>NC_090932.1:1375221942-1375524972 GCF_040938575.1 Ambystoma mexicanum
ACCTGGGGAAACCTATCACGGGGGAGACATGGAGTCAAATATGGAGGCGGGCGATTAAAAGTTCGAGGTGTTTCCCCATTAAGGAAGCTTCATACAAACTATGCCTGAGGTTGTACATGACACCACAAAGCATGCACTCTATTTATGTGGACTACTCTTTGACATGTTGGCGGGGCTGTGGGCAGATCGGAGACCTAATTCATATGTGGTGGGCTTGTCCGGTAGCAGAGACATATTGTAAATACATTTTAAGTCACATCAAAGAAATGACTGGGGGGCAACTGCCCCTAGACCCGGCAGTGGTTCTGTTGAGAGAAGTAGTGGAGGGAATCTATGCTGCCACCGGATATAATGCCACCCTCATTACCCATATGCTGAGTGTGGCTCAATTTAGCTCAGGCATGGAAGAATAAGTGGGGCCTGTGGTAGCTATGTGGTGGGTGAGACTATGGGGGGGAGGGGTAGCTATGGAAAAGGTGACGGCGCTGGCATATGGATATTATCAAAAGTACCCAACCACTTGGATGCCCTTCCACACATTTATGGTGGATAGGCAGCAGATGTATTTCAAGCCTAACTTTCTCCACACAGATTCTATTCTCTGACACTGTTCTAGCCTTGGGGGCGTGGACGCAACCTGTAAATGCAATGCAAGGGGTTAACAAAAGACGGATCAACTCAATCTAATATGGACAATTTAAATGAAAGAAGGGGGAGGTGGGAGGAGAGGGGGGTTTATACAAGTTGAAACCAGGATCCTATTTACAACTGCAATGAAAATAAGAAATTTGAAAAGATTCTTTATAGAACAAGGTGTATCGTTGTATTGTGCAATGTGAATTTGTTTATTGGCTCATCAAATAAATAAAGTTTGTAAAAAAAAATGAAATGGCTAAATGACCCAAGCCAGACCAACATATTAAACTGATATTACCTTGGAATGCATATGTTTATAGCATCTTGTACAAAATGTACATTGGAATGCTATGGTGGCTTCCTACCTTAGAAGATTGCGTGATGTACGATGCGTGGTTTTGTTTATTTTTTCTAATGTAAATCTGTTTTAATGTTTGTATTAATTGTAAAAAAGTGTATGAATTGGAAACTTATGATAGGTATGAAAGGTCTTACAGTTAAGACCATTATACTTATAACAAAAAAAGAAAATGTGAGACATTTCTGTTGGACCCACTAAAATAATGGTGTTCATGCCTGCGCTGGCATATATACTTTCCCCACTATACTGTGTCCTTTAACTCCCGTGCTAGCTTCACTCCCACAATTAGTGTAATTGACTTGCCAACAAAGGCCAATGGGGAAATGTAAAATGTACATAGCAGTCATCATTTTAACCTTCTGCTAAGATCCTTCCAGCTATTATTAATGTGTATTGTCCCCCAGAATCAGCAACAAACTCCATTTCCGATTAGGGATTTTCGAGATATTGGGCTTCATTACACGGATGGCAGTAAGGGTTTACCGGTACGGGTAAGGATACCAGTGCCGGTAAACCCTTACCACCTTACTACGAGATCCCTTTGTGGGACCCTACCTTAACGGCTGGTTTTACCACCCATTAAGGACGGGACCCGCAAAGGGACCTTGGAGGTAATTACGGTACCACAATTTGCAGTACCGTAATTACCGGCCTTCCCCATTCCCATTGAGCCCTATGGGGGAAAAAATGGGAATGGGGAAGTGCCATGGTAAATGGGGAATTACCGCCCCCACACACCTTGGAATAGGGCGGTAATTCCGCCATTCACCATGGCGGACTCGGTAAAATACTGGCGGCAACCGGTTACCTGGTTACCGGTTACTGGTTACCGCTGTCCGTGTAATGAGGCCCATTGTCTCTAGCTTCAGCTTCAATAACGAGTGAACTCCATTTATAACTTCTGCCAGCTCATACAGACAATTGCCAAGGTTTGCCATGTGCCCCTTTATATCTCGTTGTTTGCACATACCTATAGTCCTTATAATTTGCAAGACGTGACGAACTGTGACACTATTGCATGCTTTCTTATCTTTACATGTTCTTTCATTATCATCAGATCTACACTCATACTACTTCTTTTATTTTCTCTGGCATTTTTGGTTAGACTACATGTCAGCGTGCCGCTCCCTCCACCATGTGATACTCTCTCCCTGTCATTTGCATTCCACTCACAACCACATTCCATTTTCATATGCCAAAACGATTAAAGGAAAAGGGGGTGGGCTATGAAGCAGCCTCCATACAAGTGCCTATGGCGGTTAGCAGCTTGATAGATTGCACAGTCTTATGTCTCCCATAATAACCCAACGCATCATAGGACATAGGTTATCCTGACTTAAACAACATGTTTCAAAGCCTTTAGATCACAGACACATCTTCTAAACCACTGCTAAATTACTTGCTGCCTTCAAAGAAAAATGTAGACTTTGCTTTGACAGCATGCTAAGGGGATATACATGATACATTAATGTATCTCCACTCATATTGTATAGTTCTATCTAGCCAGTATTACTGCTGAATGTATATCTTTCCCAGGGATAATGTAATATCTTGCCCCTTCTTTCCCAAAGTATCTAATAGACTACGATATAGTGGGAAAGCATCTTCTACTTGTAGCTCCCACTGAGCTTGGTTTGGGCTGGTCGAATAAGCATAGGCAGGCTGAACATGAGGCTGTGTATGTTCAGTGTGACTTACCATTAACTGTGGCTGATAAGAAAAGAATCTTAAATAAGATGAGACCCCTTTGCCAAACGGCAACTCACATGGGCAGTCTATTGATGCTTTCATTTGATCTTGAAATCTGTAGAAAGGAAGCTAGTATTGTCTCGAGTTATCTTCAATGGGAATTCAAATAATCTTTCTGTTTTGAACATAATTATCATGAAGGCTGACACATGAGGCAATGGTCTCTTAAGGAATACAATAAGGGGAGTCCTCCAGGATAGCGTAATCTGCCTAAGGATGTTTCACATGATCATTTGCACATGGATAATGCTTCAGGGCAAAGTTATCTTATGGGCTGTGGATGCAGGAGTTTAGCAACTATGAAATCATGCTAAAAGTTGGCATTGGGAAAGTCACTAGAGTTTTCCAGTCTGTCTGCTGTCCCTTTCATCACTTGCTTCCAAATTATTTTAAGGAAGCAAAACTGGACCCAAAGAAATCTGGCGTTTTCAAACTATTTGTTGGATGGTCTGCAGGTGGGGGTTAAGTGGGTGCGAGAGGGTCTTTACATCTTTGCCTTCTCCTGCAATGTTTGTAATAGGAAAATATGTCATGCACCACTCCCTTATCAACAAGGAAGATCTCGTTATCAAAGACTATAACAATGAAAAAGTGAAATCAGACAAAGATGGAAATGATGAAACCCTTGTTTCATCATCTACCCATTGCTAATTGTCAACTCGAAAATACGCACTGGTTAAAATAAAAAGCGCCAATGACAGGACTGGTCATGTGGATGGGGAGTTAGCAGTAATGTGGAGTACTAGCAAACACATGATCACGGTCAGAGATGAGGTTGGAGCCTTGGGTTTAGGACTAGGAGGAACTGAAATCACTCGAGGCACTGCTGAAAATGTAGATTTTTAAACCCATGTTTTTTCATTCCTGTCCTGCACCTTTCTGATTGGATATGCAACCCTTGTATGGGCTTGTACACCAATTAAATTGATAACAATGCATGTAAAGTGTACTGAATACTTACATTTTATTATGGCACATATGATATTTTTAAAGAAATCATAGCACTTTGCTTTGAGTACAAAATGCTAGGATCTGGCGGGGTTCTAGTTGCGCAAGTTGTGGAAGCTCACATAATATATGGCGTGTCATCTAAAATAGTAATATTTTTATTGAAATGGATTTAAATAAAGTGTTTAAGGAAGCTGGCAACATAACCACAGTAACGACAAAACGATAATTGTCATTTTGGGTATTGCAGTAACCATATTAACTTCTAGGAAAGTAGAACAACTTCATGCTGCTTTATAGAACATCTGCCAAACTAAGTCATGTCACTCTTTAGACTTGGCTGCTCATCAGAGTATTTGTTTACAATCCCTGAACGAATGCAAGGATTACCCATGGATAACGTTTCCATGCATAGTCGCAGAGCATCACCCATCTCAGAATGATTCAGTTGCATGTGGCACACAGAATTCCTCAGACAAGACTCACCACTACAAAAACCAGAGACCCCAGAGTATACAGCATCACCCAGGTCACACTGACACCATGGCATTCAGAATGCCCATTCTACACCACTGACCGGGTGTATAGTATCACACAGTTCCGATTCATCACTGGATCCACGGTTGCCTTGCACTGAGCCATCTACTGCAAGGAATATCATGCCTTTTGAAAATAACCAAATTCAGAGACATGATACACATCTACATGACTAACAGCACGATGGGTAACCCCGACTGAACGTTTTGAGGAACAGAACCTATTTTTCTTTTGGTAAACTGTTCATTCACTCTGTGTGATTAAATTATCATGTGTTTGGAGCATTTGAAAAACACTGCTGGGCTGTAATATGACTTCACGTGCAGGAGCCAGACAAGGTCTGTGATGAAGAACTCCCAGCGCCACGCCATGTAGTTCAGATAGCATTGTAGAGCGATGGTAGGGATTCCTTCAAGGTGCTGAGCAGGTAAGCTAAATCCTGAAGAAGAGGCCCTCTACTTTGCCAGTGACCCTGTCCTACTACAGAAACGCTGACAAAGAAACGCACAACATCAAAGAAATAGAACTGACAAGGGCACTGAATGTAGGGAAGTGTATCACCCCTTAACCTGCCTAGAAGAAAGGGTGCTGGTCTCAGTGAGGAAAAGACACAGTTTACAAAGATCAGGAAAAGCAAAGCAACCTTTCGAAAATCAAGATGTACATCACCTTTATCATACTGACGTAACATCGCTCATTACAAGTCTAGCGGTAAATCCGCCAGGGTACCGGCAAACTGAAATACTGATACCGGCACTCAGTCCGGCGGTACTAGTGCCGGATTACCAGTGCCCGCGTCAGGTGTAAATCCCCACTCCATGGAGTCCCTGTACTCCATGGGGGATTCTGCCAGTATTATCGGCACTGGTAAGTCCTCCACCCCACCAGCAAACTTGTAGTTGGCTGGTGCGGAAATGTGCCGGTATACGTCAATACCAGCACGTCAATTCCGCCCCGGCCAACTTGTAATAATTGAAAGGAAGTCTGTGATGCAAATCGGATCTACACAGAGTGATGTGTCGGTTTGCATCTTGCATACCTTTTGATGCAGGCATACAGTCACATCAACAGAGATCTACACAGAGTGATGTGTCGGTTTGCATGTTACATACCTTTTGATGCCGGCATACAGTCACATCATCAGAGATCTACACAGAGTGATGTGTCGATTTGCATGTTACATACCTTTTGATGCAGGCATACAGTCACATCAACAGAGATCTACACAGAGTGATGTGTCGGTTTGCATGTTACATACCTTTTGATGCCGGCATACAGTCACATCATCAGAGATCTACACAGAGTGATGTGTCGATTTGCATGTTACATACCTTTTGATGCCGGCATACAGTCACATCAACAGAGATCTACACAGAGTGATGTGTCGGTTTGCATGTTACATACCTTTTGATGCAGGCATACAGTCACATCAACAGAGATCTACACAGAGTGATGTGTCGGTTTGCATGTTACATACCTTTTGATGCAGGCATACAGTCGCATCCTTAGAATAATTTGCTGACATTGCAATTTCCACAAACATATAAGGGTATTTATGTTGCAAAACAAAAATGCAAGATATTGTATTGACTATTAGGGTGAACGGAAAGTTGTGCAAGAGATACACGGTATACATACAGGCTGCACCATGACGTTGTTTTTGCCAAACAGTAACGTTGCTCTTGAGTTCTGATGTAAGGATTCCACATAATCGCGTGCAGACAGCGAGGGTCTGTCATCCATGCTTCCACTCGAGTGTCTCTTCTGAACCTAAGAGATGACAAAACAATGATACATTTCATACCAGAGACTTTAGTTAAATCACATACTTAGAAATAGGGAAATCGTGAATTCTCAGGCTTTAATACATATGTTGCAAACCGTGGCATACCTGTAACACAACAGATCACAGGAGTAAAGTTTTGTCTTCTATGTAGGCATGGGAAAGGCATTTGCCAAGCACTGCCTTAGCATTATTAACTGGCAGCAGCTGAAGAATGGCGCGAGTACCTGGGCATAGAATAGCAGTGACTGGCAAATGCCTAAAACCGATAAACAAACCAAAACTGCTGGCTTTTGACAATGCTTTTTTTAACACAACTTCAGTGAAAGACATGCGTAGTGCTCATACATCAAGTAGCCGAAGGCAGACCTGATGAGACATTTTTATTACACTAGTAGCACATGTACAACTCCAATTAAATGATTCACTCTCAGAAGACTGCTTTGAAACAACGACGCCAGGAACTTTGAGCACACATTTTTAGGGTAAGGCTTGATAGAGGTAGCTCAATGAGATCCCAGAAGCATGTGTGTTGGGCGGGCAGGAGAAGGAAGTGGGTGGGAATGGTCATGGGGTTAACGTGGCAAAAGGCAGTCAATGGGTGGGTAAACAGCCAAACAACACCTACAAGCTTTTTGTCCCTCCTCATATACCATTTCTCCCAAACTGTACTCCATTGCAATAGTTGCGGCTTATAGATAGCCAAAACTTTAAAACAGGGATCCAACCTGTACCTAAAATCAATGCCTAAACCTTACTAAAACGCGGCACACCCTATTCGCACAGGGCAGTATAACAAACTACAGCAACATCTCAGAATCAAACACCATCACCATGTAAACTGACCAAGCAATCCTGATGATCATTGTCCCCATCCACAGCAACTCTGCTAACCCTGACACAAGCAGACAGCTTTTTCAACCATCAGCAGTAAACCACATCACTCACTGGAGGTCCAAAATTCACCAGCAAACTCTCCACAAAGAACAACAAAGGTAGTAGCAAAACTCAGCCTGCAGTTGGCATTGGTTTCAGATGTCAAGATGCTTGTATGCACAAGCCATGTGCAGCTAATGCACAGTAAGTCGGAAGCGGTTTCATTGAAGTCTAATAATGCTTGTTAGCAGCCACCTCCATCAGTGTAATAACCCCGACCACACACAGCCACGTAAACCTAATCTAAGTCAGTTGGAATGTGGCCGGCTAAACAAACTGTAAAGTTTCTGGAAAGATTCTACATTATCGACCTTCAGAAGATGCGGGTTGTAGAACAGATGTACCTAAACTCCCTCACATTCTTGTATAATGATTCGATAGGTATTTGCCAGGAACGACCATCACATGCCCAGCTACTCACATCATTTGCCAGAGGTTGCCATCTTATGGCCTGGTAATACCATAATGCTAGTGGCTGGAAAATGCCTATCACACACCTACCCAAATGTCAGGGCCCTTCAGTCGTTTTGGTTAAAAGGGGCCCAGAGCCGAAGGGGGCCTCAGTGGCTGCCCCCATGTTGGCAGTGTTATGGCACAGCAACATCTTCTTTGAATGACATTAAATGTGTTCTTTCAAGCAAACAAGTTACAGAAACCCAAAGCATCACATGAAAGACGAAAGAAGAATAATCCAGAGCCGTATGGAAGGTGATTGACGTGATATAGACCAGATAGATTTACCTGGAGCTGCATCAGTGAAAACTCCCAGAATTCAAAATAATGTGCAGACCTTCAGCACTTTGGGATAAAGAAGATATCTATACCGCAGTAATCTAAATCACACCAGTTATTTTAGTGTTTGTCATAGATAGATAAGATGGATAGCTACCGAGAACTAGAGATAGAGAAATGGATAGAGATAGCGAAAGGAGAGAGGGATAGAGATGTAAATGGATAAAGAGATAGAGGGACAAAGAGAGAGAGAGGTTGATAGAGATAGATAGCGAGATGGAGCAAAATAGAGACAAAGAGATAGAAATATAGATAGAAATATAGATATCTGAGCGATAGTGACAGAGCGATAGAGATAGAAAGCTAGAGACAGATAAAGACAGATCGAGAGATAGAGAGCGAGCTAGGGAGAGAGAGCTAGACAGGAGATAGCTAGAGATAGACAAATAGAGAGAGAGAGAGAGAAAGATAGCTAGATAGATAAAGATAGATATCGCTATAGGGATATAGAGGTAGACCGCTACAGATATAGTAAGATAGAGAGGGATATAGAAAGAGAGATAGAGAGAGGTAGCGATAGAGCGATATGGAGAGAGTGAGAGAGATACAGCAGGGTTGCTATGTGCCTTGCAAAAGTACATTGGCACTGCTGCTGTAGGAGAAATAAGGACTGTAGGCTGTAGGGGCTCTGTTCTACCAACTCAAACAGAACCCTCAAGGTTCGCATATCTCCTATAGCAGGGGTGCTGTGTGCCTTGCAAAGGTACAATGGCACTGCTGCTGAAGGAGAAACGAGGACCGTGGGACCTCTGTTCTATCAGCTTAAGCAGAACCCTCATGTCCTTGTTTTTCCCATAACAGTGGCACCTGGCGGAAAAGGAGAACCAGCCTAGGCTTTATTTTGGAGCAGACAAGCGGAAGAAAACCGCAATAAGCGACCTGTAAAAATATAAGCCACTCTGGGCAAAAACAAGCCAAAAGACGCTTATAATAAGCTTATAATAAGCTGACATGGCAACACTGTAATCACCTACCTGACGGCCATCTTTTCACTTATCAAAAGTAAGGGGGCACAGCGCACAGAAACAGGCTGCACTGTGGTCAAAAGAAAGATCACTTTGCGCCCCCAGGTTTGACACAGACATGTGAGAGATGGTACAGTACTCCTGATTAGGGGAAAATAATTCAAACAAGTCACAATTGGATTACAGCAGTGTAGTGGAACATGAAAGAACATTTAGGCACCCCTTTACACTCTCTCTCAACTCTGTAGCAATGGGGGGGCCGATATAAGAAGTCACTTGTTCGAACACCTCACTAGGAAGAATTCTGGAAAATAAATTCCAGTCCATCCAACTCCTTTCTCATGTGGGACACCAGCCATAGAAGCTAAGAAGCCCCCACCGGTCATGACGGAGAAAGCCCAGCATAACTGTTTCTTTTGGACATAAGGGGGTGTTTGGCTAGTTATTGCTCCTTCTTACCCAAACCTGAGAAGACGAACATTAGCTATTGTGTCTGGGTGAAAAAAAGAGTTAAAAGGGGTTAACATCTGGGAAGAATGAAAATACCAGGCCAGACCATTTTGGATTAGGCTGAAAACCGCTAAAGATTCTACATACCAGTGGTGATAGATGGTTAGACCACTCAGGCCTTACAACATTCTGGAAGTCTAGTGGATTCTGGAAGTCAATACATGGTTTATCCATGGAACTCTTCCTAAATAGATACATACCCATCACATGCACTCCAAAGACAGGCGTTCCACCCAAGTCCTGGGTTAATCTTAAAGTTCACAGAGAACCAGTGCACATAGAGATGGCAATAATGCAAGGACTACCCAAACCAGTGCCTTTTGGACCTGCGGTACCGGCATTATAGACCTGATTTCAACAGTCCCAGCAAAAAGAGTCCACGACTATGAACAACAAGGAAACGATCAGACTGATGTAAAGACAAAGTAGTGACAGTGGAGGGTAGCTACCAGTGGCCTCTAGATTTCAAGAAAGATTTAAAACCCTCCCTGTTTCAATTATTTAACCCATTAGGTTGGTGGAGTGTGGGGGTCAAGATAACATCTCAACCAAGACAGTAACGTTGTGGGATGTTTTTACCCATGAATCCAAGCCCTACCACAAAACTGTGCATTACTGGCATTGAAAACATCATGATGGCCAGAAATCCCCAGAAAATGCACAGGGAAAACATGAAGAATAGGCTGCCACCCATTTTTGCCTATGTTTGTGAGCACAGGAGGGCACTGCCTAAAACCACCATTGGGCTACACACACAGTAGCCTGAAAACATTGGGAATGGCAATGCTGATTGCCAAAAGCAACCCAGAACTGTTGGGAATTCATTTTCTTGATGTCAAAAATTTGCTAAAATCATGGGCACGAAACCACCAAACAAAAATCCAACCCTGGTTGAGTGTTCTACTTTATTCTACTGTAAGGATTCCCATCAAAACAATGTTAAGCAAGGATCATATACTAACAAGCAAAATCCCCTTTTTGAAATGCATTAATTCAAGACAGAGCCTAAAATGGGTGCAGTACCGGCATTTTCCACAAACCGGCGCTAGCGGTCTAAACTCTGACAGTAGAGCTGTCTTGCAGAACTGTTCATTGATCAGAAGGAGTCTTATTTAATTAAAAGTTCAAAGGGGTTGCCTTTCCTGAACACTCTTAACAACCCAGATACCCAAACCAGGAGGCAGGATATCACATGGCCCTGTTGATTGGGAGGGAGGGGGTTTCCCCTTCAGCCTGGAGGAGAGGGACAATAGACCCTTTCAATTGAATGGGGTATGTTAATTTTGGGTGTGGATTGTAAACAGAGATCTGCCTGGAAGGAGAGACATATCATCCCTGACCCACCCAGTTCCTAGGGGCGGGCCAGACTTGATTGTGGATTCATATTGCAGCAGATATATGTTTAAGTTAAATGCTTCTGAAATATTGTATTAAGCTTACAAAAATGTGCAATTTGGGGATCCTTAAAATGAAAAATGCCCTCACGATTTGTGCCCAAATTCCACTTTGTACGGTGTTCTGGGACCGAACTCCGCTATTTATCAATATTACAGACACTGTGTTTATGCTAGAGACATGGAAATTTACCGGAATATGTGTAGAGATGCCGGGTACATTTGTGTAATTCTTGGGAAAAATCCAATATTGGTAAACCAACTAAAAATGAAAATAAGTTGTCATTTTTGAATGCAAGCTCTTAGGAAGATCAGAGTTGAACAAGAATGTACCTTAAGTCATCTGCAATCTGTACATGTAATATCAACCACTTGTGTATCTGGGAAATGTGTTTAGTTATGAAAATGATTTTCTAAGGTAAAAGCAAAGGGGAGTGTTCTTTCTGTATGCCATAAAGATGACTCACTCTGACTCACTGCTCCCTTCTCAAATCAGGTCAAAGAGAAATCCTTGACCTATCAAATCGTGAGTGGGTTGGGCAAAGAAAGTTAGCATCCACACCCATTTTCAAAAGACATAAAAAGAGCCACTGGAAGCCAGACAGGAACATTCATTTTCCAACCTCCAACTGAATTCCTGCGGAGCACGCTAACGGAGACTCCAGAACTTGTAGCAGAGAGGCCTGAATCCACAAGCTGAATCCTTTTTCAGCAGGCCTCAAAATCATTTGCAAACTATTCAACAGCCGGGCGAGCTGTTTGAATTCTTTGCCAAGAACTTTTGTCAGAACCGGTAGCAGACCCAGAAAGCAGTGCTGTATCCAGAGAGACCAGAGATCCAGAGAGACCAGACCCAGACCAGATCGCTGTGCAGTGCTGAGAGCTGACCCAGATCCCTGTTGCTCTCAGCTTGCTGGGGGGAATTCAAACTTTGTATTGCATTTTTGTTGATATTCTTGAAGACTGTGTGCTCTCCTTCCATTTCCTTATATTGCATAAAGGGGGGGAGTGAATTGTCAAAAGAAAAAGCAATCACATTATCTCTTATTGAAATCATATCAAATTATTTCTGTGTTGCATTCTGTCCCACCTTGCATTTCCTTGAACCATATAAAGCATTCTCTGCTACCTTAGTCCTCTGTTCTTATTCATAAGTAACCAAGAACTGTGCTACTGTAGGATTACCTATTGCTGATTACTGCTCATATTCACAAGTGTGCTATCAATTATTCATTTATTATAAAAGTGTGATATATCTCTATTGTTTAATTTTTCAAATAAACCTTTTTAATTTGCAAAACAAACCTACTTCTTGGCTCAGTGGGGTCAGGGGGATTCTAAGAGAGGGGCGTTATACAAGGGTTCATCATCCAGATTATAACTTGTCATAAAAATATATAAACAAGGGCTTCCCTTGAGTTGAGCAATCCCAGACAAGGCACTGACTTAGTGGGAATGCTTGATTCGAGTCATTAACAGAGTGGGGGCTCGTAGCCGGGGATTCTGGATTAGATCTATCACTTGTGCAGATTAATACAGTGTGCTAACTGACAGAATATATAAATTCTGTTGGATCACCACGCTGTGTTACACTGTAAAGACACCCCTCAAAGGAACGCTCTAAGGAAACGGTCTGTTTTGCAAAATAAAATACAAACTTCTGTAAGTCAGGAAGGAAATCAAGTTCCAGAATGACGACCTTGGTAGATATCAAAATAGCCAGAGAACACCTCTTACATAGGCTATTTGTGAGAGGTGAGTGGGCTCAGATATATGGAGAGATCAGGGTCCCTTACATGTGGCCCTGAGTGAACTATATATGGCTCCTAAGGCCAAGGATGAGCACAACAAGATTGCCAGGGTAGCGGCATATTTATATTTACATGTGGGAGCCATACAGGACAAATGTGCTGAAGGCCAAGATCTGGCAAATAGGCAACTGATGGCATTAGAGAAGGCCCAATCTGACCTGGTCTCTTCTGAGCAGAGGCTGCAGAGGAGCCAGGAGTCAGAAAATGATAGTAGGCAGTATTTTAGTAAAATAAAGGAGGATATGGATATCCTGCAACAGGAAAAGGCTGACCAGGATACCAGATTTCTGGCCTTGCAGAAGGAGTACCAAGAAGGTTTGGACTCCCTACTGCAGAGCCAGAAAAAGCTGGAGCAACAACTAGACTTTAACAGGGCGTGCACAGAGCAGGTAGCCACCCTGCAAATCCGACTAGACAGAGAGAAAGAGGAAAGCAATACATTGATTTTGAAAGACCTGGATACCCAGGCAGAGTTTGATCAAGAACGCCAGAAAGCTGGTGCCTTTCAAACGCAGAGGGACGACCTGGCGGCACAGATGCAGGCTCATAGTCAGGAAAGGGACACCTTAGGTCACGAAGTCTGCCAATTAAAAGAAAACATTTAACGAAATCACCTGGCCCTTCAGGGGCTGGGTGACCTCCACAAAGAGCATCAGAACTTGTTAGAGCACATCAGGAGGGTGGAAGATGCTCTGGCAAGAAAGGAGCAGGCCAGTAGGGATGGGACTCAGGAGGTAACCCTCCTGCAGCAAAGACTGGCCCAGTATTCCAGGACCAATCAAAAGGCAGAGAGAGAGAATGAGGCTCTCTGTCAGCACAATGATAGGCTCCAGCAACAGGTAGCCATGCAGGAGAGACTGATAGAGTCTAGTAAGGCCTTAACTGAGGAACTGAAAGCGCAGGCTCTTGCATTGCAACAGGGAGCAGGGGCTGAAAGAGATGAAATTCGCTGGGAAAGGGAAACACCTGAGCATAACCTCAGGAGTCCTAGTACCAGAGGCCTTCATCTCTCCCAGTCCTTGGACTCTGCCACCCCCATGTCCCCTGGCGCAGATGAGCACAGGGCCACAGGGAGGGCAGATTACTATCTGGCCAAAAGTATGGGGTTCATAGGCCAGTACCTCCCAGGAATGGATGGGCGGGCATCCGGGTATGGGCACCCAAGCACAGTGCAATTTAGTGGGGAACCCCAGGAAAGTAGATCCACTAAGGGCATCCTAAAAACCTCTGCCCAGTTAGGTCGGTGGTGGGGGTACCCATCAAATCCTGGCAGCAAGGAGGGATCTAAAGACTCTTCTGAGCGGCCCAGGACAAATGAGACCAGGTCCCCACATTCTGCCAGCCATTCCTAGGCTCGCAGAATCCGGGAGAGCCTGGAAGATCAGACGGCACCTCTGGGAGCAGTGCTTCTGAGTCAGAGGAGGAATGGACCAGGGTTACCCGAACCAAAAAGGCCAATAAAGCAAAAAAGGCCTTGCTTAAGGACCCCTTAAAGCAGATCAAGGCAATAAGGAGTGTCATCACCCCTTATCACAAGAACTCCAAGTATTCTGTTTGGGAACACTTGGAGCTCTTTGAGCAAATGATGGAGGCTTTCCATTTGAAGGACAGCAGTAGCTGCATTCAGTATTTCAAATGGACATTCTCCCCAGAATACTCCAGTTTCTTTGCGGGGCTGGAGGACCAAAACCATTCAAGATGGTCCACATATAGGGCGGCCATCTTGAAACATTTTTCTGTTCACCGGAATCCCCAAGAGGCTCGCAAGGCAGCCTACAATTTGCAATGTGGGGAGGATCAGGCCCCACAAGAATTCGTGCAAGAATTGAAGCGTGCCTTTGCGCAGACCACCAGAAGGGTGCGCACGGACAGCAGAGAATTCATCAACACATTTTTCCATGCACTCCCCAAATACATAATGACCCAGCTCGTGAGAGATTTTCACGAGAAAAGATCTTTAGACTGGGTCATTGAGCAAGCCACCCGCATCTATGAGGTGCAGAAACCGGTGGAAAATAAGAATCAGCCGAAAAACCCCAAAACCAACAGACCCCTGCTGCTGCCAAGGTGGCACAGGTAAATGTTGCCCCCCTTTTAGATTTGGATATGGGGGGGGCCTAAAAACCTGCCTGCACCGAACAATTCACAGCCCAGAAGGCCCTCGGGCCAGTCACAGACAGGGAGTCAAGGAGGTAATCCCACAAATGGGGTCCCTCGCTCCCCTGACTATGTAAATCCCCGCTACAAGGGAAAAAGAATAATCGTGGATTGTGTGGTCTCCTCCAGCCCAAGGGGGGGGGGGTCCAGCCAAGCACCTGACCCAGGGAACTTCCCTCCTAACTTCCCACAGGAGGGCAGAAATTCCCCAAACACTGGGCAGAAGAACATTTTTCCCAGGTATTCACCCAATTTCCAGCCCCAAAATCATCCATCCTTCTTTCCCCACTTCCCTGAGTCCAGACAAGCTAATCCAGGAGAGGGGAGGCCAAGGGTGGAGGGGTACCCAAATCTTCCCAACCCGGGGCACTACCAGAGAAGGGATAGCTACCCTTCCCAGGATCAGCCCAGGGGAGAAAACAGAACCCCGTATCAACCTGAGCGGGTTTCCCAACTTGAGCGCCAGGTCTAAAACATGGCACGGGATCTGGGTCACATACTGAGGGCTCAACAGAACCCTCAGATGAGCATGCCACCGCAGAATGCCCCAAACTCTGGGCCTGGTGCTCCAGAACAATGACGGGGGCAGCACCCCGATAACCCACCGGTTCCCAGGGAGGAGGCACAAGAGGAAGGGGGGTGTCAAGCATTGGAGGAAGCTGCCTTCCCCACTTGTAAACAGCCCCTGGAAGCCCAGGAACCGGAAACAAAATCTCCTGCCCCTGAAAGTCTGCCTCCCAAGGAGCAGAGGGGGGGTAGGAGAAACAAAGTACCCAAACAGACCCACTTTGTGGAGGAGGTACAGATCTTCCAATTTGAGGGAGAGGGATCCTCAGAGGATCCTGGGAAAAGGATCTTCTCCTTCAGAGATGGGGGAACTCCTCCCAAGGAAAAATGGGTCCCAAGGGATTCCAACCCAGACTGGGTAGATGTGGGGATTGAGCTGTCGCCGCCCATCATTCTATCCCAGAACCAACAAGACCGAAAACTCCTGGTTCAAACCCATCCTGGTGACTGCCTCCAAAAAGGGGGGGGGGCGGCCCAGAACCGCAACCAGGGGAATCTAAAACCATATCAATAGACTGGGTAGATGTGGGGATTGAGCTGTTGCCGCCCATCATTCTATCCGAGAACCAACAATACCAAAATCCCATGGGTCAAACCCATCCTGATGACTGCCTCCAAAAAGGGGGGGGCGGCCCAGAACCGGAACCAGGGGAACCCGAAACCATTTCCAGTTGCCAACTTTTTCTTTCAGATTCCCAAGGCTCTCCACAGAATTCTGCCCAAATTTCTTCTCTCTCAATGTCCAAAACCAGAAAGTTAGCCAACCAGTTTTCCAAAAATGTGCATTATCTGTGCCCCCTTGAGGAGAAGGAGGGAAGATATTATGCCCCGGTACAAGTACAGGGGCAGGGTACAATTTTGGCGCTGCTGGACACTGGATCTCAAGCTACCCTTCTGTCCAGAAGGGCCTTTGATGAACTGAATTCAGGTAGGGGGGAGAAGTACCAAATTCCCCTCACCTCTCTTCCTGGACAGCTTCGGAACTTTGACGCGAAGGAAATTCCTGTCGAGGGGACTGCAGATTTGGACATCAAAATTGGGCGACACAAGGTGAAACACCCGGTCATAGTAGTGACTCCAGAGGGCACCCCTTGTTTACTAGGGAATGACCTCCTGAGAAGGTTGTCACCCCTAATAGATTGCGTAAACAAGGTCCTCTGGAAACAGACTAGCCGACCAATAAAATTAAAACAGAGTGTCAACCATGTTAGATTAAACGGCACCTGCCACATGGTTGGCAGGAATTTCACTTCCAGAAAAACCAAATTCCAGACGTGACAGTAATAGCAGTAGGACAACAGACTGGTGATGGGGAGTCCTCTCTATTTCTAAAAATCAACCTTCCTTCCAGTTTAAGGTGGTATTCCACACTGGAAGGAAATACTCTGAAATTCTTTATTAATCCACAATCAGACATTCCCACTCCGATAGTCCAGAAAGATGTGAAATCAGCTCAGAGCCTGGCTGATATTCAGCAAATTGGAGAGCAGTTGTTCATCCCTGTTCAGTTAAATGATGGGAAGGACTCTGTTCACGCCCGAGTGTGTGTGAACAACGGTAAGAGCTTCATCAGCAAAGCCATGTTCTGCCAACTCCCAAAAGATCCAGCCATTCCCGCATTCAAACTGATAGACAAATGGGAAATGGACCTGGAAGCACCTAATTCCAAACATCTCCTGCCAAGCAGGTGTATGCTCAAAATCTCCATTGGCAACAAGAGCATAGTCAATCATCGTTGGGTCGTGCGAGACGTCACTGCCGCCTTTTACTTAGGCAGTGACATTCTCAATCGCTTTGCCATTAGTTTGGACCTAATAAACTTCAAAGCTTGGTCCCGATTAGCGGATAATCCAATGTGCTTTGATGATCCAGAAAAAGCATTTAGGTCAGCTCAATTGCTACCTTATGCAGTTGAAATTCAGATTAAGGAGGAAGTCACCATCCCAGAAAGGACCTGACAATTCTCCCTGGAAGTGAAAGTTAAAAGAGGACAAAAATTGAAAAACCCTGATGCTTATATTCATCTAAATGCTTTCCTCCAACAGCAAGGGTTAGGGGTAAACCCAACAACATTAGTCAACATAGAACATGACACCATTCCTATAGAGGTGGATAACAGCGACTTAAAGAGTATTACTCTAGCCGCAGGCACCATTATTGGAATGGCGGTTGATGACCGACATTTCTCCATTGATTTAGGAAATGAACTGTTAGGACCAATCCCCAAGGACTGTTTTGACAGTGACAGTGATGACAATACAACACCAGACAGGATCTTTACCCGGCATGGGGGGGAACTTCCTGGTGTACACTTCTTGCCCTTATGGTAAGAAAGATGTGACTTGTGACTTCAGAGGGGATGAGGTGATTTTCCAGGTCCATGAGGGCTGCCTTTCCCACCTGAAGCCTCCGTTCCAAATCAGCACTCTGACCAGGGACTTCTCCACCCAGCTGGAGGAGGCCGCTGAGATAGCAAAACCAGAAGTCTTTCCAGACTTCAGGTATATGGTGGAAGAGAGAGTCAACCTAGCTGATGCCTGTGTGACTCTGGAACAGAAGCAAAAGTTGAAACAAGTTTCCTTGGATTTCCAAGATCTCTTTGCGGTAGACTCATATGACTGTGGTCGCACGGACATCCCCACAACAACAATTCCCACGGACCCTGGCATGACTCCAGTGTTTGTGAAGCAATACCGCTTGCCTCTCGCATCAATGGAGTCCCTTACTGAAATAATTAAGAACCTTGAGTCCCGGGGAATAATCCGTCCAGTACACAGCACCTTCAATAACCCGGTGCTGGGAATATTGAAGCCAAACAGCCAGTGGAGACTCTGTGCCGACCTTAGGGAGATCAACAAACGGGTCCATACTTCCTGATGGCCTCTGCCCTACATTGACCAAGAGCTGGCCCAGAATCAGGGGTCACAGGTATTCACTGCAATAGACCTGACCAATGGATACTGGACCATGCCTGTCAGTAGGGAGGAACAATACAAACTGGCTTTTACCTTTGGGGGCCAGCAGTAGACATGGACCCGGACTCCCTTCGGATACCTCAACTCCGGCAATGAGTTCAACATTTTCCTACATAAGGCCATGCCCGACCTGGGTGCGAGGGGTAACCTGGCTTATGTAGATGATGTCCTCATCAAAAGTTCATCTGTGGAAGAACACATAGCGGAGATCCGTTATGTTCTGACACAGTTGAGGGCCGCCGGAGCAAAACTTTCCTTTCAGAAAGCACAGTGGTGTAGAACCTGTGTTAATTTCTTGGGGCATGAGATTACTCCTCAGGGTCTCTGTCCCCAGGAAAAGAAAGTGGAAGCACTTCAGAAACTGAAAGATCCCACAGCTCTGCGGGATCTAAGGAGCCTCCTTGGACTGACTAATTACAGCAGAAAGTTCATTGAGGGCTACGCAGAGATCACCAGACCCCTGATTCATCTCTTGAAGGGGGGGTCAAGTGGGAATGGGGTCCAGAACAATCCGAGGCAGTAAGACAACTCAAAAGAAGCCTCTCACAAGTGCCTTGCCTAGCTTACCCTGTCGGAAACAAGGAGTTCTTCCTGGAGACAGGGTTCTCTAATACGTGCTTGACAGCTGTATTATACCAAAAGCATGACAAGGTCAATAAAGTAATCTCCTATGCGAGCAAAACTTGATCCTCTGTGGAGGAAAAATTCAACGATTGCGAGAAGGCACTCCTGGCAACAGTGTGGGCATTGAAGAATTACCGCCCGTTCATCCAGGGGGAACACATCATAGTGGAGACTCCACACCAGCCTCTGCAATACCTCCAAAGTGACAGAATCCGGGCCAGAAATGTGAGTAATTCCCGAATTACTTCCTGGATTCTGTCAATGCAAGGCTTTCCTGTGGAGGTCAGATATGGCCATAACAAGAAGAGTCCCCTTGCGCAAGGTCTGGCTGACTTGCATGATTGTGCCAGAGAAAACTGTCTTGAGGACGAAAGTCTAAAAATCAAGGACAACATGGAGGCATACCTTAATTTCCCACACAAAGTCTTTGAAGAGGACAAGTGTGAGGGAATGCCCACTGTCTATGTGGATGGATGCTCTTACCATGTTGACAACAACGGGGAAAAAGAACTGGTGACTGGCGTAGGGAATGCATGCGTGAATGAGTCTCCAGAACCCTCCGCTGGGTACAAAATTGGTCCCCGAAGTAGTCAGGTGGCAGAGTTGATGGCTGTGCATCAGGCCATCCTCACTGCTGTCCAACATCAACTCCACGAACTGGTCATAATCACAGATTCGGATTATGTACGGAACGGGTTCGTGGAGCACCTGGTTAATTGGAAAACCAGAGGCATGTTATGTGCTAATAACAAACCCTTGAAACATGGGAAGTTAATCCAAAATATTGATGATCTGGTCACCTTGAATGGGATGACCATCTATTGGAAGAAGATCAAGGGTCCTTCCAAAGTAGAGGGAACAGACAAAAATGGAAATGACTTAGCTGATCAGCTGGCTGAAACCGGGGCCATCCAAGGGGATCTAATAGAAATAGAGTCCCTGTTGGGGGAAATCCAGGTCACTGCTATCACTAGGTCCCAGACAAATGCTCACAACAATCTTTCAACTGCACAATGGAGTAAGGAGACCCCTGATACTGATTTAATTACGGCTCAGAAGGGGGATCCAATAATTGGTAAGTTTTACCAACACATTGAGGACTCTGAGAACTTTCCCCTGACGGATACAAATTACATTGTGAAGGAGGACCTTAGAGTGTTGATGAAATGTCCAAAAATGTTTCGAATCCAAGACGGTTTGTTGGTAAGGAAATCCCAAGCTGGCCATGATCAGTGGGTGGTTCCTACCTCATTCCGAAGCCTGATGTTAAGTCACGCCCATGATGCGGCCACAGCCGGTCATAGGGGGTTTCACACAACACTGGAGATCTTAAGAGAGGTTGCATACTGGCCACACATGGGGCAGGACCTCGACCAATACTTGAAGGGGTGTCTTGTGTGTGCACAATTTCAGCCATCATCCCTCACACACCGGGCGCCTCTCCAAAAGAGGGGGATGACACTGCCATGGTCAGATTTGCAAATCGACTTCGTAGGCCCTGTGATTCGCTCGTCTCGGGGAAACAAGTACATGTTGACGGTCACATGCTTGTTTACCAAGTGGGTGGAATGTTTCCCAGCCCCAAACTGCAAGGCAGAAACAGCAGCTGCCCTGATGATTAACCACATCTTTTCCGTTTTGGTCTACCTCAAAGGATTGAGTCAGACAGAGGTAACCATTTCACCAGCGAGGTAATGACAAAGATGTGGGAGATACTGGGGGTTAAAAGGAAGCTACATATTGCTTACCGGTCAGCTTTTTCTGGTGCACTGGAGAGATACAACAGAACCATTGTGAGCATATTAAAAACGTTTGTGGCAGATTCTGGGCCAAGTTGGGATATCCAATTACCTCTGGTCCTAATGGCCATCAGATCTACCCCTTCATCTGCAACCAAAATGTCACCATTTGAGTTGATGACTGGACGCAAGATGGTGCTTCCCCAGCATTTGCTATACAGGACCCAAGAGCAGACGTTGATCAATGCCTCCACAACTCATGAGTATGTGGAGAATTTGAGGAAACACCTCCAACATGCTTTTGCCTATGCTCAGCGAAATCTAGAAAGATCAGCTTATAGCATGAAAACTCACTATGATTTGAAAACCCCCAGGAAGGAATATGTGGGAGACCGGTCTATCTATACAATTTCCAAAGGAACCAGGCCAAACAGCGAAAATGTTTGCCTACATGGAAGGGACTGTTTGAAATTGTAGACAAGATCTCCCCAGTAGCTTATAAGATCCGCATCCCCAAAGGCAGTTTGGCAGAGGGGGAAGATAAGTGGGTCCATATTAATCAGCTAAAGGGTTGCCATCCCAGGCACACTCTGCAACAACTGGAGGAATCCTCTGGAATCCCAGAGGGGGCCGCTCCAGATTAATTTAGTTCCAACCTAAAATATTCCACATGTAGCCTAGAAAATTCTGTGATTCTTGATACAAATGTCCCCTGATTATATCTTGTTTTTTTTAAATAAGAACGCAAATGTTTTTGACTATAAAATGTATATGCCACCCCACTATATCAATAGTGGGGGAGAAATGTCTACGAATAGGTATTGCCGCTTTTGCTTTATCATCCTAGGAGAGATGAAACCATGGAGACTGACCAAGGAGAACGATCCGGGAACCGGGAGCAGAGATCCGAGGGGCCCGGGGTACCGCCCAATACTCCCATCAGGACCGGCGAGGAGAACCGATTGATCCACCCTGATGGAGGAAAGATGCTGAACTGTGCCATCTACGAATCGGAAGAAGATGAGGCGAACATCCCAGATCTTGCGAGTTCCATCAGTGAAAGATCAGAATGGCCACCACAAGAGGGGGGGCTTGTGGGATGTTTTTACCCATGCATCCAAGCCCTACCACAAAACTGTGCATTACTGGCATTGAAAACATCATGATGGCCAGAACTCCCCAGAAAGTGCACAGGGAAAATATGAAGAATAGGCTGCCACCCATTTTGCCTATGTTTGTGAGCACAGGAGGGCACTGCCTAAAACCACCATTGGGCTACACACACAGTAGCCTGAAACCATTGGGAATGGCAATGCTGATTGCCAAAAGCAATCCAGAACTGTTGGGAATTCATTTTCTTGATGTCAAAAATTTGCTAAAATCATGGGCACGAAACCACCAAACAAAAATCCAACCCTGGTTGAGTGTTCTACTTTATTCTACTGTAAGGATTTCCATCAAAACAATGTTAAGCAAGGACCATATACTATCAAGCAAAATCCCCTTTTTGAAATGCATTAATTCAAGACAGATCCCAAAAATGGGTGCAGTACCGGCATTTTCCACAAACCGGCGCTAGCGGTCTAAACTCTGACAGGAGAGCTGTATTGCAGAACTGTCCATTGATCAGAAGAAGTCTTATTTAATTAAAAGTTCAAAGGGGTTGCCTTTCCTGAGAACTCTTAACACCCCAGAGACCAACACCAGGAGGCAGGATATCACATGGCCCTGTTGATTGGGAGGGAGGGGGTTTCCACTCCAGCCTGGAGGAGAGAGACAATAGACCCTTTCAATTGAATGGGGTATGTTAATTTTGGGTGTGGATTGTAAACAGAGCTCTGCCTGGAAGGAGAGACATGTGATCCCTGACCCACCCATTTCCTAGGGGCGGGCCAGACTTGATTGTGGATTCATATTGCAGCAGATATATGTTTAAGTTAAATGCTTCTGAAATATTGTATTAAGCTTACAAAAATGTGCAATTTGGGGATCCTTAAAATGAAAAATGCCCTCAAGATTTGAGTCCAAATTCCACTTTGTACCCCGCTATTTATCAATATTACAGACACTGTGCTTATGCTAGAGACATGGAAATTTACCGGAATATGTGTAGAGAGGCCGGGTACATTTGTGTAATTCTTGGGAAAAATCCAATATTGGTAAACCAACTAAAAACGAAAATAAATTGTCATTTTTGAATGCAAGCTCTTAGGAAGATCAGGGTTGAACAAGAATGTACCTTAAGTCATCTGCAATCTGTACATGTAATGTCAACCACTTGTGTATCTGGGAAATGTATTTAGTTATGAAAATGATTTTCTAAGGTAAAAGCAAAGGGGAGTGTTCTTTCTATATGCCATAAAGATGACTCACTCTGACTCACTGCTCCCTTCTCAAATCAGGTCAAAGAGAAATCCTTGACCTATCAAATCGTGAGTCGGTTGGGCAAAGAAAGTGAGCATCCACACCCATTTTCAAAAGACATAAAAAGAGCCACTGGAAGCCAGACAGGGACATTCATTTTCCAACCTTCAACTGAATTCCTGCACAGCACGCTGACGGAGACTCCAGAAGTTGTAGCAGAGAGGCCTGAATCCACAAGCTGAATCCTTTATCAGCAGGCCTCAAAATCATTTGCAAACTTTTCAACAGCCGGGCGAGCTGTTTGAATTCTTTGCCAAGAACTTTTGCCAGAACCGGTAGCAGACCCAGAAAGCAGTGCTGTATCCAGAGAGTCCAGAGATCCAGAGAGACCAGACCCAGACCAGATTGCTGTGCAGTGCTGAGAGCTGACCCAGATCGCTGTGCGCAGTACCAGTACCCAGTGGCGAGAGAACCGCAGCCAATCCTGACCCGATCCGTGACGAAGTCGCATTCCTGTCCAAAATATAGTGTGAGTACTCAGCCAGAACTGTCCAAAACCAATCTCTTAGTTTAAAATAAACTAATTCAAATTATTTTAACCTATTGAGAACTGCATCATAGAAATCGTGTCCCTCCTGTTGATTCAAAGCTGCAAAACTGTCATCTGTCTTTCTGAGCTTTACTTTTATTTTGAGAATCTACCTTCACAAAATCGTCCGTATCTCTTGAACCGTTTGTGATAGAGGCGAGATTTTACTTTTGAAGCTGAGATTCTATGCTTTCCAACAAGCTCTAAACCGACTTGCTACTCCTTATAGTTCCTTCGTAATTGCGCTCGACGCAAGCAACTAAATTACAGCGATTTGACATTTTGTTTCATTTCAGCCACGTGTAAAAATATTTGTCTTTTGCTTCCATTACGGAATTTCGTTTTCAACCTAGTAACCAGCCCTGAATCATTGATAGGGCTGGCCTGAACTGATTTAAAGTATCTCTCACTCACCCTGAACCTCTAGAGGGAATTAAAATCATTTTTAGCATATTTTTCCCTTCTTTGCATAGCACCTTTAAAGTACTTTGCCTGTGTTTAAAATCATCCCTGTTGCTCTCAGCTTGCTAGGGGGGGAATTCGAACTTTGTATTGCATTTTTGTTGGTATTCTTGAAGACTGTGTGCTCTCCTTCCATTTCCTTATATTGCATAAAGGGGGGAGTGAATTGTCAAAAGAAAAAGCAATCACATTATCTCTTGTTGAAATCATATCAAATTATTTCTGTGTTGCATTCTGTCCCACCTTGCATTTCCTTGAACCATATAAAGCATTCTCTGCTACCTTAGTCCGCTGTTCTTATTCATAAGTAACCAAGAACTGTGCTACTGTAGGATTACCTATTGCTGATTACTGCTCATATTCACAAGTGTGCTATCAATTATTAATTTATTATAAAAGTGTGATATATCTATATTGTTTAATTTATCAAATAAACCTTTTTAATTTGCAAAACAAACCTACTTCTTGGCTCAGTGTGGTCAGGGGGATTCTAAGAGAGGGGCGTTATACAAGGGTTCATCATCCAGATTATAACTTGTCATAAAAAATATAAATAAGGGCTTCCCTTGAGCAATCCCAGACAAGGCACTGACTTAGTGGGAATGCTTGATTGGAGTCATTAACAACGTTGCTTGCCCAAGATAATCTGAAGTCCTCCAGGAAGGGCTCAAAGGAAGAGGCAAGGGTATGTGATAATGCCCCCTGCCTGCCCCTTGGGTGTGTGTGTAGAGGTGACATAAATGTTCACCAAATGATGTGGAACCTGTAGCAATATAAGTTTGATCCCATGGTATCCCCCAGAGGAATGGGATGGCAAGTGATCCTCACATTAGCCCCCAAACACCTTTTAAGAGTTACCCTAAATAATATGCTCTCAATTCCTGTGGGCATTTGATCATATGGACTGCTGAATTATGATCCTCCTGCAGGCTTTGGAAATCCTAACTTCAAAATAATGGCCCCAAAGATGCTCATCACGTGTATTCTAGGTCAAGTGAATGTGGTTCACAGCAAAGCCCTGCTGCCTCGGCTCCCTGTTCCCTGACATGCGCATGGGTGAACACATGGGTGGGAATTAATAAACCAGTACGGTGGACCAATCTGTATAGGCTTGGTCAGCGAGGACCTGTTAAGGGACTTCAATTCAGTACTCCAACTAAGTCAATGCCTAGTCTGGGATTTCCAAGGGAAGCCCTTATTTATATATTTTTATGACAAGTTATAATCTGGATGATAAACCCTTGTATAACGCCCCTCTCTTTGAACCCCCCTGACCTCACTGAGCCAAGAAGTAGGTTTGTTTTGCAATTTAACAGGCTTATTGGAAAATGAAACAATATATGTATATCACACTTTTATGAATAAATTAATATTTGATAGCACACTTAAGAAGATAAGGTTGATCAACAATGGATACTAGCACACTTTTTATCAGTTAGGAGTTGGTATAGAAAGGATAAGGTAGCTGAGAATGCTTTTATGGTTTCAAGGAAAAACAATGATGGAAAAGAATGCAGTACAGAAATAAACTGATATGGTTTCAACCAGAGATAGTAAAATCACTTTTCCCCTTGTGGCAATTCGCTGCCCCCTATGCAATATAAAGAGATGGAAGGAAGGCACACAGTTTTCAGGAATACAATCAACATGCGATACAGATTCAGTTCAAATTCTAGTACTCTTGGAGCAACCGGTATGCTTTTAAAACGTGCAGAAATATTTTGAATGTGATTTGTTCTGAAGTGAAAATATGCTAAATTCCCTATAGGAGATTCAGGGTAGGTGATAGCTACTTAAGATTGGTTCAGGTCAACTCTATCAGGGATTCATGGGGGGTTATCAGGTTGAAAACAGATTTCAGCAATGCCAGCAAAAGATAGCTATTTTTGACGGGTGAAGAAGTTTGAGCTAGTTTTCAATTCGCGGCACTTTTTCTGAATGCATCGCACGTGATTACGGAAAAACTATAAGAAGTAGAAAGTCGGTTTAGGGCTTGTTGGAAAGCTTAGATTCCTAGCACACGCGGTTCAAAAGATGCAGACGATTTTGTGGAGATAGATTTTCAGAAGTAAAATTAAAGTTTCAGAATGACAGATGCGCTGTGGAAGGTTTTGGATCAACAGGATGGACACACAATTCTATGATGCAGTTCTAAATAGGTGGAAATGGTTTGAATTAGATTATTTTAAACTAAGAGATTGGTTTGCACAGTTCTGGCTGAGTACTCACACTATAAATTTGGAATAGGCCGTCAAGGTCTGGTCAGGTTTGGACTGGACTCCTGGCGGTTGGTTCTGAAGTCACAGCTCTCTGGGTCAGCTCTGCTCTGCTGGTCTGGTCTGGCACTCGGCACTGCACAGCGATCTGGATCTCTGGTTCTGCTGGTCTGTATCAAGTGGATTCTGGATACAGCACTGCTTTCTGGGTACTGGCACAGGGTTCTAGCCAGAATCAAACAGCTCAGCCCGGCTGTTTGAATAATTTGCAAAAGATATTGAGGCCTGCTGAAAAAGGATTCAGCTGGTGGTTCAGGCCTCTCTGCTACAAGTTCTGAAGTCTGGATTCTAAGTTCTGGAGATGGTCCTTCTGGATATTGTCTGGTCCGGCAAAGCACTTCGCAAGAAAGGGGAAAGTGACCTCTACCTGGGTTTCAGTGTTCCTTTTGTGTCTTTTGAAAATGGGTGTGTGCGTGGGCATAACTAAGCCTGCCCCTCACAACTTATCATTGGCCAAGCTCTCCTCTCTCCCTTGATTGGGGAAGGAATGGAGTGTCATCAGGCATCAATTTTATGGCATACAGAAAGAACACTCCCCTTGTCAATTTGCACACAAATCTATTTTTGATCCAAATACATATTTATGCATGTACCATTTTTCTAATAATATATGTCCAGTTAACATATTTTCTGTAGCACCGAACCATCCGATCCCTGTCTTTGTAAGATGTTGTGTCCACTTATGACAGAATTCTGCCCTTTTCATCAAGAACACAACCTCTAAACCTTTCCAGAATTTACACAAACATGCACAAGGAATATGGGCATCAGATGATAAAGTGTCAGATTTTTAACATACAGACATTCGGAATAATACCTTATTTTCCGCTACTACCCACCAGAACATACCACAGAGTCCTAACACCTCTTAAAATGTACACAGAAAAATCACAAGAATAATGAATTAATTATATAATTTTGACAAGTCCGTACTATGAATTATCCATCTTTTTAAAATTATGCTCTGGCCCAGAGGGGTGTGGTTTCCCAAAGCACATGGTGGAATTTCTGGTTTGTCCACTTCCTCCAACTCAGGTTGCTCACAGAGGCACTGCTCCTCCCAGTTTCTTCCAAGAGGAAGCCATTTACGACCCCCCCTAATTTACCAAGGAAAGCTCATTGTTCTGTTTCCCTGCTCCCAGGTGCTCCTCCCCTGATTCAATCAGAGAGGTGTAATCTCCTTTTTGTGGGAACAGCAGAAGGCAGCCAGGCCTGCAAATGCAGTTGCTGGGAAAGTTTCAACTCCTGTCGGGGGAAGTTGCCGGCAGAATTCAATCTCTTCAAGCCAGGCTTCAGCTAAATGTCACTTTTGTTCCATTTTTCTTCATTCAAATCAAACTTACAATTTTTACACATGCGGCTAGAACGCTGATTTTAAGTTCAAAACTATGACCTTTAAACAGTTGCAACCTATGTGACACTCAAAAGTAGGTCACTCATTTATTTTAAACATTTCCATTTTAGTGGTTTAAATCCAATTTCAGTTAAGCTGCTGACATCCACAGCTCAGCCAGTTTTGTTATAAACATTGTTTTGGGCTCTTCATCTTTCCAGATTTTGTATGCACACAAGACTACATTCTGCCAAATGTCTGCTGGTGTTCAGTGAGATTTTTGAATATCTTGCAATGTTTAAAATAGGTATTTTTAGCTTGCATTTCAGAGAAACAAAGGTGATTTCAAAGCGCTTTTTGAGGTAACAGGCACTGCTGTTTTTCCTTTGGCACCACGTTTCACTCATGGTGCTTTTGGCCCATCACGCTCGCAGTGGTGGGTGGCCATTTTGGTGTGCACAAAACTGTGCGGTTTTCCTGGATTCTGGCTCAATTGTGGGCTTTTCGGCCATCTTGGATTTTCTAAGCCCACAGCACCAAATGTTGCAGCATAATAACTTGAACGTGGGTTAAGACACCCAACAAGCCCCCCGCCCGACTGCACTTTGATTTCGAGTCGAGGGGGAGTCGGGTGCAAAGGATGTTTTGACCCACGCGCTGGTATGTCCGCATCATCTTCTTCTGAATCCGCAGATGGCACAGTTCAGCATCTTTTCCTCCATCAGGGTGGATCGATCGGTTCTTCTCGCCGGTCTTGATGGGAGTATTGGGCGGTACTCCGGGCCCCTCGGATCTCTGCTCCCGGTCCCCGGATCGTCCTCCTTGGCCAGTCTCCAGGTTTTCTCTCTCCGAGGACGACAAAGCAAAGCGGCAATACCTATTCGTAGACATTTCTCCCCCACTATTGATATAGTGGGGCGGCATATACATTTTATAAATTAAGAGACATTTGCATTCTCATTTTAAAAAAACAAGATATAATCAGGAGACATTTGCATTCAAGAATCATAATATTTTAGAGACTATATGTGGGATATTTTAGGGTTGGAACTGAATTACTCTGGAGCGGCCCCCTCTGGGATTCCAGAGGGTTCCTCCAGTTGTTGCAGAGTGTGCCTGGGATGGCAACACTTTAACTGATTTATATGGACCCACTTGTCTTCCCCTTCCGCCAAACTACCTTTGGGGATGCGGATCTTGTAAGCGACTGGGGAGATCTTGTCGACAATTTCAAAAGGTCCCTTCCATGTAGGCAAAAATGTTCGCTGTTTGGCCTGGTTCCTTTGGAAATTGTATAGATAGACCCGGTCTCCCACATTGTATTCTTTCCTGGTAGTTTTCAAATCGTAATGGGTCTTCATGCTATCAGCTGATCTTTCTAGATTCCGCTGAGCATAGGCAAAAGCATGTTAAAGGTGTTTCCTTAAATTCTCCACATACTCATGAGTTGTGGAGGCATTTATCAATGTCTGCTCTTGGGTCCTGTGGAGCAAATGCTGGGGAAGCACCATCTTGCGTCCAGTCATCAGCTCAAATGGTGACATTTTAGTTGCAGATGAAGGGGTAGATCTGATGGCCATTAGGACCAGAGGTAATCGGATATCCCAACTTGGCCCAGAATCTGCCACAAACTTTTTTAAGATGCTAAGAATGGTTCTGTTGTATCTCTCTACTGCACCAGAAGAGGCTGGCCGGTAAGCAATATGTAGCTTCCTTTTAACTCCCAGTATCTCCCACACCTTAGTCATTACTTCGCTGGTGAAGTAGCTACCTCTGTCTGACTCAATCCTTTGGGGTAGACCAAAACGCGAAAAGATGTGGTTGATCATCAGGGCAGCTGCTGTTTCTGCCTTGCAGTTTGGGGCCGGGAGACATTCCACCCATTTAGTAAATAAGCATGTCACTGTCAACATGTACTGATTTCCCCTGGAGGAGCGAATCACGGGGCCTATGAAGTCCACTTGCAAATCTGACATGGCAGGATCATCCCCCTCTTTTGGAGAGGCGCACGCTGTGTGAGGGATGTTGGCTGAAATTGTGCACACACAAGACACCCCTTCAAGTATTGGTCGAGGTCCTGCCCCATGTGTGGCCAGTATGCAACCTCTCTTAAGATCTCAAGTGTTGTGTGACACCCCCTATGACCGGCTGTGGCCGCATCATGGGCGTGACTTAGCATCAGGCTTCAGAATAAGGTAGGGACCACCCACTGATCATGGCCAGCTTGGGATTTCCTTTCATCAACACTCTAAGGTCCTCTTTCCCAATGTAATCGGTATCCGTCAGGGGAAAGTTCTCAGGGTCCTCAATGTGTTGGTAAAACTTACCAATTATTGGATCCCCCTTCTGAGCTGTAATCAAATCAGCATCTGGGGTCTCCTTACTCCATTGTGCAGTTGAAAGATCATTGTGAGCATTCGTCTGAGACCTAGTGATAGCAGTGACCTGGATCTCCCCCAACAGGGACTCAATCAATATTAGATTCCCTTGGATGGCCCCGGTTTTGGCCAGCTGATCAGCTAAGTCATTTCCATTTTTGTCTGGTCCCTCTACTTTGGAATGACCCTTGATCTTTCTCCAGTAGATGGTCATCCCGTTCGAGGTGACCAGATAATCATTGTTTGAATTAACTTCCCATGTTTCAAGGGTTTGTTATTAGCACATAGCATGCCTCTGGTTTTCCAATTAATCAGGTGCTCCACAAACCCGTTCCGTACATAATCTGAATCTGTGATTATGACCAGTTCGTGGAGTTGATGTTGGACAGCAGTGAGGATAGCTTGATACACAGCCATCAATTCTGCCACCTGACTACTTCGGGGACCAATTTTGTATCCAGCGGAGGGTTCTGGGGACTCATTCACCCATGCATTCCCTACGCCGGCCACAAGTTCTTTTTCCCCGTTGTCAACATGGTAAGAGCATCCATCCAAATAGACAGTGGGCATTCCCTCACACTTGTCTTCTTCAAAGACTTTGTGTGGGGAATTAAGGTATGCCTCCATGTTGTCCTTGATTTTTAGACTTTCGTCCTCGAGACAGTTTTCTCTGGCACAATCATGCAAGTCAGCCAGACCTTGCGCAAGGGGACTCTTCTTGTTTTGGCCATATCTGACCTCCACAGGAAAGCCTTGCATTGACAGAATCCAGGAAGTAATTCGGGAATTACTCACATTTCCAGCCCGGATTCTGTCACTTTGGAGATATTGCAGAGGCTGGTGTGGAGTCTCCACTATGTATTCCCCCTGGATAAACGGGCAGTAATTCTTCAATGCCCACACCGTTGCCAGGAGTGCCTTCTCACAATCGTTGAATTTTTCCTCCACAGAGGATAAAGTTTTACTCGCATAGGAGATTACTTTATTGACCTTGTCATGCTTTTGATATAATACTGCTGTCAAGCATGTATTAGAGATCCCTGTCTCCAAGAAAAACTCCTTGTTTCTGACAGGGTAAGCTAGGCAGGGTGCTTGTGAGAGGCTTCTTTTGAGCTGTGTTACTGCCTCGGATTGTTCTGGACCCCATTCCCACTTGACCCCCCCCTCAAGAGATGAATCAGGGGTCTGGTGATCTCTGCGTAGCCCTCAATGAACTTTCTGCTGTAATTAGTCAGTCGAAGGAGGCTCCTTAGTTCCCGCAGAGTTGTGGGGTCTTTCAGTTTCTGAAGTGCTTCCACTTTCTTTTCCTGGGGACAGAGACCCCGAGGAGTAATCTCATGCCCCAAGAAATTAACACGGGTTCTACACCACTGTGCTTTCTGAAAGGAAAGTTTTGCTCTGGCGGCCCTCAACTGTGTCAGAACATAAAACGATCTCCGCTGTGTGTTCCTCCACATATGAACTTTTGATGAGGACATCATCTACATAAGCCAGTTTACCCCTTGCATCCAGGTCGGGTATGGCCTTATGTAGGAAAATGTTGAATTCATTGCCGTAGTTGAGGTATCCGAAGGGAGTCCGGGTCCATGTGTACTTCTGGCCCCCAAAGGTAAAAGCCACCTTGGATTGGTCCTCCCTACTGACAGGCACGGTCCAGTATCCATTGGTCAGGTCTATTGCAGTGAATACCTGTAACCCCTGGATCTGGGCCAGCCCATGGTCAATATAGGGAAGAGGCCATCGGGAAGTATGGACCCGTTTGTTGAGCTCCCTAAGGTCAGCACAGAGTCTCCACTGGCCGTTTGGCTTCAATATTCCCAGCACCGGATTATTGAAGGTGCTGTGAACTGGACGGATTATCCCCCGGGACTCAAGGTTCTTAATTATTTCAGTAAGGGACTCCATTGATGCGAGAGGCAAGCAATATTGCTTCACAAACACTGGAGTCATGCCAGGGTCCGTGGGAATTGTTGTTGTGGGGATGTCCGTGCGACCACAGTCATATGAGTCTACCGCAAAGAGATCTTGGAAATCCAAGAAAACTTGTTTCAACTTTTGCTTCTGTTCCAGAGTCACGCAGGCATCAGCTAGGTTGACTCTCTCTTCCACCATCTGCCTGAAGCCTGGAAAGACTTCTGGTTTGGCTATCTCAGCGGCCTCCTCCAGCTGGGTGGAGAAGTCCCTGGTCAGAGTGCTGATTTGGACTGGAGGCTTCAGGCGGGAAAGGCAGCCCTCATGGACCTGGAAAATCACCTCATCCCTTCTGAAGTCACAAGTCACATCTTCCTTACCATAAGGGCAGGAAGTGTACAGCAGGAAGTTCCCCCCAAGCTGGGTAAAGATCCTGTCTGGTGTTGTATTGTCATTGCTATCACTGTCACAACAGTCCTTGGGGATTGGTCCTAACAGTTCATTTCCTAAATCAATGGAAAAATGTTGGTGATCAACCGCCATTCCAATAATGGTGCCTGCGGCTAGAGTAATACTCTTTAAGTCGCTGTTATCCACCTCTATTGAAATGGTGTCATGTTCTACGTTGACTAATGGTGTTGCATTTACCCCCAACCCTTGCTGTTAGATAGAAGCATTTAGATGAATATAAGCATCAGGGTTTTTCAATTTTTGTCCTCTTTTAACTTTCACTTCCAGGGAGAATTGTCGGGTCCTTTCTGGGATGGTGACTTCCTCTTTGATCTGAATTTCAACTGCATAAGGTAGCAATTGAGCTGACCTAAATGCTTTTTCTGGATCATCAAAGCCCATGGGATTATCCGCTAATCGGGACCAAGCTTTGAAGTTTATTAGGTCCAAACTAATGGCAAAGCAATTGAGAATGTCACTGCCTAAGTAAAAGGCGGCAGTGACGTCTCGCACGACCCAACAATTATGGACTATGCTCTTGTTGCCAATGGAGATTTTGAGCATACACCTGCTTGGCAGGAGATGTTTGGAATTGGGTGCTTCCAGGTCCATTTCCCATTTGTCTATCGGTTTGAATGTGGGAATGGCTGGGTCTTTTTGGAGTTGGCGGAACATGGCTTCGCTGATGAAGCTCTTACCGTTGTTCACCCACACTCGGGCGAGAACAGAGTCCTTCCCATCATTTAACTGAACAGGGATGAACAACTGCTCTCCAATTTGCTGAACATCAGCCAGGGTCTGAGCTGATTTCACATCTTTCTGGACTATAGGAGTGGGAGTTTCTGATTGTGGATTAGTAAAGAATTTCAGAGTATTTCCTTCCAGTGTGGAATACCACCTTAAACTGGAGGGAAGGTTGATTTTCATTAATAGAGAGGACCCCCCCCCATCACTAGTCTGTTGTCCTACTGCTATTACTGTCACGTCTGGAATTTGGTTGTTCTGGAAGTGAAATTCTACTTGGTCAGATTTTTGTTCAACCATGTGGCAAGTGCTGTTTAAACTAACATGGTTGACACTCTGCTTTAATTTTATTGGTCGGCTAGTCTGGGTCCAGAGGACCTTGTTTACGCAATCTATAAGGGGTGACAACCTTCTCAGGAGGTCATTCCCTAGTAAACAAGGGGTGTCCTCTGGAGTCACTACTATGACCGGGTGTTTCACCTTGTGTCGCCCAATTTTGATGTCCAAATCTGGAGTCCCCTCGACGGGAATTTTCTTCCTGTCAAAGTTCTATAGTTGTCCAGGAAGAGAGGTGAGAGGAATTCGGTAATTCTCCCCCCTTCCTGCATTTAGTTCATCAAAGGCCCTTTTGGACAGAAGGGTAGCTTGGGATCCCGTGTCCACCAGTGCCAAAATTGTACCCTGCCCCTGTACATGTACCGGGGCATAATATCTTCCCTCCTTCTTCTCAAGGGGGCACAGATAATGCACATTTTTGGACAACTGGTGGGCTAATTTTCTAGTTTTGGACATTGAGAGAGAAGAGATTTGGGCAGAGTTCGGCAGGGAGTTTTGGGAATCTGAAAGAAAAACTTGGCAATTAGATATTGATGCGGTTTTGGGTTCTCATGGTTCCGGTTCTGGGCCGCCCCCCCCCTTTTGGAGGCAGTCACCAGGATGGGTTTGAACCAGGGGTTTTCGGTATTGTTGGTTCTGGGATAGATGATGGGCAGCGACACCTCAATCCCCACATCTACCCAGTCTATGGATGCGGTTTTGGGTTCCCCTGGTTCCGGTTCTGGCCCTCCCCCCTTTTTGGAGGCAGTCACCAGGATGGGTTTGAACCAGGGGTTTTCGGTATTGTTGGTTCTGGGATAGAATGATGGGCAGTGACAGATCAATCCCCACATCTACCCAGTCTGGGTTGGAATCCCTTGGGACCCATTTTTCCTTGGGAGGAGTTCCCCCATCTCTGAAGGAGAAGATCATTTTCCCAGGATCCTCTAAGGATCCCTCTCCCTCAAATTGGAAGACCTGTACCTCCTCCACAAAATGGGTCTGTTTGGGTCCTTTGTTTCTCCTACCTCCTCTTTGCTCCTTGGGCGGCAGACTTTCAGGGGTAGGAGATTTTGTTTCCGGTTCCTGGGTTTCCAGGGGCTGTTTACAAGTGGGGAAGGAAGCTTCCTCCAAGGCTTTACATCCCCTTTCCCCTTGTGCCTCCTCCCTGGGAACCGGTGGGTTATCGGTGTGCTGCCCTGTCATTGTTCTGGAGCACCAGGCCCAGAGTTTGGTGCATTCTGTGCCGGCATGCCCATCTGAGGGTTCTGCTGAGCCCTTAGCACGCGACTCAGCTCCTGTGCCATATTTTGGACCTGCCGCTCAAGTTGGGAAACCCGCTCAGGCTGATACAGGGTTCTGTTTTCTCCCCTGGGCTGATCCCAGGAAGGGTAGCTATCCCTTCTCTGGTAGTACCCCGGGTTGGAAAGATTTGGGTACCCCTGCACCCTTGGCCTCCCCTCTCCCGGATTAGGTGGTCTGGGCTCAGGGAAGTGGGGAAAGAAGGGTGGATGATTTTGGGGCTGGAAGTTGGGTGGATACCTGGGGAAAAAGTTCTGCCCAGGGTTTGGTGAATTTCTGCCCTCCTGTGGGAAGTTAGGAGGGAAGGTCCCTGGGTTGGGTGCCTGGTTGGATCCCCCCACTTGGGCTGGAGGGGTCCACACATACCCCAGGATGGGTCGGTTTCCCTTGTAGCGGGGACTTACATAGTCAGGGGAGCGAGGGACCCCATTTGTGGGACTACCTCCTTGACTCCCTGTCTGTGACTGGACCGAGGGCCTTCTGTGCTGAGAATTATTCGGTGCAGGCAGGTTTTTAGGCCCCCCCCCATCTCCAAATCTAAAATGGGGGCAACCTTTACCTCTGCCACCTTGGCAGCAGCAGGGGTGCTAGTCGATTTGGGGCTTTTCTGAGTGTTATTTTTATTTTCTATGGGCTTCTGCAACTCATAGATCTGGGTAGCCTGTTCAATGACCCAGTCTAGTGACCTTTTCTCATGAAAATCTCTCACTAGCTGGGTCATGATGTATTTGGGCAAGGGATGGAAAAACGCATTTACAAACTCTTTACTGTCCGTGCGCACCCTTCTGGTAGTCTGCGCAAAGGCACGCTTCAATTCCTGCACAAATTCTTGTCGGGCATGATCCTCCCCACATTGCAAATTGTAGGCTGCCTTGCGAGCCTCTTGGGGATTGCTGTGCACAGAAAAATGTTTCAAGATGGCCACCCTATATGTGGACCATCTTGAATGGTTTTGGTCCTCCAGCCCCGCAAAGAAACTGGAGTATTCTGGGGAGAATGTCCATTTGACATACTGAATGCAGCTACTGCTGTCCTTCAAATGGAAAGTCTCCATCATTTGCTCGTAAAGCTCCAAGTGTTCCCAAAGAGAATACTTGTGATAAGGAGTGATGACACTCCTTATTGCCTTAATCTGTTTTAAGGGGTCCTTAAGCAAGGCCCTTTTTGCCTTATTGGCCTTTTTGGTTCGGGTAACCCTGGTCCATTCATCCTCTGACTCAGAAGCACTGCTCCCAGAGGTGCCCGTCTGATCTTCCAGGTTTTCCCAGATTCTGCGAGCCTGGGAATGGCTGGCAGAATGTGGGGACCTGGTCTCCTGTTATGCTCAGAGGAGTCTTCAGATTCCTCCTTGCTGCCAGGATTTGATGAGTACCCCCCCCACTGACCTAACTGGGCAGAGGTTTTCAGGATGCCCTTAGTGGGTCTACTCTCCTGGGGTTCCCCATTAAATTGCACTGTACTTAGGTGCCCATACCCGGATGGCCGCCCATCCCTTCCAGGGTGGTACTGGCATATGAGCCCCATACTTTTGGCTGGATGTGCGCCATGGGACATGGGGGTCGCAGAGTCCAAGGACTGGGAGAGATGAAGGCCTCTGGTACTAGGGCTCCTGAGGTTATGCTCAGGTGTTTCCCTTTCCCAGCGAACCTCATCTCTATCAGCCCCTGCTCCCAGTTGCCATGCAAGAGCCTGTGCTTTCAGTTCCTCAGTTAAGGCCTAACTGGACTCTATCAGTCTCTCCTGCATGGCTACCTGTTGCTGGAGCCTATCATTGTGCTGACAGAGAGCCTCATTCTCTCTGTGTGCCTCCTGGGTGGTCCTGGAATACTGGGCCAATCTTTGCTGCAGGAGGGTTACCTCCTGAGTCCCATCCCTACTGGCCTGTTCCTTTCTTGCCAGAGCATCTTCCACCCTCCTGGTGTGCTCTAACAAGTTCTGATGCTCATTTTGGAGGTCACCAAGTCCCTGGTGGGCCAGGTGATTTTCTTCAATTTTTTCTTTTAATTGGCAGACTTCCTGGCCTAAGGTGTCCCTTTCCTGACTAAGAGCCTGCATCTGTGCCGCCAGGTCGTCCCTCTGCCCTTTAAGGGCCCCAGCTTTCTGGTGCTCTTCTTCAGATTCTGTCTGGGTATCCAGGTCTTTCAGAATCAGGTTGTTGCTCTCTGCCTTCTCCCTATCTAGGTGGCTTTGTAGGGTGACTACCTGCTCTGCGCATGCCCTATTGAAGTCCAATTGTTGCTCCAGATTTTTCTGGCTCTGCAGTAGGGCATCCAAACCTTCTTGGTACTCCTTCTGCAAGGCCAGAAATCTGGTATCCTGGTCAGACTTTTCCTGTTGCAGGATACCCATATCCTCTTTTATTTTAATGATATACTGCCTACTATAATTTTCTGACTCCTGGCTCCTCTGCAGTCTCTGCTCAGAAGAGACCAAGTCAGATTGGGCCTTCTCTAATGCCATCAGTTGCCTATTTGCCAGATCTTGGCCTTCAGCACATTTGTCCTGTATGGCTCCCACATGTAAATATAAATATGCCGCTACCCTGGCAATCTTGTTGTGCTCATCCTTGGCCTTAGGGGCCATATATAGTTCACTCAGGGCCACATGTAAGGGACCCTGATCTCTCCATGTATCTGACCCAGTTACAGTAACCTATTGCGCGATTGCCTGCAACCACACATTTTGGTCCTGTTCAGTCCACTCACCTCTCACAAATAGTTTATGTAAGAGATGCTCTCTCGCTATTTTGATGTCTACCAGTGTCGTCATTCTGGAAATTGATTTCCTTCCAGAAGTTAGTATTTTATTTTGCAAAACAGACCGTTTCCTTAGAGCGTTCCTTTGAGGAGTGTTTTACAGTGCAATACAGCGTGGTGATCCAACAGGATTTATGTATCCTATCAGTTAGCACACTGTATCAAACTGCACAGTGATAGGTCTAATCCAGACGCCCCTGCTCGAGCCCCCACTCTGTTAAGGGACTTCAATTCAGTACTCCAACTAAGTCAGTGCCTAGTCTGGGATTTCCAAGGGAAGCCCTTATTTATATATTTTTATGACAAGTTATAATCTGGATGATAAATCTTGTATAACGCCCCTCTCTTTGAACCCCCCTGACCTCACTGAGCCAAGAAGTAGGTTTGTTTTGCAATTTAACAGGCTTATTGGAAAATGAAACAATATATGTATATCACACTTTTATGAATAAATTAATATTTGATAGCACACTTAAGAAGATAAGGTTGATCAACAATGGATACTAGCACACTTTTTATCAGTTAGGAGTTGGTATAGAAAGGATAAGGTAGCTGAGAATGCTTTTATGGTTTCAAGGAACAACAATGATGGAAAAGAATGCAGTACAGAAATAAACTGATATGGTTTCAACCAGAGATAGTATAATCACTTTTCCCCTTGTGGCAATTCACTCCCCCCTATGCAATATAAAGAGATGGAAGGAAAGCACACTGTTTTCAGGAATACAATCAACATGCGATACAGATTCAGTTCAAATTCTAGTACTGTTGGAGCAACCGGTATGCTTTTAAAACGTGCAGAAATATTTTGAATGTGATTTGTACTGAAGTGAAAATATGCTAAATTCCCTATAGGAGATTCAGGGTAGGTGATAGCTACTTAAGATTGGTTCAGGTCAACTCTATCAGTGATTCATGGGGGGTTATCAGGTTGAAAACGGATTTCAGCAATGCCAGCAAAAGATAGCTATTTTTGACAGGTGAAGAAGTTTGAGCTAGTTTTCAATTCGCTGCACTTTTTCCGAATGCGTCGAGCGTGATTACGGAAAAACTATAAGAAGTAGAAAGTCGGTTTAGGGTATGTTGGAAAGCTTAGATTCCTAGCACACGCGGTTCAAAAGATGCAGACGATTTTGTGGAGACAGATTTTCAGAAGTAAAATTAAAGTTTCAGAATGACAGATGCGCTGTGGAAGGTTTTGGATCAACAGGATGGACATACAATTCTATGATGCAGTTCTAAATAGGTGGAAATGGTTTGAATTAGATTATTTTAAACTAAGAGATTGGTTTGCACAGTTCTGGCTGAGTACTCACACTATAAATTTGGAATAGGCCGTCAAGGTCTGGTCAGGTTGGGACTGGACTCCTGGCGGGTGGTTCTGAAGTCACAGCTCTCTGGGTCAGCTCTGCTCTGCTGGTCTGGCACTCGGCACTGCACGGCGATCTGGATTTCTGGTTCTGCTGGTCTGTATCAAGTGGATTGTGGATACAGCACTGCTTTCTGGGTACTGGCACAGGGTTCTAGTCAGAATCAAACAGCTCAGCCCGGCTGTTTGAATAATTTGCAAAAGATTTTGAGGCCTGCTGAAAAAGGATTCAGCTTGTGGTTCAGGCCTCTCTGCTACAAGTTCTGAAGTCTGGATTCTAAGTTCTGGAGATGGTCCTTCTGGATATTGTCTGGTCCGGCAAAGCACTTCGCAAGAAAGGGGAAAGTGACCTCTACCTGGGTTTCAGTGTTCCTTTTATGTCTTTTGAAAATGGGTGTGTGCGTGGGCATAACTAAGCCTGCCCCTCACAACTTATCATTGGCCAAGCTCTCCTCTCTCTCTTGTTTGGGGGAAGGAATGGAGTGTCATCAGGCATCAATTTTATGGCATACAGAAAGAACACTCCCCTTGTCAATTTGCACACAAATCTATTTTTGATCCAAATACATATTTATGTATGTACCATTTTTCTAATAATATATGTCCAGTTAACATATTTTCTGTAGAACCAAACCATCCGATCCCTGTCTTTGTAAGATGTCGTTTCCACTTATGACAGAATTCTGCCCTTTTCATCAAGAACACAACCTCTAAACTTTTCCATAATTTACACAAACATGCACAAGGAATATGGGCATCAGATGATAAAGTGTCAGATTTTTAACATACAGACATTCGGAGTAATACCTTATTTTCCGCTACTACCCCCCAGAACATACCACAGAGTCCTAACACCTCTTAAAATGTGCACAGAAAAATCACAAGAATAATGATATTAAATATATAATTTTGACAAGTCCGTACTATGAATTATCCATCTTTTTAAAATTATGCTCTGGCCCAGAGGGGTGTGGTTTCCCAAAGCACATGGTGGAATTTCTGGTTTGTCAACTTCCTCCAACTCAGGTTGCTCACAGAGGCACTGCTCCTCCCAGTTTCTTCCAAGAGGAAGCCATTTACGACCCCCCCTAATTTAACATTTGCTTGAGCCAAGGAAAGCTCATTGTTCGGTTTCCCTGCTCCCTGGTGCACCTCCCCTGATTCAATCAGAGAGGTGTAATCTCCTTTTTGTGGGAACAGCAGAAGGCAGCCAGGCCTGCAAATGCAGTTGCCGGGCAAGTTTCCACTCCTGTTGGGGGTAGTTGCCGGGCAGAATTCAATCTCTTCAAGCCAGGCTTCAGCTAAATGTCACTTTTGTTCCAGTTTTCTTCATTCAAATCAAACTTACAATTTTTACACATGCAACTAGAACGCTGATTCTAAGTTCAAAACTATGACCTTTAAACAGTTGCAACCTATGTGACACTCAAAAGTAGGTCACTCATTTATTTTAAACATTTCGATTTTAGTGGTTTAAATCCAATTTCAGTTAAACTGCTGACATCCACAGCTCAGCCAGTTTTGTTAAAAACATTGTTTTGGGCTCTTCATCTTTCCAGATTTTGTATGCACACAAGACTACATTCTGCCAAAGGTCTGCTGGTGTTCAGTGAGATTTTTGAATATCTTGCAATGTTTAAAATAGGTATTTTTAGCTTGCATTTCAGAGAAAAAAAGGTGATTTCAAGCGCTTTTTGAGCTAACAGGCACTGCTGTTTTTCGTTTGGCACCACGTTTCACTCATGGCGCTTTTGGCCCATCACGCTCGCACTGGTGGGTGGCAGGTTAGGCAACCATTTTGGTGTGTGCAAAACTGCGCGGTTTTCCTGGATTCTGGCGCAAATGTGGGCTTTTCGGCCATCTTAGATTTTCTAAGCCCACAGCACCAAATGTTGCAGCATAATAACTTGAACGTGGGTCAAGACACCCAACAGACCAGCAAATCTGAAGAAACCAATTTCATCCATTTAAATTAATTTAATTAATTACCCACTCGCCCAATCACCAACCACAAGTAATAAACTATTATGCTTCCCATGTACCATGCATTAAGTTAAATCTGGTCCAGGGGAAATGATCGGCATGTATACAAACCAGGCCAGAGAAAGGATTGGTGTGGGCATTTTGAGTAGCACAGCAGTGTATGCTGAAAAGGCACAATAGGGGTTAAGAGTGCAGTAGGAGGTGAAGCTGCATAAGGAGGAGAAGGTGCAGGAAGAGCTGGAAATTTAGGCAGTGAAGGTGTATGTTGAGGTGAAGGAGCAGGATGATGGGAGAGAATACAAGAAGCTGGAGGAAGTGATGAACAGAGGAAAGGACAGAGAGTTTAACATCTGAAGATAGAAAAGTGGAGAAGTGCAAAGGCGTTGAGATCAAAGGCGTTGAGATCCAGGAACACGGCTGAGTCGGAGGAGAGAGAGGAGGGCAGTAAAGCACCAAAGCACCCCTCCAGGGAGTGAGGATCATTCGCAACACAGTCAGTCCGAGCAGCCCATGCAGGGCTGACATGCCCAATACTCCACAAGGAGGTGAGGACAATACATTACCAAAACTGTCAGTGAAGCCAGAAAGTCCACGCAAGACAGAGAGACCCAGCATCCCACAAAGGGGTGAGAATAGTGAGGGTTAATAGAAATATAAGAGAGTCAAGTAGTTTGTAGGACCAACTAGCCCAGCCAGGGCTGAGAACCAAAGTTACCCCTGGAGGGCTGAGAGACAAGCTGAAGAGCCAAAGGGCCCACACCAGGCTCACAGAAATACAAGAGAAACCAAAATCATCTTGCAGGGTGTAATGAGCTAAAACATTGCGCAGGTGCACGGCCATTTTGGACATTCACTTCCAAGCCGCAATGAAAGTCTACTTTTCTGTGAGCTCAGTTAGAAGGCAGACATGAATTCTGCAATGGTTGCAAGATTACCTTATGAAACAGATGAGCTAACTATGAAGGATAGTTTTTATATTGTCCACACAAGGACAAGCCGAGAAGGGAGTTGGAGATGTGCAGGTGCGTTGATAAGGGGGGATGGGAACGAGCGTGTGGGAGACAAACTCAGTTTTTCCATTATTGACTGGATTTTTCTGCTCTTTGCTTCGCATGCTTGCTGTCTGTCCTTCGGCCAGGGACGGTTGGCAACCTAAGGGGGGCAGGGAAGTTTCCCCGCCATAAGAGGAGAGGTATCCTGATGGTAGAGACAGTTGGAACCTCGGGGGATGAAGTCTCGTTGAGAGGGAAGACGCTCCGCTCCATACCTCGTTAGCACGTGTGATCTCTCTGCCTACCTGCCTAGGGACTGGGTAGTGTTGTTGTGGCTGAGATTAAGTTTTCTCCTGCAACTGCACTAATGATGATGTAGACCTTGGTATAATCAGTCTTGCTTGTGTGTGTTCATGTATAACCAATTTCATTTATTCCAATAGTAACTTGTATGCTTACTAAGTGTGAATAAAGTGCCTGTAAAGAGCAGTTATATTCTAATTATTGGCCAAAGTGTGTATTATTGCCTCTCTGAGCCCAAACACTTTTAGTCTGTGTAATAAGGTAAGTGGTTCTAGGGTCATTGCACGTGACAGAAAAGCAAAACATGACAACGCTGTTAGCAGGGTCTTTGTGCTGATATTGATTCCTAAGACCTTGACGAATTTTGAGCTTGGACTCAGAAAGGCAATTTTCTTTTAGTGTTTAGGAAGAAAGTGGGTGTGGTTTAAGGCATTGATGAAAGCATATGTGAAACATTCATCGACACCATGAGTTCCCTATTTAGGAAAAAAGGAAGTTCCGCAGGCTGAGACTGTCCTGAAGTGACGACCCCTTGGTGGACAAAGAGTCCTTTATGACAAATTGCCACAGACTTGGGTGGCGAAGGTTTGAGTGAGACCTAGGATACGGGTTTAGGAGAGGCGAGTCCAGCCGAGGTGGCGGGGTGCCTGCAACGGATACCTGTGGAAAAGGGAAAGAAGTGTTCTGCTTTAAGTAGACGAGGGTGGATTTTGTTGCATGTATTCAGACGGATGCATCAAGAAAATGCAGAATTAAAGGCGAGTGTCCTAAAACGGGAAAAGGATCTGGATGCAGAGAAACAGCCTGCGTTAATGCAGCAGCTTCAAATGATGTTGTATCATGACAAAGCAGATACATATCAAGCAGTAGCCAAGCAAGCTGCTGTATGAGTCGCTCAATACAAATATCGAAAGAGAAGAAGGAGGGTGAATACCCACAAAGTAGCAACAGTGATTGCCTCCGCAGGGGTGGATTGGGACCCCGACCAATGGGACAGAGATGTGTTCAACAGTGCCAGTTCAGAGAGTGGGTCGGTGAAGCAAGTGCCGTCCAAACCAGAACCTTGTGTGAAACAGATGACTGTTAAAGCAGTCATTCGTAGACGAGCGGTGCCAAAACCGAATAATCCTGGAAGTTGTTTAGTGGATTTGACAACCGTAGAGGATTATTCTGAACAGGAGGTTGAGGAAATAATGAATCGATTGAAACAGGGGGCTGGTGAGCCTCTATTAACATGGATGGTCAGATTATTTGGCGGAGGTGCGGCGGGTCTTCTTGTGGACACGACAGATATTTTCTTCAAAAGGTTATCTCTCATTTATATCACATATCAAAGTAAATAATTTCGGGGTACGGGCCCCAAAAGTGGGATTTTTGAAGCACTATGCAAAACACATTTGTTTCTAGTAATGCTTTTGGGCAAAAAAACGTTGATCAAAGTTAATCAAATAGCAGATTTGTTTTCAGATCTGGTCAGTTCAGTTACATGGCAAAATTAGTGAACTTTGATAGGTATCTTTATTTGTATTCTGTTATGGAGACGTAAAGCCAATCTCCTTTCAGATTTTCCTTGAATCGTCTTCGTAGTTATTAATCATCGCATGTGCCTCAGGTGCCTCTAACTATAATCTTCATCAATATCTACCTTTGGTTGCAATTTCCTTGGATAATTAAGCAATATTGCTTGTAGGCAATACCTGCTCTTATTGGACCTTAACCCAAGTTACTGGCACCGAGCAAAGCAAGCAATGTTAACTTGGGTTAAGGGCAAATTGACTGCATTTGTTGCTCGTGACCCAGGATACTAAAACATTTAGCACTCAGTCGAGGATCAGGTTTGGACTCAGGCTTTTTATTTTGTGCACCAAACACAAAGCATTTGGTGTGGCGTGGAAATAGGAAAACAGCCCAAAAAATAAGAAACATCTTAATGCATGGCCTCCATGTAAACAAAATGAAGATACATACTTATACTTTGCATTACATGGTGGCTAGTCCCTATTTTTTTTACAGTGAAATGGCTAATGAGAGGAACTAGTGCAATTAAGGGAGGAGATGAAGCAACAGATAACACAATTGGCCTCATTACGAGTTTGGCAGTATTCTGGTGTTAAATCTGCTAAAATACTCCCAAACTCAATTACCGTTACTGCCACTTGGTCCCGTGGAGTTACCACAGGATTACAAGTGGTGGTAATTCCTCATTTTTGGAGTCCATAGGACTCCATGGGGAGTTTGGGTGGATTTACCGCTGGTGCAATAACTGCACTGTAAATCTGCAGATTCTTGGTGGTAAAGTGGAGGATTTATCTCCAGCAGCCAGCAGGAGGTAAATTCTCCACTTTTCCTCTGAAAATCAGAAGATTTATTGCACGATAAATCCGCCAAAAGGATAATTTGTCAGTGCGAGAAAAGTGGACATAGCGAAATTACCATCACTTTGTATCCAGCACCGCCAACCTTGTAATAAGGCCCAAAGTGCCGGAGCAGAAAGTGGAGGTACCCATGAGGAAATGGTGCATCGCTCCAAGTGTAGGAGAGGACTTGCTGGAGTAGATGCATTGAGAAAAAGAATAGGTGCCTATTGAGGGATGGAAAGACTGGTGTGGTGGCCACTAGCTTAGAAAGAGTCATGAGGCAGAGGAGGCATATCGTAGACACACATGTTTTTCAGTGCCGAAGCCAAATTGCTGTCGAAATCCATGAGGGAAGTGAAGCTGCAATATGAAGGGCCGGGTGGAGAGAATGATTCCCTTGTGTACAGCTCAATGGGAGTGGGTGCACAGAACAGCAACAAAAGGCGAGTAGGATGGTAAAACACCAGAGAATAGAAACAGACGGCTGAGACCGGAGGACCCCAAATAGTGGAGGAATAATTATCTGACTCTGCAGCTGCAACGTCAAAATAACATGTAAAAGAATACATGGTAAACAAGTATGCCATGTATGGACGCTTGCACTCCAGTGCAGTTTAGAAAATCAGCCTTGGTAACCACAGAGCACAAAGAGCAGCACATCCAATTGCCCACACATTCCACTCTTGAAGGAGCTTTCTCAAGGCAGAATTATCATGCACCTAAAAACAGGCGGGATTAGTGAGATAATTGAGATCTGATTGCAAACGTTGAGACTTAATGTAATGGGAGGAGCCTTAGCTTGTGCCTGACAGAGCTATCAAGCCACATACAGCCCTAAGGCATGGGCAAATGAAGTAAACTGCTTTATGGGGGAGGGGTAGTCCTGGTGATCCACACCAAGTTAAGAATATTTAAGTGATACATTAACCTGACAAGACTATTGTATAATAAAGTGTGATTCTTCTTGGATGACGGTAAATTCCTTTATTAAGTTAATCACAACAGCTGCTGTACATTGTCTTTCTTCAGACTCCAAACACTAGCTGCCTCTTTCATCACAGTTCTATTGCTCTAAACATTCCTAACTTTTAATAAATGACATTCTAGAAGAGAACACTATTAACCATATCCTGTTAAGCAGGGTAACTGTACAACACATCTCCTTCTTTCTCTAACTATTAATCATGAGACTTGTAAGAACAACCACAAAGTGATGATGGTGATTTCGTGTCACAAACTCATTTGAAACTATTTACATACATGTATATATACAGTATCTTTGATATCATCAATTACTTCACTCTCACCACTCTCTTTATCCAAGACCTCACCTCTACCACTTTCACTGCATTACCATAGTCAATTTCTCACCAGAGTATTTTGACTCACATTTCCTCCCTTTCCTCAGCAGCTTTATCTTAATTTTCTCTGCGTAAAACTTTTGATTGGATTCTTGCAGCCAAACCTGCAATCATGTCTTTATTTGGACATTTCTCTGCACGTGCTCACGCGCTCCGTGATCTTCTCTACATCTGAGAACATAACTTTAGAGAAACCTAACCACCCAGGTGTCAGAGTATTTGGCTTATGGCCTCTAAGCACCTCACAGGGTGCTACACCTATTGTACTATGGGGAGTGAGTCTATATTGAAACACTCTATGCATCAATGCCCTTTGCCAATCCCCATTGACCTTCACTTGCATTCTTAGCCATCCATCACTGTCCTGTTATACCTCTCAACACACTCATTATTTTGGGGGTGGTACATAGATGTTCTCGTATGTATAATTCCCACATCTCTCAACCAATTTTGAAACTCAATTGAAACAAACTGGGGAAGACACTTCCATCGAATTTCTGTTTATTCATCTCAGCTATGGCTGTGACTCTCTACTTTTTGGTTTTACTCCTTCATCAGACAAATTGTATCCCAAATAGTCAACTTTTGACTTCCTAAACGTGCACTTTGCTAAGGTCAAAGTGGGTCCTGAGTGTCCCCATTCTTCTAACATCTCTCTCAGGCAATCATCATTCCCTACCTAAGAGAATCCTGAAGGTGTCTCACCCGCTAGTCCCTGGAGATCTGTCATCCAGGTGGCCAGGACACGGCCATTGCTATTGGATCCAGTCCCAGGGAGTGGATCAGTGGGGGAGGAACACGTGGAGGGGGTTCTTCAGGGAGTGGAAGTGGGACACCAAAGGGTGAAACATGGTACCTCCTTCCCAGTAGCACCTGTTTCCCATCCTGCCCCATAGGATATTTAGAAGCTCAACCCCCCCCCTTTTCCGACACAAACACTTTCTTACACCAGAGACGTTTACCTGACATGTCCCAATACAAGAGTCAGGCAAAGTCAGGCAATTGACAATAATTACACACACCTGACAGCCCTTTTGCTTCCCAATAGGGATAAAAGGCAGAGCCCGAGAGCACACTTCAAGCAAGTGCAACTGCACGAGGCAGCAGCTGTTGCGAACCGACAGTTCAAATGGAGACAAAAGGTGGCGAGACCCTAAAGGATGACATGGAGGGAAGTGTCCTTGCCCTTTTTAACCCAAACCCGCAAAGCTTCCGTGGAAGGCATTATAAGATGGGGATTTACAGCTGGTGTGCGGTGCAGCAGATGTCAATGGTGCACAGGGACCTCCCATGCTTATAACCCAGGCGGGGAGGCACGCTGGCTACCTTGGTACCGTACTTGACTCCAGAGACAAGAAATGCCAGGGAGTTCAACACAGCCGGTGAGTCGGAGAGAGCTGAAAGCCAGATTGTGTTGAGCTGAAGGTTGCGATCGGCAACATATTGTGAACCCAAGGACTTGCGAACAAAGGACTTGTGTGTTTTTGAACTTTTGGAAAAGCCCAGAGAAGGGTCATCTGCACAGTGATGAGGCAACGCAAGAGTGCTCTTTCGAAGCACTCTGGCTGGCCCATTTTGTGAAACTACATGTACCAGGAGGCCCTAGGAGAGGCTGAAGTGAGGTGTCAGAGTGGTCCTACAAGGGTCACGTCAATCCTTTGTACAATAAAAAGTCTCTGAACCATTGCTGAGAGAAAGCTAGGGGAGGGGAAACCCTTTGCTTTCTGATGAGATTGTGAACATTGTGTTAGAATGGCTATGTGGACCCGGCAGAGGGGTGCCAAGGGGAACACTAACGAGAGTGAATCCTGTACTGTGATAAAACAAGATGAACTGTCTATCTGGCAAGTGTGAACCCGGGCGAGGGATGTCCACAGTGAATGATTTTTGAACTTGAGATTGAAAAGCCGTAGTGGACCCGACAGAGGGAGGCCAGCACGGAGAGAAGGATTGAAACCAGACAGAGGGGGATCCTAAAGTGAAGGGTAATCGCCCAATGTGAAATCGCCTGGCTTTCTGGAGTATTTAGAATGGCTCTCCCTGCGTTAGTCCTAGTGCTCTTCACCTTCTGCATTGGCAAAACTCTTTTTAGACTCTATACTAACAAAAAGAGGGGAAAATGAATGCTGCCCCTGAATGTTGAGGGGGTAAAATGGTAAACATGAGCACACTAACAAGCTAACCAAGGATGAAAAAATTATGATGAAGTTGACTGGGTAACAACACAACCCACTGAAGTGGAAAAATATGATGCCTACTGGATTTCATGTGATAAGGATGGGCTGGGGTGTACCATCATAGAAGGACCATTGGAAAATTGGGAGGAGGATGGAGGCGATATGACAAGACTAAAAAGAGCATGGATCCCTAAAAAGACTGTAGCAGAGTGGGGACTGGGGGGAGAAGAATTAGTTATTGATGGATCAATGAAAGGGGGCATAATGTGGTAAAAATGCAATTTCAGCGTGGTAAAGAGGCACAAATTTATCAGCTGCGGGATTAGCCCACTAAAAATGGAGGTAACTTTGTTGATAGTCACTCAGTCCTACCTATGCACTAAGCTGACCCCAACAAATTGTGTCCTAGATAAATAACGAAAATAACCAATACGTAGAATAGCTTGAATTACAGGTAAGCATGTAAGGCTTAACATCAGACCCAGGCACTGTAAACAGGCCTTGGAGCTTGCTTTCATTAGAAATGAATTCACATTTTATTAATCTGCCTAGGAGCCGTAGAAATCGGCAGCACGTTGCAAACTACACGTTCTCAAGATCATGTTGTAAGAGATGAGCAGCCATTGATACTTTTGAGGCCATGAAGCTCAGCTCATGGGTGCTGGGGAAGACAGTGAATGCACAAGCATTTCATTATTCAAACTATTAGTTTAGGAAACTGGTCTACAGACGGTTTCAAAATGTCCCATGGCGGTTTCAAATTGCCCCTTAGCACATCTCAGCCAGGGAAGTGGTCCGAAGAGTTCCTAAAATGCAACATTACGCTGGTAACTTGTCAACAGTTCAAGGCTCTTGTGGTGTCATGATTGGTTGCATTCTCATGAGATATGGGTGGAGATGTCCGGTGGCAGATTAATAAAGATCTGCTGGTCATCTCAAGTGTCTCATGATGTGGGAATTGTGGGCTGGACTGTGACATCACAGAGGTGGTAGAGGGTTGTGTGGTAACATTTGCAGGAGCCAATAATTTTTCGATTATGTATATTCTGCTATAGGAGAACACCGTAGTACTGCCAATTAGCCTCATTTGGGGGATTGATCTAATGTTGCAATATGAATTGACGCAAATTAGTTTGTACGATTATAAATGTTTTCATTTTGGGGGCGTATTTTCGACAGCGTTTTTCATGCTGTTCAGTTCCGCATTCTGTTTGAATAACGCTTAGCCAGCTGAATCTGAGCACAGAATGAATTGCGTTACTTCTTGCTTGGTGTACACTCCTTTTTTAGACTACTTTTGTAATTTTTACTGGTGTGTTCTGAGGCAACCGGCAGTACAATATTATAAAAACAATAAAGGAGATAAAACACAGCCCATTTGACACCCATTTGGATCTCAAAGCTGTCGGTATGTTCCCCCTTTACCAAATCTGACCTTATTCATTTTATTACAATAAAGGGTCTTTATGGCAGCAAGGATAGGGGAAGGGAACTTTAAATAATCCATCACCAACCATAATTGATCTCTGTCCACATTGAAAGCTAACAAAATCAATAAATATTAAAAATAAAAGAAATTCTTTAGTTTGCAATATTTTTCCAATAGTGCACAAATGAGAAAGCAGTGTTCGGTGGTACCCTTCTTGTCTCTAAATATTCCTTGCAAATCAGATAACACATTATTTTCCTTTACCCGTTGCTCAAGACAAGATAATAACATTTTACAATACACTTTCTCCAAGGAATTGATCAATAAAAAAATGGGGCCATAATTCTCTAGCCGGTTTCTTTCGACGGTTTTGGAATTATTCCTATGGTGAGCCAACTGTCTGGAATATTAATAGTTTCTTGTTGATTCTGGGGTCAGATGATTTGCGAAATTGATGGGATCTGGATGAGGAGGATTTTGATTCTTCTGGAAAATGTCCTCTTTGTCTATCCTCTTTTGCAGTTCGTGCATGGTACTTTTTTGGGAGTATTCAGTCTCATGAAGGTCATCGATGGTGTAGGATTTGCGACCCTTACAGACTGCTTTGAAATGGTTTACCCTATCACAGGCTATACACAAATGCCCTATGGCTGAGCAGTGACTATCATGCGGGAATTTGAAACCCCATCGGTAGCATGTTCACTCCACTTGCTGTGTTTGAGTCCTGTGATATTGAGTCTGTCCATTTTGTCTAGTTGGTGTTCTATGGCTGATACTGTTCTAGCCATTGTTAATACCTCTTCAAAGGTGTGTTTTTTTTGTAGTCATTTATTTGTGAATATGGAGGGTGATTTGCACCCTCCAATACTTTGTGACTAGATGGCTTCTTAATATTTGTATATGTGAAAATCGCTGTGCTCTACCCTTGCATAATTGTCCATTGTTTCGCCTTTGTCTTGTTTTGTCATGGGAAAAATGTGCCTTTCATAGTCCCACTCTGGCCTAAGGTGCGCAATATACATTTAATTTATGTTTGATGTCTGCAAATTTAGTAACTTCTTCATCAGGTATCTAGCATATGATGTTACGGACGTGGGGGCCGGAGGCATCTATGTAAAGTGAGTGTAAAGTCCTTGAAGCATCTGCAACATCTGGCGCCCAGATTGCATGTATCAGACATATGAAAAGGAGGAGAGGCTTGTAGGGATAACGCCTCACGAGTCATTTGAGAAAACGATGCACTTGGAGTTGGTTTATTTGTCATAGTTAGTTCTTCATCGGACATGATTGTGTTTGTGTGCGGGTTTAAGAGGTTCTCTTGCTATGGAGTGTATAACAGTCTTTGGGGGAAAACAGAACAAATCTTACCGCTTCCAAATGTTTAGGACTACACAACTGAAACTCGTGACATTTAATGGCATATGTGGGCACAAGGCGCCCACTAAATTGGCGTTGCCTTTATGAGCGCCAAAGCTGCGTTTCCTTCATTCTGATGCTGAGGAGAAACGTCTTGTGAGAGCCAGTGCCTTGTGCGCGCTGATCCAGTGTCAGTGTCTATTGCAGATGGGAGAAGCAGCAGCAGTGCTGTGCCGTGAACGGTGTGCTGCGGTTTTGGAGGCAGGCAGCGAGAGGAAGAACTCACTGAGGAGAGAGGTGAGTCACTAACCCGTCGCCGGAGATCATCATCTGGAAAAGTCATGCACTGGTGAGTGTGGATCCCTTCGTCGAACTATACGAATTCGGCTCAATATGACGTCAGAACGCACATGCAACACCAGGAATACCTCACACAACGAGGAGGTTGAACTCAAGTGGGATAGTACACATGCATTGTTGATCAAGGTCATGCTGAAAATTCAAAAGCAGATATATCAAATTCCACTCATTATATTTATGTTAAAAATTCCTAAATGGTCAGTGACTGCTGTATTACTAGACTCGTTTATTATTGTTGCTCGTGCCCCACCTGCCTTTTATCCGGCATGACGCCTTCCTTTATGATTTTGAGGGCTGTCATTCCACGATGAAGTGCTGGCAGGGTGAACAATCTGATGAAAATATGGTGTCCTCAAAAATACATAGGGCATTTTACAAATCTGTGGTTATTTAGGATCTGCATTTTCAGCAAACAATTGCACCACTGATTTGCACTATAATGCGTAAAACACGAGTGGGTCCGAGAATTAACCATTTAATAAAGGCAAATATCTGTGGCCATTACAAGCGCTGTGTTTGCTATGTGTATTATAATTGTGTTGCCTAGGGGACAAGTATACTTTCCTTCGCAGTGCATCTTTTTGCAATAAGAGTATGTATGAATCACATATGTGCTGCCTTGCAGGTGCTTCGAAAACTCTACTCTGAAACCCCTGCCATTGTCTGTTTGAGTTAACAGTGGGTTGAATGCATCTGCTGTAGCACACAGAACAATTGAAGTAAAAGGAAGTGCTACATAAAAACAAGCAGGAGAGGCCTTTCTGCAGTCCCATGTTTGTAGGCGAAATGCAAAGGATAGCTCAGGGGCCCCGCGTTAGTCTCGGAAGCAAGACAAGGCAGCGCAACACAGGTTTGAATCCCGATCCCGTGCTTAGAAACCACTTGTTGGTATTTTAACCGCATTATAAATGAACAATTATTATTATTATCATTATTATTATTAATGTGAAAGGTGACTTACACACAAGGCAGGCCGCTTGGTGGGAGAGTCCTGGCGGCAGTGGGAACCATGAATGCGGTGCCTCTGCACAAGCTCGTCCGCTGAAGGATCAGTCCAGAAGTGGTCGGCTGTCTTCATCTTTGTGTACTCAAGTGCACATGGACCAACTAGTGGGAAAAGAACATGCAACATTCATTGAACAAAGAGAAGACAAATCCGATTGTCATTGACTATTTGACTGCTAACGGTGTCCAAATAAAGAAATGAGCCTTAAACACCACAGATTTGATGTGACTTTGATTATTGAAGTTGCGGCGCCTTTTTTAATGTCACTCCTCAATAAAACTGTACTCGTCTTCCCCCAGTTCTCTGACCCAACAAGGAGTTGTTATTTTAATGTGATTCATACAGCACACTGCTCCCATTGTCTCTGGCGGATCTAAAAAGAAAGAGGGGAGGGGTGGGTTTGGTAGTGGTAGGAGAGTTAGGGCACGAGAGTGCCATGGTGGCTCTGTAGGTAGTTTCAGTGCAGTTGGAATGGAGCATGTTGTGATGTTGTCAGTTCTTGAAAGAGGTGTGCGTTTTGCTGTATGATTTTACAGTTGGCATTGTGGTCGTTTTGCGTGGGTGTTGAATTTACTAGGTGTGTAGCACGTTTGAGCGAGCGTGGAGAATTTTAGTAGGGTTAATGGTTGGAAGGGGAGTTCCTTATGCTGATGTAATGTAGACTGAAATCCCTTCTTCCAGTGGTTAGCAATATTACGTTTTCTGTTGCTCAGGTTGACTCAGCTTGTTTGACCTGACTTTGGAGTCCCGTGACATGACCTCATTATCCGTGGTGTACCTCTTTGTATTGAGATTGCACACTTCTTTTAGACCATGATTTGGCATTTTTAGAGTGGAAAATCAAATCCAGACTGGAACATAGCACAGGACACTAATAGGCAGCGATTCCTCCTGATCAACACAAACTAGTCCCAGATCTGCTGTTTAGCTGAAGATTCCCCACCCATATTCTTCAAGTGGAACATTTGGTGGTGTCCATTTGTCACGATAACGTAATTTCTGTGACATTTGTCTCTGGTGGCTTAAACAATCTGCCTCGGACTGTCATCAATTTAGTGTCTTAGCAGTCCAGGCTACCAATGCTGGATGAAGGTTAAAAAGACCCCATTCACTGGGGGGACTTAAGAAAATTTTGTAGAGTTAGGATATTCACCTGTGTTTTACAGCCTAATGAAATTCAATGAACATCTTTGGGGTGCTTGGAACAATTCCTAGGCAATGCTCTGAGACAGCTGGGGTCACCTAGTTCAAGTCTTAAATAATGGCATTCAGGCTTTCATCTTACTTTCAGAGTCTCAGGAATGCCTGCACCACAGCCCGGAACATTGGAATTTCCAGAAACATTTCTCAGCATCTAAGAGGTTGACAAGATGCTCCTGAAATTCCTATAAGGTCTTATAAAAAAGATGCAAGCTTTCCTGGTGAGCTCTGCACTGGAGGAACAGCAGTTTCTCAAATTAGTTAGCACTATATGTTTTGCGGCAAGATGGTAGAGAGCAAGCTGTCACATAATCTTAAATCTTCATAGGGAAACAGGATCCCTGGAATGTTCCCTTAAACTAGAAAGTCTAGTATCCAATATAGGGCATCTCTTTCAAAGTCACACTTAAAATTCCTGTCCTGGCCAATACGCCAAAAGAAACTGTGATGGAGAACAATGTGGGGATATGACTGAGGGTACAGTGGCTCCCTTGTAAAAAGGCATTACTCAAATCTTCCAAATTCTACACACACAGGCACACATACTGACACACACATGCAGAGACAAACCCACAGAGACACACCAAATTGTTTCTGGAGTAGCATTCTGTCCTGGGATTCGTGTGAAAAAAAGACATCTCGGTGCACAGGGTAATTTGGAGAAACCTGTGGATCCCCCCACTAAAACCCTGCCTAGAGGCTCCTCCCAAATGTCCAGTAGAGGGCAGACTCTTTCTGATCCCAATCCTGGGAGCTGTGTACTGCAGGAGGATCACCTGGGTGGAGACAGGACTCAGGGTAGTGGGGAGAGTTTGCAGGAAGAGACATGGTACAGTTCTCTGATTAATTCCAAGGACATTCTGTGAGAGATTATTGCTTATTGCCATTCTGATGAATGTCCACCTATACTTAAAACTAAGGTAACAAGCCCTAGGCATAACAAGTCTAAAACTGTACGATCCCCAGGACCATTCTTTATTCTCCATAAGTGTCCACTTTCAAATCAAACGTACACCAAAAGGGATCATGAAGATGTAGCCCTTCTTATTACATCTATCTCTAGAAGTGTTAAGTCCTGCAGCCCCTCTTCTAAAAATATTAAGGGACACAAAATTGTTGCTAAAACCATCAAAGCAGTAGGAAAACTCCTTGAAATTGACTACCTGTCCCAGAATCCGTCAGGGACTGTGGCGAAGAAAAGGGCTAAAAAGGCGCACAGAGGTAGAGAACAGGGGCCCGGGTTCAGAGGATAACCAGGTGGCCAGTAGGCGGAGCAGTCAGGTGCATCAGCAGGGGAGAGGAAGAGTGAAAGCAGAAGCAAAATGGAAGGTTTTGGGTTGCTTCCAGAACCGGAGGTGGTTCTGCTCAAGTTTGAGAGAGGCAGGGAGGCTGTTCCACAGCAGGCACCAGCCGAGGAGATAGATCTGCCCCCAACTCTCTGCTTGGAGAAGCGTCTGACCCTCAGAGAGTTGGAGGTGGATAAGTGGAGAGCTTGAGAAGGAAGATGTTTTGGAAGAGAAAGTTGGCGGTAGAGCGGAGCCAGGCCCCAGAAAGCCTTGTGGATGATGCAGATGGTCTTGAACTTCATCCTTGCAGCCACAGGGAACCAGTGAAGAGATTTCAGAGATGGAGAGATATGATCCATGGGCTTGAGGCCAAGGACAGTCTCGCAGTCATGTTCTGGATAAGTTGTAAAGGTCGAAGAGTAGATGCAGGAAGATAGAGAAAGAGGCTGTTGCAATAGTTCAGCCTAGAGATGAACAGAGCTCTGGAGACAGTGAGCTTCTGGGGGAATGTGAGAAAAGGAAGAATACCTCTGAGGAGGTGCAGCTAATAGTTTGACTTCTTACAGACGTCAGAGATGTGAGGAGAGAAGTAGAGGGTGGAGTCGAAGATGACACCAAGGTTCTTAGCCGCACAGGAGTGAGCAGGAAGAGGGACTAGAGTGGGGGCCAGCGACAGAGAGGAAAGGAGGGAGCGGGCGTCCCAATGAGGAGGATCTCAGTCTTACTGGCATTAAGGCAGACAACATTGGTGGCACACCATTCCTGAATTGCGGCTAGATAGTCTGGTATGAGAGAAGAAGCATAGGTGGCTGAGGGGTGCCTGAAAGAGAGCAGAGTGTCATTCGCATAACATTGAAAATTGGAGCAGAAAGTAGCAATGCGGTGGGCAAGAGGTGCTAGGTAGTGGTTGAACAGCCGGGGAGAGAGGTTAGACCCCTGGGGAATACCACAAGTAGAGGGAGAGAGAGAGAGAGACAGAAGAGAGGAAAGAACCCAGTTGGACCAGAGAGGGTCGGTCAATGAGAAAGGAGGTCAACCAGGCCAAGGCCTGATCAGTAATACCAAGGTTGTTGCAGAGGCGATTGAGCAGGATGGCATGGTTGATGGTTTCAAAAGCAGAGGATAGATCAAGGAGAATGAGGACAGAAGGGAGATTAGAGTCAAGATTGGAGAGCAAGTCATCATGGGTGTTCAGGAAAGCAGTTTCCGTGCTTCTGGCAGCTCTGAAGCCAGACTGGTGGTCATGGAGGCAGCCAACAGATTCAGTATGTAGATTAAGCTGGGAGACGGCCAGTTTTTCCAAGAGTTTGCCCAGGAAAGGAGTGATGGAGATCGGGCGATAGTTAGCCGGAGAGGAAGCATTGACCGGGGGCTTCTTTAGAAGGGGCTGCACAAGAAAGTGCTGGGGGGGGGAGTTACAGTGGCAAAGGAGTGATTGCAGAAATTGGCCAAGGCTGGAGCAAGGGTGTCGATGTGGTCCTTGATTGTTCTGGATGAGCAGAGGAGAAGTTGCTTTGATGAGCCTTTCATAGATCGGACTTGTTTTCAAACATCATCAGGTGTGAACAGGGAAAAGGAGGAGTAAGGAGGAGGAGAGACAGCCTCAGACAGGCCAGGAGTTGTAGAGGAGGAAGAGGAGGTAGAGGAAGAGAGGGTGGTCAGAATGCCCTGAGATTTGTAGTGAAATGAGAGGCCAAGGCCGTGCAGAGGGCCTGGGAGGGAACAGGAGATGCAGAGATTGCAGCAGGATTAGTCAGCTCCTTGCAGATTTTGAAAAGTTCAGCCGAGTAATTAGATGCCGCAGAAATTTGATTGTAAATCAACACACAGGAGAAATTATACAAATGCATTACATGAAGCTTCTCAAATCGTGCAAACCCAGAGTCCCCTTCTCCCATCCCATGCGTTCCCCAGGGAGCATAGTTCTCAGGCCTCAACCGGACTGGTCTGGTGGTGGTAGCGGGTCATCCATGGCGTGAAGGGCTCTTGCAATCAGGCGCAGTTTGTGGGACAGGGCCGGGTAGTTCAGATCATAGTCCAGTACTGGCGCCCAGATGTCTTGAAATCGTTAGAGCAGTCCCGCTTTGGCCGCCGTGACCCTCTCGGCTATCAAAATATCCCAGAGTTTAACCCAGCAAAGGGCCATCAAGGGTCCGTCAGCAGACTTCCAGGTGCGGGCCACCGTGATCTTAGCCGCTAACAAGAACTGGCACACCAGGGCAGCTCTTCTCCCCAACCGCAGGTATGAACCTGGCAGTGGAATCCCTAGGAGGGCCTGTTCGGGCGTGAGCGGAATGGTCACCTGGGTGACATCCTTTATGGTAGCTAAGCAAAGGGTCCAGAACTCCTTCACTCGGGGGCAGGTCCACCAAATTTGGAAGTAGGATCCTGGACGGCCGCAAAGTCGCCAACAGTGGGGGTCCAGTGCCGGTTGGAAGTGATGAAGGCGTAGAGGGGGATAGTACCAGCTTATGGGCACACTCCCGGTTGGTAATGCAGCGGGATGTCGTCCGTGTTCTTGTCCATATGTCCACTCACGTGTGGTCCTCAATGGTGTGTCCGAGGTCCGTTTTCCATTGAGACATGTAGGAAGGCCTAAACTAGGGGGGGTCCTCCTGCAACAGTCTATATAGGGCCGAGATCCTTCCCCGGGCTGGTAGGTCGTTCACCGTCAGCTCTAGTGAGGTGAGGGGTCTCGTGGCTGCCGCGCGGGTCTGCGGGTGGGAGCAACAGTACCTAAGTTGGGCGTAGGAATATCTATCCGTTTCCACCAACTGGAAAGTCATCTTGCAGCGTTCAAAGGTTAGGGGGGAATCCCCCTCGAAGAGTTGTCCCAGAGTGGTGAGGCCCCCTGTGACCCAGTTTCTAAAGTTTTGGGGGTAGGCCCCCGGGGGAAAAGGCTGGGTTGAGGAAGATTGGGGAGAGCGCACTCAGGCCTCCCAGGAAACCACGGTGTCTGCAAGCCCACTCCCAAGCCCTTATCGTTTGTTTTGTGGCTGTTAAGGTGCCCGGCCAACTTCGGCGTAAGGCTGTAGGTAGGAACGGGAGGAAGCGAAGAGGGAGAGAGAGGCAGGATTGTTTGATTTCCACCCATTTCGGCCGACCTCCAGCAAGCCCCCATGCTTGGAGGTGGGCTAGTTGCGCCGCCAGTTGGTATTTACGGAGGTCGGGTACCCTAGCCGCTGTAGGGGGGGGAGCGGAATGGTGATCGGGAGGGCGGCACAGGCATAGAGGAAGCGAGGAAGTAAATTCATCTTGCATGCCGTGATGTGGCCTAGGAGGGAGATCTCTTGTGATTGCCAGCGGGTCAGATCCTTTTCTAGTTCCTCGAAGAGTGACGGGAAGTTAGCCCGATAGACTTTCTTTGGATGTGCAGGGATCTGAACCCCCAGGTAGGGGATCGATTTGATGCTCCACTGGAAAGGACCTCTCTCCTCCAAAGCCTCTCGTTCAGCCGAGGTCAAACCCACTCCCAGCGCCGCTGACATTTGAAAGTTAATTGCGAATCCTGAGACCACTCCAAAGTTATGGATTTCAGTTAAGGCCTCCCTCATGGAACCCTCCATGTTTGGAATGGTGAGCAGAACATCATCTGCATAGAGGGCCACTTTATGTTGCGCAGAGCCAGTACTCAGGCCACTGATTCTGTTTTTTTTTTCGGACTCGTTGAGCCAACGGCTCCATGGCCAAAGCAAAGAGCAAGGGGGACAGAGGGCATCCCTGTCGCGTTCCGCACGTGAGGGAGATCAAGTCCGATAGGCGGCCGTTGATTCTCAGCCTAGTCCTAGGGGCCTGGTAGTTCGCAAAGATCCTTTTCAGGAAGGTCGGGCCAAAGCTAAAGGCCTCTAGAGTGAGGCGCAGGTAAGACTAGTCCACCTTGTCGAACGCTTTGGTTGCGTCCAGCGCCATTAAAGCTAGTTGTTGGGAGTCCCGAGTGGCAATCTCAATGAGGTCCAGAGCTCTGCGGATGTTGTCTTTCGTCGACCTATGGTGAATGAAGCCCGTTTGATCCAGGTTTATGATGTTCGGGAGGATGGGTGCTAGACGATTGACCCGGATCTTGGAGTATATATTGGCATCCAGATTCAGCAAGGCAATACGAGCTGATATCGTGGGGGTCCTTCCCAGGCTTGGGGATAATGACTGTGATAGATTCCTGCATTGTTGGGGTGACCGTTCCCGTGGCCACGAATGAGTTGTAGAGGTGGGCCAGGGGGGCCACTAATTGGGGCCGAAAGATTTTGTAGAAGCGGGAGGAGAATCCATCCGGGCCCGGGGCTGTAGATTTTAGGCTCTTAATGGCTGCCTCCACCTCCTCGGTCGTAATCGGCGCTTCAAGGTCTTCCTTGGCTGCCGAGGACAGGTGCGGGAGGGCTGCCTCTTGAATGTATGAACGTTGCTTGGTCGGATTCTTCAGGGCCGCCGTCATTATTTCCAGGTGGTGGGTGGTTGCCAAACGTACTTTCTCGTGGTCCGTGTAATGGATCACCCCCTGCGGATCACGGAGGCCCAGGATGGCATTCCTACTCTTCACCTTTGCCAGTTTGTTCACCAAGAGTTTGTTGGCCTTGTTGTTGTGGGCATAGTACCATTGCTTGGTTCTGGTTAACAGATTCGTCATAGCCTCAGCGTAGTGAGCTTCAAGGTTTTTCCTAGCCATTTGTAGGATCATGTAAGATTTGGGGGCCCAGCCCTTCCTTTTGTGAGTAGCCTCTGCTTCACGGACCTCAGCCTCCAGGACGGCTCAAGTCGCCTGTTTTCTTTTATGGAATGCGGCACCTTGGGCAATCAGCTCTCCTCTAAGGACCGCTTTCATGGCATCCCAGGTGTTGGCCGGGGAAGTGTCCTCGTCCCGGTTTTCGGCGAAGAAATTCTTGATGGAGCTGGTGATTGAGTCTCTCACAGCCATCTCCCCCAGAATAGGGTCATATAAGCACCACCGGCGGCGTGGAGGGGGCTCCGGGTCATGGGACCGCAAGGTCAATGTAACTGGGGCATGATCCGAGAGGATCCGGGGGCCAATTACCACATCATCAGTGAAAGTCAGGATCTGTGGGGAGGTCAAGATCAGGTCGATTCTAGAGAAAGTAAGGTGCACGTATGAGTAGAAGGTGAAGTCCCTTTCATCCGGGACAGTACCCTCCAAGAGTCTACAATGTTCAGTGTGCGAAATAGATGTAGCAGGCCAGTGGCCAACTTCAGGTCTCTGGGTGTTGGGGGGTGGGACCTGTCCTTGAGAGGGTCCGGGGCCCTGTTAAAGTCTCCTCCCATGACGACATGCCCCTCAATGAAAGGGAGGAGGGTGTCCTCTAGGTCCTGGTAGAATCCCTCCTGGTATTTGTTCGGAGCGTACACCGAGATGAGGGTATAGAGCTGGCCATGTATGGTGCATTTGATTTCAATGAAGCGACCCTCTTGGCATCGACGTGTGTCAAGGATCTGGGGCTTCAGGTCTTTCGCAAATAGAATGGCGGTGCCTCCCTTCTTGGTTCCATTAGAGGCGAGGAACTGTAGCGTAAAGAATCTGCTTCGCAGGCGAGGAAAGTCCACCAGAATCAAATGCGTCTCTTGCACAAAGGCAATCGAGGTCCTGTTGTCCTGTAGCCTCTGTAGAATAGATTTCCTCTTCAGGTGGAGAGTTCAGGCCCCTAACGTTCAAGGTGGTGAACTTAAGTTTCAAATGCGAAGATTGGTCCGGAAGATCCACTTGCTGAGGGGAGGGGTGTCGTGGGGGAATCAGGTCAGCCATGGACGTGAGAGCGTAGTCGTTACGGGGTCTCCTGTGATTGAGGGTTTTTTAACTGGTCTAACTGGCCTCCAAAGGGAGGAATTCACATCCACGAATGACCCCCAACGGGGGGTCCAAATTGCGGTCAGGGGGGTCGATTTAAAACTATCGACATGGCCCCTGAGCGCCAAGGCTGTCATCTGACAGCGCCAACATGGTTGAAGGCGTCTCCAAGGGTCAAGGGATGGCATCCACCTTGGAGGGGGTTATGGACCGCATGGGGTCCGCGGCTAGATGTAAAAGCTTCAGGCGTTTCCAGTACCATGTGTCTGGTGTAGGCATTATAGTGCTTTATTAAGGTTTGCGGTTCCTCTGCACCCTGGACCATGGGGTCCGTTTCAGCTTTGGGGAGGTTGTGTCTAAAGCCGGGCTTGTCCGACTCAGAGCGGAGGGGTCTGAAGACCCAGGGGAGTCTGGACGAAGAATTGACGCTGCATCGTCCACGTGGCTGATGGTGTGCGGGGTGACCTTGTACGAGAATTGTAGAGCCGTGGGGAAAAGCCATCGATAACAGATCTGATGATCCTGGAGAAAGAGCGATAAAGGCCGGAGCATCCTGCGCTTCTGAAGAGTCAGCGGGGAGAGGTCCTGGAAAATCTGTATCGGGATTTCCTGGAATGAGAGTTCGTCCTTTGAGCGGCCAATAGCTGCTATGGCCTCCTTGGTGGTGTAGAAGTGGACCTTAGTGATCACATCGGGGGGGATCCATGTCGATACCCCGGCGAGGGCGCAGCCTGTGGGTCAGATCTAGCATGAGTTGGGTCTCCTCCAAGTCTGGCAGAAGAGACTGAAAGAAGGTGCTGACATATTCAGGGAGCTCTCGATCGGGGATTGAAGCGGGCACCCCGCGGAGGTGCAGGTTGTTGCGGCGAGAGCGGTTTTCCAAGTCCTCCTGCTTATGTTCAAGAATTTCGGTTCTCGCCACCAGCGACTGGACGGCGCGTTGAATTTCCGTTAGCGAGGTGGAGTGGTCCCTAGTCAAGTCCTAGACCTCCCCGACCCTCTGTTCTATGCCGGCGACTCTTTGTTCCGTCTGTTCCAGTTTGGCAGTGAGTTCCGTCATGCAGGCTCTAAATTCCGATTTAATATCGCTCATGAAAGCTTGGAGGTCCTCCTTGGTCACAAGTGTCCCCCCGCCGTCGGCCGGCTTCTGGGGAGTAAGTTTGGGGGGTCTGCTTTCTTACTCTTCTCCGAGGCTTGCAGCATGGTAGATATGTCGGTCGATTTTCAGGGCTTTAGTGCTTTGGTCATGGCTCCGAGGCGAGGGGACATCGCCCGAGGGTGAGTCTCGTGTCTACGTTCCACGGAAAGCAACAGAAGGTGGCCAAATAGATGTATGGGATGGGTAGGGCCCGGGCGTCCCAGGCGTGGGAGAGGACAGGTTGAGCTTTCAGAGTCTCACAAAGTGGCACAGTTCCAGTAAGATGGGCGGCCGCCCAGGAAGATGGCAAGGCGACGTGGGCAGGGGCGCCCCAGGAAGTCAAAGGGGGTGGCACGCTACGTATGGGGTCAGGGCTAGTGGGCTCGAGGGTCCTCTGACCCGGTGGGGTATGGGGGGAATAGTAGGCTCCCGGGGGGGGTGTTGCAGTGGGCCCCAGAGCGACCCCGGGAGAGGTTGGGAGCAGGTATGCTGAGGGGCCGCCAATCTCACCTGGGCGATGTGTGTGGCCCTCACACAAGCTGGGGTCGCGCTGTAGCTGGAAGGCCTCCGATGGTAGCTGAGGCAGGGCCTCACCCCTGGGAGCAGCAGGCAGAAGGCGGGCAGGGGCGCCCCAGGAATCGAAGAGGGCGCCGATGTAGCAAGGGTCCCGCCGAAATAACAGGGGCACCAGCAAGCCTCCAGCTCCGAGGTCAGTCCAAGGCCCGCGGGGCCGCAGCTGCTGGTGGTGTAGCAACTGGCAGGAAGTCGCCGGAGCTCCTGCAGCTCAAGGATCAGGCCCAGGGGTGGGGGGGAGGTGTCCCGCTATGGGATGTCGGGTGGTGCAGGCCTCATACGTGGGCCCCCGCTATCAGATGCGGCTCAGGGCTGATGATGAGTCCCAGCCGCCAACTTGGGAGGAGTCGCGGAGATGCAGCCGCCATTTTAGGCCGTAGTACGGGTGTGGGCGTCCGAGCTCCCCGTCGTGTTGGAGGCTCTCTTCTTAAAGAGGACAGCGAGTCTGTACTGCCTTTGGAGTAGGCGGCAGGCCAGTTTGTCAGGGGGTGCGCCCGAAGGTCTCCACTTGCTCTCCGCCACCCTACACTTGCGTTTAATTACAGCGAGGTCGGAATTGTACCAAGAGTTGCTCTTGGATTTGTGCTTGAAGTGGATCCTCATGACATGGGCAAGGACATCCAGAGTGTTAGAGATAGAGAGATGACGGTTAAAGAGGTCTGTGTCAGGGTGTGAGTCAGCCAAAGGTGCAGGATGAGGAGCGAAAGTAGCTGTGAAAGCCTCAACTGACACAAGCTTCATTGGTCGGATGACTTAGAAGGTAGGTGTCAGTGCTGGTGTCGGCTTGACCTGCAGGGAAGAGTGAGAGAGGTGAGAAGAAAGGAGAAAGTGATTACTTCAAGAGAGAGGAGTGGTGAGAGGATTAGAGAAGGGGAGATCTGAGGAGATCAAATCATCCAGGGTGTGCCCTGCAGAGTGAGTCGGGCCAGATGGATGAATAGAGAGAGAGTGAATTGCAGAGGTTGTAAAAGAGTCCTAAAGAAGGACTGGTATCATCCAGGTGGATGTTCAAGTCTCTGAGGAGGAGATGTTGAGAGGTAGAGGCAAGGAGCGAGAAGGAGAGCTAAGTTCACTCAGAGGAAGAGGGCGACCTGGCCAGGCGGCCTGTAGATAGTGGCCACAGTGAGAGAGAGGCCTTGAGAGATAGAGACAAGGCATTCAAAGGAGGAGGAGTGCTGCATTGGAATAATAGAAGCAGGGATCCACTATGGGAAAATCAAGGCTGCACCCCCAATGGGACTGTTGGTTCTGGGTTCAGAGAGGATCTTGTAGACATCGGGAAGAAGAGTGTTGAAACTAGTGACAGAGCTGGCAGTGACCCAAGTCTCAGTGAGACCGAGTACATCCAAATCAAGCTCTTCCAGGAGACGGCAGATGTTAGAGGAATGTTTGACAGCTGAACTAGAGTTGAGAGTAGCAATGTGGAGCAGGTTGCCCTTTTTGAAGGACTTCTGGGGAGGGGGTACAGGCCAGAGGAACCCCCTGTGGAAGTGTTGGAGGTGATCGATGGGCAGAGGAGGAAGGAAGAGAAGGCAGGGTAGTCAGAGAGGAGAGTGCCAATGGGGTGGCTGAGGAGGGAGGCAACAGGGTGGCCAGAGAAAAGCAGGGGGCGCTGAATTGGTGGCAGAGGAAGGAGGCAGCCGGAGAGCCAGAGAGGGGTAAGAAGAGATAGCAGGAGGAAGTGCAGGAAGCATCTATCAAAGATGAGGAGATTGGCCTGAGGGCTGTGAGAACTCATGGTGGCAACAAGTAAGACAGACACAAGTGATCACAGTACATGGGTGTTTATTGAACATTGAATGCTGTATGCAGGTTGGAAAACACCCAATCTAAACCTAAAACTAAGATGGGAGCGTCAACCATCTTATGAAAAATAAGGCAGTCCTAGTGGCGTTGTGTCAAAATAAAAGGTCCTATACTAAGAAACCTATTGCCAAACCTCACAACTAATACAAAAAGGGGAGTGGGATAGTGCTCAAGAAAAGAAAGAAGTGTTCTTAAATAATATGTCAGGATGCGGTAACCTGGGCCTTTCTTCCCCAGGTTTTGATTACAGGGTAAAATGGGAGCTTGGAGCACAGTATAGTCTCTGGCTTCTCCAGCACAAGACAACAGTTCCAATGGCAGTTCTCAGAACAGTCGATAGCCAAGTCTTGTTTCCTTTGAAAGTCTTTGAAGTTTGCCTTCAGAGGCCTGACGGGTTTAAATAACAAAAACAAAAGTTCCTTCAACCAAATGAAAGTTCTTTTAGGGTGGTAATGGTTCACTCCTGGGTCCCCCTCTTCTGGGCGTTGACCCTTCTCAATTGTTGTCCACAGTTCATATAGGGTTATAGTTTCACCACTGGGTCCCCCTCTTCTGGACTATGACCCTTCAAGTATCGTATTCCTCAATTTATATGGAAGTTCTTTTCTTACTTGAAGTTTGAATGATAGCTTCACCCATGGATCTCCATGAGCCGTGTTTGGACGCCTCTTGCCTGTCAGTACTCAGGCTTCACTCCTGAATCTCCCTTTGCAGGGCTCGGACCCTTCTTGACTGCAAGTACTTGAGTGATAGCTTATTCTCTGGATACCCCTCTGGGGGGCCCTGACCCCTCTCGATTCTTAGCCTCTCTTCACCGGGTCTACTGTGGCTCTCGATCACGGTGATAGTGGCTCATCCCTGGCTCCCCCTCTTCTGGGCACTGACCCCTCTTTTTACTTTCAATTTTCTCTTTTTCACACAGTCAATTGTTTGCAGGATTCATCTCCCTTTCTTTCACACTGCTTGTGGATCAAAGTCTTTCGATTGCACAGGGATTTTCCTTGACCCTCTGCATGACCACTTTGACCTAGTTCGCTGGCCCTCCTATAGCCTTCTGGTAATTGTTGTTTCGCTCAGATGGGGATCAACCAGAGTCTCTTGAGTTAGCAACCACGTGGTGCCGGTTTTCCTCTGCAGCTGGTCTCCCCTTAACCCTCTTTGCAGTTCCTTCATAGTGCATAGGGACATGTCAGTTAAACAGGTTGCATATTAGTCAGCTGTCTATTGTGTGATGCGAAGGTGTTTGTGTCGCAAAGGGGGGGCAGTGTTTTTTAATGCCCTACGTGAGAGGATGGGGAAAGAGTGTCAAAGGAAGGGGGATACCACGTCTCATCCATCGGTCTGTCCCGTTCTCACTCCCGTTCTCACTCTTCACTCCCATCTAGGTGATCCTCCCTCACTGGTTGACCCCCAGGAACTGGATCAAGTAGTGATGGCCATGTCCTGGCAACCTGGATAACGGATCCACGAGGTTTAGACAGGGAGACACCTTCAGGTTTCTCACAGGGCCCTGGACCAAGACTGTGCCATACAAGTAGACATTAATGATGGTCTTACAGGAGTAGAAGGGGGTCAAGCGGGCCTCCAACTGGCCACTATTAATGGGAGAAGAAGAAAAAGAAAAGCGAATAGAGACCATATCGGGGGTCCATATGCCTGGAAAGGGAACGACAAAGAGTACGTTGGTAAGGGTCTGTCTGGAGGAAACACTGGTATGGGTATCAGCGATAGAGAGGCCTGGGTTGGAGATCAGGATGTCCCTTGAGAGCTTCCTCCTGCCAGACTTAGTGAGAGGGATAGGATAATTGATAGAAAAGCCGTTAGAAATGATAGGTGGGACAGAGAGCAGCACAGTGGGTGCAGGGAGAAAAGAGGAGGGGTAGGGAGAGGGGAGCCCAGGCAGGGAAAGGGTCAGGAGAGGTCACGGAGGGGGGGCAGACACGCGGGAGGCACACGGGGTACATGAAAGGGAGTGGGACACAACAAAGAACAAGAACAAACGACCTACAAATCAGATGCTGTACAGAACCATCAGAAAGAAAAGAGCACAACAGGGAACCTAGAAGTAGAGAGTGCAGATGTAGTCCAGAACCAAGGCAAAGCACAAAAGGGAACCTGGAAGTAAAGAATGCAGATGCAATACAGGACCAAAAGCAAAACGCAGGGAACCTAGAAGTGAAGAATGCAGGCAACTGCAATGTGATGCCACAAACCGTGATAGCAACACAATATCAAGAATCGTAGAGAGCAAACACAAAGTCAATACCGTCAACAAGGCACAGAACAAAACAGAAGAAGAATGCAGGCAAAGTAATGCCAGTAATGCTATGGAAAGGTCAGGCAGTTAAGACGCAGGGTCTACACCTAAAGCCAATTAACCAACCTTAGGTGCACTTCTGCAGGAGGGTGTCACAGAAATAAGCAGGAGCAGAAGCTGGAAGATTGGCAGCAGCAGTAGGAGAAGAAACAGAACTGGTGGCTGACAGTTCACAAGGGAGTGTGACCACGGAATAGACACCGGAGCAAAGAACAAGCAGATTTCGCATGCAGGATTTGAGCTGGTCCTGTTAGACTGTGGCTGCATTGGAAGAGACTGGAGCAAGCTGGCAGTATTTCCAGGTGTGCCTGATTGTTATGACTGCAGAGCTGACATCCTGTGTTTTACCTGAGGCCAGTGTGCAGAAGCAAGCTGGGGGAAGCGGGAGTGAGGAAGACTCTCTTTTAATGAGGCCCGATCCAAAACACCCATGCTGAGGAGAGGTGAGGATCCTGAGAGTGCCTGTGGTAACAGTAGCAGAGGAAAAGTCGTCAGGAAGTCGCAGCAGCCCGCAGCCGCTGTAAAACTGGAGGTGATAAATGAAGGACCGTACTCCAGAACAGCAGAAACTCCTTGCCGGTAACTGTAACCAACTGAACTTCATTTGCGTTGAAGGTAAAGCAAGTGAAAGTCTTGGTAGTTGTCGAAAGTCTTGTCAAACAAAGTGAAATGTATCACACACTTATCCAGCAATAACTAAAGTGCTTGCATGTGAAGAAAGTCTTTCTTTTCCCATTGTTACTTTAAAATCATTGACCTGAGAAGTTGTGTGGCTCCTATTAACAAGGAGAACGGTAGCAGTAATGATCGCATAAGCAGTAGCAGACTTTCCCATTCAGTTACAAGGAAACATCACTGCATAGAGGCTGTGTGTGCAATATTATGTTTCCTGATTATTGTTAAAGACGTAAGCTGTCTTTGTAAAAGGGAACACAAGTAGAAAGTTGAAGTTCACCATCAAGAAGTCATTGTGTGTGCCTAAAAACAAATTGTGAAGTGAACCTTAACACTTGTAACATCCTACATTTAAATATTGCAGAAGTTGCTGAAGTTGTTAAACGCAGAAGCAGAACAAGCTTTGGCCAAGCCAATGGGCAGAACCTTCCAAAGAGGAAACCAGCCCAGAACTGAAGCGTGTTGTCTTGAAGTTGTTGAAGCTGATACTAACCCAGGGTCCTCTGATACAAGGGTGCCAAAATAATATGAAACTGCGAGAGTGGCATTACAGTTTTGGGGTAAGCCCTGGAGACACAGAGATGTATATGAAGCTGGGGAAGGAAGCTGGGTGCTTGTACTAGAAATAATTACACATCAGTAAAGCTGACACTGTGGCAGCCCGAAGCTGAAGAACATTTTGTGGTAGCTACAAGACTTAGAGGAAAGGTAAAGAGGCTGCCCTTTCTGGTAGAAGTGGAAAGAAGAGTGCCTTGCCAACCTGTAGCCGTCAAAGAGTCTTGTTTAAGTTTAATAACATTTCCACAATATCAAGTTGTAGCGGCAGTAGTTGAACTGTGGTTGTCTAGAATTTTGTCATAACTGTTATATGTTGAAGAAGTTGAAGGAGAAGCAGTCTGAGAGACAGATAATTCTGCTCTCACAGTAACACTGATAAAAGGAAGTTGTCACAAAGAGAACAATTTCCTTAAAAGAAGCATTCTGACAAATTGCATACAAAACGCTGCACAAAGTAAAGTTGTTAAAGTGGCATTAATTTTTTTCAACTTTATCCAAGATTACCATTGGTGCTGTTTTCTTTATGGAACTTTGAAAAGGGAGCTTTTCAACCAGAGAAGAAGGAACTGTTACCTGTGGATTTTTTTTAAGTGGCTTTTTATTTTGGAACTTTTCAAGAACTTACATGAGACTTGGTTTTCCTTGGGAAAAATTGACTTTGGACATTTCTGGAGGTACAGAATCTGCCCAGAGCAAGCAAAAGTCAACCAAGACCTTAATTGTTGGGTAATCGTTTATTTATGTTATTGTTGCTTTACTTTGATTGTTTCGTGTGAGGGTTGGTTTTTTGTATGCTAGGAGGTTTTCCCTTAGATCCCAGAATAGGTAGGGAATCCCCTGGTAGAGTAGGTTTAGTTAGGATTAATATCTTGATTCTTTTCAAAATAAAATGTCAAACATTGCAAAACTTAATCTCAGTTGTAAGCCTAACATTACTGACCCCTCACAGTAAGCAGTGGGTTACCAGGAATATATCCAAAATACCCAGATGTAAACAACCAAAATAAAAATATTTTCGTAAGTTGCCAGCACTTTAGCATGCAGGTGCAAAGAGCTGAGATGCCCTAGCCTTTTAAAAAAGGCATTTAATCTATTTTGAGAAACACTCGGCAGATCAATTTTCAAACATTTCCTTGCAATGCTTCCAGCTGATCTGTACAATGGAAACAAGGTCAGAGAAAATGTATCCTAACACAGCAGGGCATTCTGCCCCCCCTCCTCCCTCTTCACTGTACTGTGTCAGCAAGGGTGTTATCCTGCATTATCAGAGGGCTTCCTAACAAAACAAGTTACAATGACAGGTCAACTTTTAGCTGCCCAGTCTTTTTAAGAATGTGTTATGCGTGAAATGGTTACGAACATGGTGATAGAAGTTGATTTATGATTTAGAGGAAATATGTCAGACCCCAAAATGTAAATATATACTGCGTACTATTTTACCAACTGCCATAAGTATCCCTGTTGGCATTTACCAGGCAACGTAATCATCTTGGTTGACTGGTAATTTGTAGCTAGTGGTATTTTTTTCCTTAATAAAGACCCAGGGGCTATGCATTATGCAAGGTAGGGAGGAATGCAGGAGAACTCTTAGGACTCAGGGTCGGTGCTACCACTAGGAAAGTTTAGGCGCTTGCCTATAATGTGGAAATGTTAGAGCAGCAAATGCATGATTCTTTTGTATAATATATATTATAATTTATTCTCTCTCTCACAAGGTGGGTGGTACTCTCAGCTGCACTGTCTGCAGCAGACAGCACAGCAGGGCCTGCTGATCAGGCACTGTGAGGTTCAGGTTGGACTTGGGACTTGGGTATGGGTGTGGCCGTAGCACACTGTGCTGCGTGTAAGGCTTCAGGTGGCACCTGCTCCTTAGCACCGCATGTGTCCACTGCCCTCGTGACTGAGGCTCACTCTTGCAAATGTTCTTTCTTCTCCGACTTCTGGACAAGTGGACAGTCTTCTGGTGACTGGACTGTCCGTGGTGGCCTGCCCTGCTGCACACTAGCTGGAGCCTTGTGTATCACGACAGGAGGATTCGAGGGTATGTGATATTCTGAGTATTATGAAATTCCAATTGAAATGTATGCTGTTCACAGCGTAATGCGGAATGCCTTCAAGATTGGAAAGGGTCGCAATGCTGGCATTGGGAATGTTGTGAGATTTCCAGGAGAGGGGATGGGTTACAGGTACTCGATAAAATGGGTTGTCTAGGATGCCCAAGGAATTTGATTGACACACATTTTATACATTTTATGGAAAGCCCTGTGGGTTTCGGTAGTATGGGGAGGATTGTATGGGTAGGTACAATATCATGGCCCAAGGCATTATTTACCTTTAATAATCGGCAAATAAAAAGTCCTCGATCAGCATGGTTCTGCAGTACTAAAAATATGACAATTCTGTTATGAAAGGTTGTATTATACAGACTTGTAAAGAGCCACCTTCCCCTGACAGGAGGCTTCTTGGCACTGCACCCATGGCCAAAGGTCAGCTGAAGTCTTGATAAGCTGTGACAGGATAAATGGACGTCAATGTTTGTGCTGTTCAGAGGGTGTGTGTCCCAGCAGGGCTAGAAGGCATGTGGCATGTGCTCCTCTCTATGAATTCTATGATAGTTACTTAAAGTAACTTAAGTTACATTAAACCAAACCGGGCCAGGCGTGGTCTTCAGGAACCGGCCCCCATGGCCTCGACAGCCTCAAATGATTTTGCCACGGGCCGAATGGCCGATGGCCCAATCAGACTGTGATACCAAGTGTAGCATGAAAGGTATGTGTTCAAGTGCCCAAACTGTACAGTGGGTTAAAATGTCATCTTCACTGTTTAAATAAACTGTGTGATCCTTGCCAAATAATTCAACCTCTTCTAGTAAAGAGCACTGGCCTCTGCAGAGCCATCATTAATCTCCTCTCTTTTTTCTGCCAGGCAGTCCCCAAAGTACACGAGCAGCTGAAAGAAAGACTTGTTGGGCTAGCAACCCTTTCAATAGAGCATAACATTGACATCAAGAAGCTTGTGTCTACATTTGCGAAAATTAAAGAACGGGAAGTTAATTTCTAATGTATGGGCATTTTCACTTGTTTTAACACATCTGGTACTGAGGGATGTTTTTAACACCACTAGTCCAGGCCCTGCAACATTACTGTGCACTGCTTGCATCAGGAACATCAGAATGGCCGCTTGAAAGCATTATGCACATTAAAATCACCCAGAAGTGCGCAGGAAAAATCTGAAAAATAGGCCGCCATCTACTTTTGCCTATGTCAGTGGTAACACAGGAGACCACTGCCAAAAACCATAATTTGGCTTCCCACAGAGCAAAATGACTGCAAAAGAAACACAGAGCTGTGTGGAAATCTGTTTTTCTTGGTTGTCAAATTTGCAAAAATCATAGCTCACAAACCACCCAAAAGATCCAACCTCCTTGTTGGGTGTTGAACATCATTCTACTTCAAGAATCCACATAAATATAATGTCAGCAGAAGTATATTTTATCAGAACAAAATCCACTTTAAAGATGCTTGCTGGAAAGAAATATGTCAAAAATGGGTGCAATACCGTTACTCCCCTCTGTGAGACGCTGGCTATCTCTAAATCTGTCAGGTGAAACTTGTGTCTCAAAAGCTAAATATGCCAAAGAAGGGACTTACATCAAATGCAATATAGGGTTCCACACATTGATTTTCATGTTGAAAAAGACTGGAATTGAAGATATGTTTGCTTATTTTAAATTTGTAACTGTAATTTTTCACAAGGAACAATGTCACAATTGACTATAAGGTAACCTGATTCAGCTAAAACTTCAAAGAGGTTTTTCTTCACTGAGAACACCCCACCCGGTTCATTCCCACCAAAAGGAGAGAATATCTCATGGGGTTGCTAATGAGAAGAGGAGGAGACTTCCTCTGCTGCTCTGGGAAAGAGACAATGGGTTCCTTGAACTGAAAGAAAATGCTAATTCGGGTGTGACTGACACCAACTGCCCAAGAAGACAAGCCCATGTGACTCTCTGGCTCAGCCAAGCCTTGGAGGCGGGCCAGACTGAAATTGTGGATTTGAAACTGAAGTAACTGTATGTTTGTGGGAAAGACTTATAGCAAATTGTACTGAACTGGTAAGAATATGGCATTTATAGGTTATTAAAATGAAAAATGTGCTCACACTAATCTGGAATCTGTGCGACATTCAGAGACTGAACCACAAAAAAGTTCATATTCTAGCTATTGTGATTATGTTAGGAACATGAAAAATTACAGGAATATGCCCAGATGGTATGTGTATGCATGTGTAAAAATTGGTACAGAACTAACACTGAGTAACCGCCCAAAAGTGCGAACAATTGTCATTTGCAAACCACAACTCGTATGAAGATGGGACTTGAACCGAGATGTGCTTTAATTAATCTGTGATGTGTATATGTAATATTAACAAGTTGGGGATATTGTAAATATGTTTTTTAGGAAAAATTGATTTTCTGAAACAGAAGAAAAGGGGAGGATTTTTCTTTGGACCTAAACACTGTGTCACTCTGACACGTGATGACACATCATGACACACTATTCCTTTCTCAAATCAGGAGAGGGGAATTCTCTGACCTATCAAATCCTTAGAGGGTTGGGCATAGTATAATCAGCCTCCCCACCCCTTTTGAAGATGGATAAATAGGGACTGTAGAGGACCCACACAGACACACATTCACTCATCACTGATCGACTGGCGAAGCACTCTGAAGGAAGATCCAGACTCCAGAACCAGATTCCAGAACCCTGAAGCAGAGGCCTAACCCAAAAAGCTGAACCCTTTTCAGCAGGCCTTTAAAATCTAGCAACCTGATTTTAACCCCTAAACTTCGACGGGGCCTAAACCATTCAACAGCCTGGCTGAGCTGTTTGCTGCTTCTGGCCAAGATCCCTTGCTAGAACCCAAGATCCAGATCAGTCCAGCAGAGCTGTAACCCGGAACGCATCAGATCCAGTCCAAGAGGCCGTGCAGACCAGAGTGCCTTGCTGAGAGCAGAGTCCAGGTGCCCTGAATCCTGTCCGGTGGCGAGCGAAGTCCAGTCCAAACCTTTGACCAGATCTTTGAATGATCCATTCCATTCCAAAGCCATAGTAGTGAGTATTTAGCATAGAACTGTCTATAGCAAATCTCTTAGTATTAAGTAATCCAATCCAACCCATTCCAATATAACCAAAACTGCATTGTAGAATCTCTTGTGTCTATCCTGAATCCATCTCTCATTCATATAATTCTGTGATAACTGTAGCGATAAATCATACTTGCGCTAAATATATTTTCTGAAGAAAGTCAAGTGTCCTGGCGGACAAAAGTCTGAGCGGAGGCGCCGCTGCTCTGGTAGCTGGCTGTTGGGTATCTTGCATCTTCATAGCCCCTTAGTATAAGTCCATTCTTGTTTGTAAATCTTCAACAGCGCAATCCCATTTGTAAAATCTTGACCCTTTTGAGAAAAATTGGCCTTCGCTAAAACCTGTAACTTCTGAACCATATGTGCTAGGAACGAGATTTAAACGTCATTTTGAAGCTAAGAATTCCTTAAAGTTTTGCTGTAATAACATATTTCGTGCACTGAAAAGTTTGCTGCGATTTCGCATTTGGCTCAATTTCACCACATGTAAAACCAGCTATTTCTTGCTTTCAACTTCTGAATTTCGTTTTCCATCTGCTAATCCTTCTACAATCACTGCTAGTGTTGACCTGAACCAATCCAAAGCAACTCTCACTAGTTCTGAATCCCATTTAGCGAATTAAAGTCATTTTAGCATTTTTCCCATCACTTCATATTACATTCAAAAGCATTTGACCCGTTTAAAATCATCCCTGTTTCTCTCTGCTTGCTGGGGGGAATCGGGATTGAAACTGCAATTGTTGATTGTTATTCCTGATCCCTGTGTGCCCTCATTCCATCTCTTCATATTGCATATTGGGGGGAGTGAGTAATAACAGGGGGAAAGAGTGATCACCTTGTTGCATTCTTTCCTATCATTGCATTTCCTTGAACCATACGAAGTATTCTCTGCTACATTATTGTTCCTATTCCTACTTCTAACTGATTAAAGAGATTTATGATATTGTAATATTACCCATGCTGATCATTGCATAAATATTCATAAGTGTAATATTCAGATATTATTCATATATATAAAAGTATAATATATATTGTTCAATTCTTCAAATAAATATTTTAATTTGTAAAACAAACCTACTTCTTGGCTCAGTGAGGCCGGGGGGGATTCAAAGAGAGGGGCGTTATATAAGGGTACATCATCCAGAAATAAAAAAACTTTTGACATAAAAAATATATAAATAAGGGTTTCCATAGGGCATCCCATACTAGGCATTGACTTAGGTGGAGTGTTGGGTTGAAACCACTTACAGTACGAAGTAACATGCATGTCTAGATGTGTGTGGTTTATCTGTCTGGGTTACCAAAGGCATCATGTATCATACATGATGGCATTGGGACCCAGACACATATGTTTCATGGTTTATGTCAACTGGTAGCCCATCACTTCTGCTCCTGTGTTTCTTGGGTTTGTGGATGGTTTTGAGGAGTCACTCACTGTTTTTCACTTTTTTGTGTGTTTTAAACCTATTAAAAAGGGATATTGCAAATTATTGTTGAATTTATTCATATCACACTTAGCAAGTATTGGGACCAAACCGGTTTAGTATTTTGTACGCGGTAGTGATGCTTACATGCTTACGTGTGTATAGTGTGTATTACCAAAATAGTTTTCCTACTGTTTGTATTGTATTGCCTGTATATCATTTACAGAAAGAATTAGATCCACATGGCTCAGTATTGCATTTATTGCTGCTATAGTATAACTGAGTGGTTTATTAAACCTGTATTTATAAACACAGAGGCTTTTATTTTACTTCTGAAACCTAACATCGTGAGTGGACGTGAGGGTGAAGAAAGTGCGATAGGATCCATCCACAGGAGAAGACATGAGCAATGTGTTAGGTGCAGGTAATGGGTTGCAGCAATTAGTAACAAAAATGGGGACGGTTGGTTGAGAAGCGTTAGGACCCAGAGTGGGGGGCACCAATCTGACATTTTGCCTAGGGTGCCAAAATTCCTTGCCTGCACTGTTAGGACTGACTATTTTAAAATCTTCTGGGGAACCGAAACACATTTTTTCCCATTTGATCACAAAAGAAAGCATTGAACACAAACTGCCTCATCACGAGTTTGGCGGTAACCCTTAAATGCGGCAGTAACGCTATAACCGCTGCATTTAAGGGTCCGCCAAATCAAGAGTTTGGCAGGATTTACCCCCAGCTCTGAGCTGGGGGCAAATCTGCTGCAATTTTGCTGATTTTCAGTGCTATTACCACTGCGCTAATACAGCCGGCAGTAGTAGCGCTGAGAATTCCCCATTGGGCCCAATGGGGAATGGGAAATTCCCGAGTGGGCCCAATGGGGACTTACCATTCCGCCAAACCCGTTATCCGGCGCTGATACTGCAGGGGGTTTGGCAGTAACGCTAATAGCCCCGGCGGACACCGCCCAACTCGTGATGAGGCACAAAATGTCAAGATGCAGCATAGGTAGCACTAAATTAATGATAAAACATGCATTAACAAAAGGAAAATATACCTAGTAAGGATGCAAGTATCGGGCCATCTACCGGATCCATCAGAAGTGCTTCTTTTTCATAATATTTACTGTTAAAAAAGTAAAAGATTAGTTAGCTGAAAGAAATGTATACACACTTCCAAATAATTCCCCCAATGAAAATTACAACATGTAAACCCTTCGGCAGAAGCAGCAAGTTCACATTTATATTGCTGCAATAATGTGGTCATTTTACCACTTACCTTCTAACTAATATTTTAAATTATTTTGATTATATTTAACATGCTGAAAAATATTCTCTGGCTAGGAAAATAATTCAGATAGTGCCTACATGTTTGCACTTTTTGTGGGGACATGCTTAAAAATAACCAGATATATAAACCTTGATTTGCACCATTTCAAGTGCCAGAAACAATACTCATGAGATTATCTGAAGACCGCAGTTTAATACTCTAGAAGGGGCTACAAGCTTCTTTTGTCTGTGATGTGAGCAGCATTGGCTTTGGTTACAGCAACACCTGGTACTGGAACAGCAAACGTGCTGCAACGAGTGGCAGCTCACTTACTTAAGCGATCAATGCTGGCATCTATTTGTAACCTGTGGTCAGAGGTTTGAATCCCGGCAGGTGACAATGACGATCACGCTTCTGTAAGATTAACACATTGAGAAGCAGTGGGTTGCTTCCCAGAAGTGCCATGTGAATTCGGAAAAACATAAAGTGCCTGTTGTGCAGCGCGTGGCTAATAAAACGTGTCAATGTTGAAGCTGGTGGCAATGTATTGTACTCCCTGGGCCTCGGACGCTGCTGAACGACAACCATCATTGAGGCAATGACGTGGGAGCCGCAGCCATGTTACGCGATCAGGTGCAGACGGAATAGTTAATGGTTGGCAAGCACTTGAATCTTCTAAGGCTGTAAGCCACTGCCCCAGGCACAGGCATGCATGCCTACCTGCACACCCCACAATAGAGCACGAAGCTGGGTTTAGCTGAGTGCCAGTCACAGCTGTGGACTGTTAGGTGCAATGGATTGCTCCCGGAGAGCAGGTGGTCTACGTCACATGGGTGGGCTGAGCAGCATTACATCGAGCTGGCAAGGTCCTGTAAAGTGTTGCCCCCAGGATGTACCATTAGGAAGCCCACTGGTAATGTAAGACTAAATGTATCATAACCAGTTTCCCATTATTACTGATGTTACACATGAAAGCAGACAGAAATCACCCTGCTGTCTTTCACTATTTATTTGTAAAAAGTAGAAAAAAAAGGAAATTCAAGAGTCTGAATGAACTAAATAGCTATTCGGGGGAGAAGGGGTATTTTAGGAGGCAGGGGGGATTGTGTCTTTCAGGCTATCGGCTGTGCAAAGTGACTCTGGAAAGGCTAAAAAATGTGATTTACTTCTCTTTGAAGGGCTACAGCAATGTTAGCAGAGGGAGCAGCTGTTTGTTTTTAAGGCGCGCCTCCTATTACAGGTATTACAGTGCTCCATTTTTTATTTGAATAAATGCAGAAAAGCCCTAGTTGCAACATATTTTTTTTTTTACAGAGCAAAGATAAATGTGGCTAAATACAGATACAATAACTAAATAATACATACGAAAATGTTGATTAAATTAATCTGATAAAACTGGGAACCTTAATCATAACAGACTTTTCTAGATGCGGTTCAATGAGTAAAACTGTACAAACACCCTGAGGCTTCTGTGCTCAGGGCCATCCTTTTTGGGACGGGGCATACTACGTTGGTTCCCTGACCAGGGCCTTCTTAAGCACTTTTGAGGCCCTGGACACGGACATCTTTGGGGCCACCCTCCACCAAACCAAAGGAATTAAGGGATCAAGAATAGTGGTCGCGCCCCGCACCCGTCGCGCTCACAACCTGTAGGTCGATATGCTGTCTCGCAGCATAACAAGCACGTTTACTCCTTTAAGTCCCTTTGCCCTCTTCATTCTTGCTCTAATGAGAATGATAAACAAGTAGCATTTGAAGACCAACATTAGCAGTCTACAAAGGTGTTACTGTTCTAGTACATACAGGATACTTTTTATCAATAACATCCAGGAAGGTAGATGTAGTATTAATGCACGACCGTATGTAAAAGGTGAACCCATAATAGACAGAGAACTCACATTAGCTGCCTCACAGAATGCAAAAGTGCTCATGCATGGACAGAGGAAACCAATTGGAAAGCTGGAGAACGCTACACATATCGTATAGCATGGATAGGGGAGACAGATTAGAAGCTACCAGGAAGGTGTTTTTTATCCAGACAGACTGAGATTAGAAGTGGGATATGGTTTTAAAATAGTGTTGCCATTAGATAACAAAGGAACAAAGGCCTGTGGTGTGCGAAAGAAATATGCTCACTATTAACACAGTGAAACCATGAATTAAGGCTTTTATGAAGATCATACCATGTTAAGACAATCACTCGGAAGGGCTGACCATTTTGAAAGTTTTAGGGACTGGCGATATTGAGAGGTTCGGCAATACAAGATTAAATGAGATGCACAGGATCACACATTGGTTAAGGGGTGAAGGGGTTAAGCTGGGATTTGTGCCAACTCTGCAATTTTTGCATTTGAACTCTTTCTTTTCTAGTTCTTACCATGAAATAAAAAAATCTCATTTTATAAATAAAGGGACTTGGAAAGTACACAAATCACATTACCAAACATGACCATTTTTAAACAACATATTATAGAAAGGGAAGAGGCGTGTCTAAAGAGCCATGTAGGTGGACGTGTCTCCGTGAAGGCTCCTGCTGATCTGACCAAGATCCTGAGGAAAACCACGTGAAAACTAAAGCACAAGACCCACAAATACAGGATCTAGAAGAGACAGCCTCAGGGCACAACTGGATGCATTGCAGCGGTGAAATACAAAAAAAATGCGGTGCTAGAAGATAAGAAGCCCCGCAGACTCGACCGCGGAGGAGGGAAAGATGGCCGCCGCACGCAAACAGTGAGAACAAAGAGAAGAGCCGGAGGGAAGCAGTTCGGGTGCAGACGCACATCCTGAGGCAAGCAAATAGCCCCACAGCTTTGGGAGTGCGGTGGACCGACTACTGTAACAAGCAGCATCAGCGCCCAACGACCTTCGTAGGACGTCGCGGCTGCAACAGCAGGACCCATCTGTGGGGTCGGGCTGACCCGCGGGACCCAGCAGAGGGGCTGGAGGGGTCAGTGGGAACCCGAGGTACCGAGGGGCTGAGAGCGAGAAGCCCCGTGCCCTCTAATGGATATTGGATCGGTGCGGGTACTGGCCCCGAGCCCCCGCAAACCCTAAGTGAGAGCACACACAGAGTGGAGGAGGAAACCCTGGGAGCCCCCGGCAAATGCAGGAGCGTCGCGGTACCGGCGGCACACACTGAGAGCTGGGCGCACAAAAAGCTCGGGCAGCAGCCCCGGGGACCGGCATCCACCAACTGGGCGCTGCCCGAGCTCTGCGCATCAAGCGCGAATAAGAGAGAGGCTGGGGAGAGGTTCCGTGGCCTGGCCCGGCATGGGAGAGGGGCCCCTGCTGAAGTCCGGGTGAACACATGCACAAAGCGAGTAATGACATGTGCAACTAATGTCAGCAGCAGAACAACGTAGCTGGGAGCTGCGCGTATGAGACTGCTCATGAACAAGAGGCTGGCTGACATACGACGCACAGCCATTGAGTGGAGGACCCATCCTGGGGCGTGTGTATATGCACTGGGACACTGGTGGAAAGCAGGACGGCCTGCCCCAACAACAGGACATCAGGCCAGCAAAAGAGCGCATCCAGTGCATTGATGTGAAGCGGAGCGATCTGTGCAGCCCCCACTTCCGCCTCCTGGGGCAGGTGTGGGGGAGTTAAGGAACGCACTCGCCCCCCACCGGGTGGACACTGGACAGTGCTTGGGCGGTAGCACATGAGGAGGGAGGTGCACCGCTAAGCTTTCAACGTTGTTTGCGCAAACAGCCAGTGGGCGCAGTGAGCACAGGCCCAGAGGACCGAGAGGGTGACCAGGTGGGCCTCTGCCTGGGATGGTACCCAGATGTCAAAAGGAGGCCGGGGACGCTGTGCGTGCGCTATATGACCGCCCAAACGCACCTGCGGCAGGATATGAGGGGCAAACAGGGGTGCAGCAGACTGCGCTGAACCTGACGGAGTGCCAATCCGCACAAGACGAAGGAAGAAGCCCAAAAGAAAGCCACTGTTGCGGTGAGGCCTAACCGAGGGCGGATATAACCAGAGGAGGCACAGAGGAAGTGTTGGTGACAGAGAGGGCCTCCCCTAAATCCGGTCCTTCATTGGTCGCTTGGCCACGCCAGCCCGGAGAGGAATACAACATTGACACTAGTATGGCATCCAAACTTCACAAGACCAAGGGGAAGCAACCCACCATAGACGGATTCACCAAACCTTCTCAAGCCACAGAGGAAGTTATGGTCAAGGGGGAGAGCCCAGAGACAGGCACCGGACCGACCAGAACCGACAAGCAGATTCTCGAGGCGATAGCGAACCTAAAGATCTCATGGGACACCAAATTGGAAGCCGCCATGACAAACCTCCAAACCTCACTCGAATTTAAAATAGATGCAGTAAAGGTGGACATTAACCTGTTGAGACAAGATGTCAGGGCAATAGCTGAATGCGCAAGCGCGCAAGAAAAGGAGGCCTAGACAAAATCCACCACCATTAAAGCGAACGCCTCCGAGATTCATAAATTAAGTTAACAAGTGAGCAATTTGGAAAGCAGAGCGGAGGAAGCCGAAGGACAGGCCCGCAGGAACAATGTACGTATTGTCGGGCTCCCGGAAGGCAAGGAGGGCCCGGATCCTACAAATTACATAGAAACCATGATACTGCAAGAACTGGAAGGTGGAGTGCTCTCCCAGGGTTTTGCGGTGGAAAGAGCCCACCGCGTACTGTCAAGAAGACGTGCCCCAGGGGCACCGCCGAGGCCAATTATCACCAAGATATTGAATTACCGGGATAGGGAACGAATCATGGAGTATTTTCGCAAGGGGGTAAAAATAAGAAGGGCATCCGCGGAGATAACAGCATACCCGGACTATACACTCCAGGTGCAAAGACGCCGTCTAAACTTTGGAGCAGTCAAGAGAAGGCTGCGGGAGGCAGGCCTTAGATACATACTGATGTACCACGCAAAACTGAAAATCTTTTATAAAAGCAGGGCCCTGTTCTTTGAGAACCCTGAGGAAGCCATGAACTGGTTGGATGCGCAGAATGCCCCGCAACCGGCAGAGGATCAACGCGAGAGCCGGGACGAGAAGTGAAGAGTCCAAATATCGAGGTGCCGTATACATATAAACAATGGGACTGGAATATAGTCTTGTCCAAAACATGGGAGAACATGGGAAGAACATGCGGTTTGTAGAAATATTGAAGCTATTTGTAAGAGCATAACGGACCCACCCCACACCCCAATAGATAGATAAGATAGGTTGCCAGTAGTACGGCAACCTCCTGCTGTGTTCCTATTGCCGATATAGTGGATAGGACCAGATGCGGGCAGGCCTGAGATCCAGGGATGGAGCTGGGCTACAGTTGGGGCACGGGAGGGGGGAAAGTTGGGGGGTTTGAAGTGTGTGAGGTTGTAGTAGTAAGGGTAGTAGTTTGGAAACGAGCTTGTACATTCAGGCCCCCGGGCACAATGAACGGCAAATATAAACGGAGGGTAAGACCAAAAGGGAGGAGTGGGAGATGGGATTCATACAACGATGGGAGACCTTAAAATAGTCACTTGAAATGTTAGAGGCCTCAATAGCTACCTGAAGAGGAATAAGGTAATGATGTACCTGAAAATACAAAAGGTGGATTTAGCCCTATTGCAAGAAACCCACCTTACCAAAGAAAAGCAAGAGGCAGTGAAGAAAAAGTGGCGAGGGACTACTGTGGGAGCAGCATATTCAGCATACGCCAGGGGAGTTATTATTTGGGTGGCGCTGCACGTACCTTTCCAGATGTTACAGGCCACTGCGGAAGTGGACGGGAGGATGGTAGCGATTCGGGGACTGATAGAAAACAGGGAGCTGAGCATTATAAATATCTATGCACCTAACCAAAACACAGCCGCCTACTTTAGGACGTTATACAGAAAAATCAGTTCCCATACGGGAGGGGCGGTTATATGGGTGGGACTTTAATTGCACGCTGGACCCCATAATGGACAGGTCAGACACGAAACTAGACAAGCCCACCCCAGCAGCAAAAGCGCTACACGCCCTGATGGGGGGGGGCTTCGGGTTGGTGCACCACCCGAACAACAGGCAATACTCACCCTACGCTGCCCCACACAACCTATACACAAGGCTGGACTATATGTTCGCCTCCTCGGAGTTGGCTGGGGAATAAACGAGCTCAAAATATAAGGCGAGAATAATATCTGATCATTCACTCCTGGCCCTGACGTGGCTACATCAGCCCCCAAGGGCCAGAATCCAACGTGGAGACTCAGAGCTGAGACTCTGAAAGATACCGCCTTCTGGGAGGAGCTAAGAGAGGAGATTATTGGGTATTTCGAAAATAATACAGGGAGTGTGGAATCGGAGGGTACCCTGTGGGAGGCCTTTAAGGTGGTGGTGAGGGGAGCGGCCATATCTAAATCTAATGGGCTCCAAGGGGGTATAGTCCAAGAACTACAAGAAACGGAAAAGAGACTAGAAGAGCACATGAAAAAAGGGGGCACCTCACAGGAGGATGCCGAACAGGCAAGCCTATTACAGCAGGCAAGCGCCGGGCTCTGGAAGAGACTGTGTAACCTAAACTATAAAAAATATATTGAGAGTCAACATGCAGGGGGAGACAAACCCGGGAGGCTGCTCGCCTGGCTGTATAAGAATGAGACACTCAGGATAGCAATCAGAGAGATAGCGGGAGAAGAGGGCCAGGTCTGGAACACTCAAGAAGGGGTGAATGAGAGATTCCTCAGATTTTACAAACACTTATATGAAGATACCGGGGTGAAGCTGGGGCAGGAGATCCAGGAAACGCTGGAAGATATTGAACTCCCCCAAGTGAGTGAGGAGGAAAGGGAGGAGCTAGATGCCCCCATTACGATGGAGGAACTGGAAGCAGTAGTAACACGACTGCCCACGTGTAAAGCACCCGGGGCAGATGGGCTACCTAGCAAATTTTACAAAACATACAAACAAGAGGTACTCCCCCCCCGCTGTTAGCAATGCTGAACAAAGCCTTCGACAAAGGGGAACTGCGGTCATAATACCACTCCTCAAGCCTGACAAGCCGAGCAGAGAGTGCGGTTCATATAGACCACTGTCCATGTTGAATCAGGACAGTAAAATCCTCACATCGGTGCTGGCGAATAGACTGAAAAGGGTACTTAACAAGCTTGTACACCTGGATCAAACCAGATAAGTCCCAGGAAGAAGTATATCTGATAACCATAGGAGGCTTCATCACATTATAGAGAGAGTAGAGGGAGACCCAAGTGAAATGGCAGTAGTCTCGCTAGACGCAGTGAAAGCTTTTCATTCTGTGAGATGGCCCTGGATGATGGCAGCCCTGGAAACATATGGGATGGGACCAGGGTACCTGCCCTGGGTGAAAATGGTATACAGTGCACCCATGGCCAGGGTCAAGACAGGAGCGGTCATATCGGACAAGTGGCAACTCAGTAGAGGTACAAGACAAAGTTGCCCATGGTCCCCGATGTTGTACATTCTAGCACTAGAGCCACTAGCGATATGCCTGAGACAGCAGTACGAGGAAATAGGGATCCACACCAAGGGGGCACCACACTTGATATCTTTGTATGCAGATGACATGTTATTGTACCTCCGATGCCCAGAAGAGAATTTATAATATATTCTGGAGGTGATGGAGCGTTATGGGACCCTCTCGGGTATCGCGGTAAACCCAAACAAATCATGCACGTTTCCGCTGAGGAGGTATAGAAGGGTCCTGCGTAAGAACCTCCCGGTCCTGCGGATAGCCTGGCAGAACAGAACTTTTAGATACCTGGGAATCGACATATATCATACACCCGAGGATGAACACAAACACAACACGGAAAGAGCGGTGGAAGGCATTAAAAACAGTATGGGATTCTGGGCAAAGCTCCCCCTGGCCATGGTGGGGAGAGCAGCCCTGCTTAAGATGGTGGCCCTACCTAGTTATTACACTTCTTTGTGAATATTCCTTATGTGCCGCCCAGGCGATTCTTTACTAAACTCCAGAGCATGTGTAGAGGCTTCCTGTGGCACAATTCCAGAAACAGGGTGGCCCTTTGGAAATTGCAAAACGCGTACAATAGAGGCGGTATAAACGTGCCAAACTTTGAAGTGTACCACATAGCAGCACAACTACAATTTGGTGCGAGATGGTTGTCGGAGGATGAGACAACAGAATCCAGATTGTTGAGGGGTGAATGCGATACTTATTTACTAAAAGAATTGATATGGTTACCCAAATCAGAGATCAAGGAGCGACCAAGATTGCTGGAAACAGGGTGGAAGATGTGGCACAAGATGTGTCGAGTCATAGGCAACCCGACCCCATGTCCCCCGCAAGTGCCACTGGTAGCGCTGTATGGGAGGGAAGAGCAATTGAGGAGGGTAATCCGTAAATACTGGGAGCCGGTAGGCCTAGCGACCTTGGGTGATTTATGGCAAGAAGGGGGGGCATTGGAATTTCAAAAGTTAGTGGATGAAACGGGGATACCCACTGGGCAACATATCACCTATACCAGAATAACTAGACGGGTGAAGGAAATGTGGTCCGAAATACTACTGGCAGAAGAAACGGATACCGTTATAGAAACTATGTATGATATCTCGGAGGGAGGGCACGAGACATCTCGAATCTATGAATTGGTAATGTCCAGGGTAGGAAGGGAGCTGCTCCAATTGAGACACATATGGGAGGAGGAGACAGGAGAACCCATGCAAGACGGACAGTGGGAAAGAGCCCAAAGATACCAAAAAAAGGTGTCTAGGAATGCAAGGCTGCAGCAGATCCAGTTATACATCACCCATAGGGCATATATGACCTCCCCGGAAGATCTTGGGGTTTGGGAGAGCGGGAGTACAAAAATGCCCTAAGTGTGGGGAGGAGGATGCTGGGATGATCCATATGTTCTGGGCGTGCCAGGAGGTGGGAAAATACTGGGTTGAAATCAAGACACGGCAAGCTGGTTAATGGGATTAACCTGGACGTGGAATCTGTATGGGTCTGCCTACTGGGGGGATTCGCTAGACCACGCAAATTTAAACACGTATGTAAACTTAAGGACCTGGCTTACATCCTGGCCAAAAGAAGAATTGCTATGTGCTGGAAAGCAGTAAGCAGACCCAGATTAGAAATGTGGTGGAATGGCCTCCTGAAGTGGACAGATGCCGAAACAATGGCATGGTATGATTCGGCCATCAAGGGGGAGGGCGAAGAAGCAGGACCTCTGGTAGCATGGAGACAAATATAGCTACACTATCAGGAGTATCCCAGACCATCTCCAATGAATGTGATACAGCCGAAAGCAGCGAAGGAGAATAAACCCGTAGAATGGAAGCCCGAAATAATACCGGAAGATCAAGTTATAAAGTGGGGAGGGGGGAAGACATCGATGAAGTACATGCAGATGTATGCTGTAAATTTGTAACAGAAATGTCGGGTGTGTGGTTATGTTTTGGTTTGTTGTTAATGAAAATAATACAAATTTCCAACAACAACAAAAAATATTATATAAGGGTGTTATGCAAAAGGGGGATGATTCTAGCTTCATTCTCTCCATCATCAAGGGAAGTATATAAGAACCAGCACATCAATCTATGTGATTTAACACATTTAATCTGGGTTTGTCTTTTGTATTTCAAAGCTTTAAATACTTCCAAAACAATGGCTTGCAACATTTTCATTTATAAATGTGCATAAAAACCTTTGAGTTTTACCAGAAAGCAAACAGTTTTTTGTGTAAAACAAGCAGACCTTAAAATATGCTTGCCTGAGGCATGCAACATATGGTCAGCTCTCTTCTGCCTACCAACCTTTCCACCCAAATGGCCTATATAAGAAGAAAGATCAAGCAATGGGCTAAATGATACCAGTAGCATGCAAGAAGGCAAACCTCACAGAAGACAGCACAGTAATGTAAGATATAGTAGATGATTTGACGAGGATCTCTGTATCGTCTCCTGGCAAATCCAGGATGCAAACATGAACGCTGTTGTTCCATAGTCTTGAATTTGGATACTTATTCACCTCTTGGACTAACAGTTTATGCCATCGTTGGAGGCGATTGCCTAGGTGTTACAACACCCCATCTGAACAAACCAATTTTTAGATCTTCACCATACGGATGATATGTTAGTTTTTATAGCAACCTATATCTGGTACAGGTACATTGCTTATAATAGCAAATGTTGTTCTGCAAAAGCAAGTACATATGCAGGCAGGTTTATAAACTTTAGACATAGGAAAGACTCAGCCAGCCTTGCTGGAATGTGATATTCTAGTTTTGCATATGAACACATATCTCTGCAATGGGTGCTTCACACACTGAGCTAACTTCTGAACCATTGTGGCACTCAATTTATCAATATGCATTTCACCATTGCCTATTGCACATTATGAACATAATTACCACAGGAAGGAAAGAATGCTACAGGGTTGTGCCATAAGGAACACACAAACTATGTATACCACAGTGAACACAGAAAGCAATACATGATGTGATCAAGGCAGAATGCACTTGCCAAAACAGAAAGGCAATGGATTTCGAGCCTGAGCAGCACGCCATAAAATATCCTGATGTGTGCTATTTAAGACTGGTGAACAATGGAATCTTACTTCTTCTGATCAACTAGCCTTGCGGGGCCCCCTCCAAGGTGGGGGCCCGGGGCAAGTGCCCCTTTCAACCCTCCCATAAAAACGTCTTTGTCCCTGACCCATTTCAGCACAGGTGTACCTTCGCTGGCTGGTTGCCCATTGGATTATTTGGTTAAGTGCTGCAGGCTTCTGCATTTGATGCAGGCACCCCTCCACTTTCCCATACCCAATTGAAACGGTAATGGGAGAAGCAGACTGCGCTCCTTCGAAGAACGGCGCACTCAAACCCTAAAGGGATTTTGGAGGAGAGCTGCCCGTTAAGGTTGGTGTTTCGTCTTTGGCTGCGCTCAAGCTGTGATGATTGAATCATAAGGCAGTGTGGATAGACAAGGGATTTAAAACTAAGTAATCAAGGGAGAAGTAGCCAGGAAAAAAAAGGAAAAATGAGAATTAAAATCACAATAATAATAGTGGGATTTTTAGAAACAGTGCATGGGATCGACAAATACCAGAAAAAGTAAAAAATGGACTACATTGAGAATGAGTTTGGAGCCAAGGAAGAAAAGGTGCAAATTCCGTGACCCAAAAAACACTTTAAAAAGTAAAAATCAAATCTATTTTTGTTTCAAGCGAAAGAAAGAAGAAATTAATCTCTGAAAGCAAATAACATGGCAATAAGTACGGGTGATAACAAAAATTGGAATCATCACGGGTCTGGCGGTAGCCCGCCGGTAATAACACTGGAATACCACCAGCGCAAATAGCGTTACCTCTACTCGTTGCAGCGCTATAAGCGCCGGATCACGAATAGCGGGCTAACGGTTATTTCCCATTCCCCATTGGGTCCGTTGGACCCAATGGGGGTTTCATGGCGCTATTAGCGCCAACGCAACTAGCGCCATGCTAATAGTGCCCAAAACAGGCGGAAAGCAGGATTTTTACCTCCGGTAAAATACTTTCCACCAAACTCAGAATAGGGCCAGACCTTAAATGCAGCATTAATAGCGGTTACGCCGCATTTAAGGGCTACCGCCCAACACGTGATAAGGGCCAATCAAACGAGATCGAGTAAAATTCAATCAAAAGAGCTGGTACCTACCCACAGGGGCACTACAGGATATTATATGCTCATAAATTACTGACCAGAAACATGAATGTCCCTAAAATAATTGAACACAGTGACAAAAGGTTATAGATGTCAACAGTTTCCTGTAGACGGGTGTCATATGGTCAGGATCATGACCCTGTCAGAGAGCAGTAGGGACCCCTCTCAACCTAGGGTAGGTGGCCTACCATGGCCTTGCCAGAGAATATTCTACCCCATAGGTGGCATGAGGGAGTTAAGGAGGGACCCCAATCACTGACTCCCCTGAATGTTTGAATGAGCATGAACTCATTTGTGCCGCTGTCTCATCAGCTTTGCCTATTAGCCTGACCAAGTTTCTTGTCTTTGTATTACAGAATTACCACTCCCAAATGCGCTGAATCAGCCACGAGAAAACCCCAGACTGGAATGATATTATTTGATATGGCATTTATAACGTGCCTGCCCACAAGTATTTCTAGATGCAACAAGACAAGGGGGGGGGGAACAGAAGGAGGACAAAACAACGATCTTACTCGGCCCTGTGTCAATCAGATCATGCAAGTGCAGGGAGAGGATTGGGAGAAGTGCCAAAGGGGGATGGGTGGAGAAGTGCAGGTACTCAAAAAGTGTAGCCAGCTGGTGGCTTAGTGTAGGTAAAGGAAAGTGCAGCCAACGGGTGGCTCTTAAGTGCAGAGAGAGGGGACTGTAGGGTTACAGACACAGACCAAAAATGCTGTGGGAGGCAGGCGGCATTGTAGGGTAGGTGCAGCTGGACATGCGAGGACTTGGACCCAAGTTCAGAGGGTGGCCAGGTGACCAGTGCGTGGACCAGACGGGTCATCAGCATGGCAGAGGAAGAGGGAAAGCGGAGGCGAAGAGGAAAGTCTTGAGTTGCTTCCAGAACTGGGGGTGGTTCTACTCAAGTTTGAGAGAGGCAAGGAGGCTGTTCCAGAGGGAGGCCCCAAAAGAAGAAAGAAATCTGCCCCCAACTCTCTGCTTGGAAAAGCAACTGACCCTCAGAGAGTAGGAGGTGGATGAGCAGAGAGCATGAGAAGGGAGGTGTTTAGGAAGAGAGAGTTGGAGGTAGAGTGGTCCCAGGCCCCAGAAAGCATTGTGGACGATGCAAAGGGTCTTGAACTTGATCCTTGCCACCACTGGGAGCCAGTGAAGAGATTTCAGTGCTGGAGGGATATGATCCGTGGGCTGGAGGACAAGGCAAGTCTCACAGTCCTGTTCTGGATAAGTTGTAGAGGACGGAGAGTAGAGGCAGGAAGATTTAGAAAGAGGCTGATGCAGTAGTACAGCCTAGAGAGAACCAGAGCTCTGGAGACAAGGAGCTTCTGGGGGAAAGTGAGGAAAGAAAGAATACCTCTGAGAGGTGCAGCTTATAGTTTGACTTCTTAGAGACGTCAGAGATGTGAGGAGAGAAGGAGAGGGTGGAGTCAAAGATGACCCCATGGGTCTTAGCCTCACAAGTGGGAGAACAATGAGGGCCAACAGTGGGCAGCCAGAGAGAGAGAGAGAGAGAGGAAAGGAGGGAGCAGGTGTTCTGATGAGGAGGATCTCAGTCTTACTGGCATTAAGGCAGAGATCATTGGCGGCACACCACTCCTGGATTGCGGAGAGACAATCAGGAATAAGAGAAGGAGTAGAGGCAGCTGAGGGGAGCCTGAAGGAGAGCAGGGTGCCATCCACATAACACTGAAAGTTGGAGTAGAAAGCACACATCCAGCGGGTGGGAAGGGCCATAGGGAATAGCATGGCCATGGGCAGTCAATGGGTGGGTTAATAACTAACAACACCCACAGGCTGTGTGTCCCTATTCATATGCCCTCTCCTCCTAGCTGTAATCCATTGCAATAGTCTCGGCTTAGAGGTGGTGCCAAAGCACCACCATATATCCAAATATAAAAAAGTGTAGGTTCTGAGTACCAAACCCCAGAAATGTGTAGATGTTGCCCATCAGCTGCTCTCCAATGAAGTGCAGGAACCAGCTCGAAATAAAAATGAGGGCACTCCACATTCCACACTATCTTAAGAAAATTCATATAGTGGAACCTGCTGCTGTGGGATCTGAGCACGTGTGTAGTTTACAAGAATCAGCTTTGACACAAGATTCCTTTTTAGTTTTGGCTATTCGGTGGGGCAAGCTAAGGCACTGGAGCCATGTCACAAGGGAGATGGAATGTGAAGAGGTACACACAGCTTGTGGGGGGGTGTTTGGATTTACCCACCCATTGATTGCCATTCCCGCCCACCCCAGGGATCTCTTTGAGACAGCTCGATCAAGCAGTAACCTCAAACTTGGCCCTTCCAGTGTTATTTCTGAGCAGTCTCCCGAAAGTGAATGACCTCATTGAAGGTGTAGAAGGCTACTGGTGTAATAAAACTGTATTAACAAAGTGTACCTTTAATCACTTGATTTATATCTGTTCCTTGCAATGAGGTCCTGCTAAAACAACCATTGACATGCTAACATGTTGGCCGCTGAATCCTTCATCGTTTTGTCCCAGTGTTTGGTTATTTTCATATTCAATTATCTGAATATTAAGTTGATAATCAATTGGGTCATGGATCGAGCAATACAGTCCAAATGCAACAATGGATATTCTTTTATTAATTGCAAATCTGATCCTGTCGCTGGTTCCAATGTAGCCCCATTGTCTCTCCACTTGCTGAAATCAGTTAATGCTGCATTATTTTCTTCTGAGGCAACACTGAGGCAGGTCAATAGATTTAACTTGAGGTTTAGGATTTACTGCAGCAAGCTCAATGGTCATTAGCGGGAAGCAGATTACGTTAAAGGCTTTTCCAAGCACCTTCTGTTTGTTGTCAACCATTACCGCAAATTGCTGTTTTTGATGCTCTGCTTCAGCCCAACGAACAACCACTCTGAAGAGACGACTTTCTCTAATGCTAAGCGTATCTCTATCCAGCACCGCATACATCACGTCTATATCAATATTAGTCAAACTTTCAGCACTGATTGTATCCAATGTGTTTTTGTCTATCGTATCTAGACAAAGGGTAGCAAGCTGAGGTTCATTGAAGAGCTGAGCCTGGGTAAGAAGCATGAATGCGTTATGTGCTCAAAGATGTTTTGTGAGAAACTCCACATAATGTGCTTGTACTGCTGGAGTGGCAAACTTCCTGGCTGTTTAAAGTGTTGTCATAACAGTTTCTGGACTAATTGGTACTTCATCCGAATAAAGAAACCTGAGCCACAATCGGAATCCTGTAGGCTCCACGTCAGTTTGCTCGATCTCGGCATAGGTGGTGGCCATCCTTCCGTTGAACACTGCATCAAAGACTACGATCCTGGTAGCCAGCACAAACCTGTGCACCGGAATGCGTTGGGCCGTGCACTCCTTGCCCACTATGAAGTGCACATAACTCAGCAGCTCGTTGTTGAAGAGGAAGGCAAAGCACTCCTGCGGTGAACTCTTGATGGCCTCCCAGTTATAAACAGGCTGGCAGTGGAAAGGCCCAGGTGGGTCAGGGGTGCTCGCCTTCTCTACTTCCTCCTCGCATGGGGGCCCAGTGGAGGCAGTGGTGCCCCCTCCTGCTGTGGGCATGGCTTACGCTCGCTGATGACTGCAGGAGACTGGCCATAGAACCCCCATGCCGCCACTGTCTGCAGCAGCTACTGCTGTTTACAGTAGGAGACCCGCCTGCCTGCCAGTGATTCATAGCGCTGTATTTTAACAGTAGTAATTTTCTGTATGTATTTCATCTTCCTGAGAAAGATGTTTGCTTCATTAATGAGTAATTTGTCACAAAATAGGTATATTTTAATGCTATTTATAAACATCTCTCTAATGAAAGTTTAGCAAATACATTTTATTTCCACTTAACTTCTTTTCACTGCCATGATGGTGGCCTCTCCTTTCAAAGATAAGGTTAACACACACCACAGCCCGTACAGCCCTGATTGGCTGCAAACCAGCATTTTGTGAAAGAAAATGGCTTCCTTTGGGAAAAAGCACATACTTCAGACCCAATCACATCCTACTGACATCACTAACATACTGAACACCCAATGAGGTACTATTTACATCACCAAACACTCACAAGTAAGTACATGGACATTTCAAGAGATAGTTTGCAACTAAACATATCAATAACAGTAAGTTGTTTATTTTCAATACAAAATAAATCAAAATATATTACATTACATAAAAGCACTAGTATTTTAAATAAAAAACAAGTAAAATAACTTTTTGGAAATATTTTAACATATGGCAGCCACCATTTCTGAAGCAAAAATGGCTGCCAATTTCAGCATACAAAACAAATGCACTGAAAGAGTGCAAAAGGGGTGAAGTTTTGGGTGGAAAATCACTTAGATTTGACTTAGAGACAGGGGGGTTAAATGAGTGGACACATAGCCAAACAACACACAAAACCTATGTATCCATCCTCATATGTCATCTCCATTGAAAAGTATTACAGACCCTCATTCAAAGCCCCTATTTTAAGCTCTTTTGTTAAAACTCTTATTTTAATGACAATAGTTTTGGCTTAAAGTTAGAACTTTCAGGGCCACCTAATAACCAAAACTAAAAAGTAAGGGTAACATCTGACAATGGAACAATGTTAAAGAAATAACCAAATACTCCTTATGTCATGCATGTGTGAGAATTCTCAGTACTTCATCGTGCTTGTGAATGCAGAACGTTGTCAACTTGTCTCATAAGGCTTTCAGCTGAAACATTTGAAGTTTCATACACAGAAGTAGAGTACCTTAAATCCGTGGACCAGATCCAGAAACAGATTAAGTCACATCCAAACTTCTGTATTTACTTGCTGTCAGACCCACAATGTGTCAGATTTCACAAACGTAAGCACGTACATGTGCAATTTACTGCATGCGTATACATTATACCTACGTGCAGTCATAAATTACAACTGCAGAAAAACAGCATATGCATTATTTATGGTAGGAATAAATTAAGAGTTATAAATGCCAACATTTACAATGAAGGCCTGAATGGGGAATGTACGCTACTCATAAGATGAGAAAGTTACATAGATCTTCTAAACTGGGCACAGTGTCAAATGCCCTTGATACCACCATAGACTGGGGCTTATTCATGCAATTAGCGGTTCCACCTTGTTTCATCGTGCTTTAGAAATCTGTTTGTAAATCTAGTTCCTCTGTTAAAGATAGAAACAAACTCACCAAAATGGCCACTGCGTAAGGCTGTGAAGTTCCGTTCAGAAACGCAAGATCGGAACAAGCACTTATTACCAGTACTGCCTCTGCCGCGCGTGTGTGCGTAGCGCCAACAGCAGTTCCCAAACATACGCGTCTGCAAATTGTGAACGAGGGAAAGTGTATTTTGTCCACTGTTTTACTTTGTTAACGTATGCTATAAATATATTAAAAGGAAGAAGCTCAAATGGCTGTCGCATATGGTTGCAACCTTGCATTTAGGCACGCAAGTGCGGATCAAGCACTTATTCCCAGTTCTGCCACTGCCGAGGGAGAATTTGTAGCAAGAGCAGCAGGTCCCGAACACAATATAATGGGTGAATTATCCAAGTTTAAAATGTTGGGTATTGCTGCCAGCATTAATAAACAGAAGTCTCTGGAACTATGTAGATAAGACATACTAGATTGACCGTAGACACTCAAGATTTTATAAAATTAAAAGGTGTATAAAGGACAGTACACATAATATAAATGGTGAGTGAGGAGAGGGTTTCACCATGCTGACATTTCCGCATTATCAGGCTTTTGAGAATGTTAAAGAAAGCGCTGAATAAATAAGTGAAAACTAAGGCCATGGAGTATCTAATGAGTGGCACACAGCAGTAATTTCCACCCGAAGGTCAGTAATACATGATTTAGTATTAAGATTATTTTCTGAAGCTTAATCAATAAGCATTTAATAGGTGCTTCCTTTATGTCCCATAGAGTGGAACAGTGCCACGCCCTGTATGAAATAGAGAAGAACATTAATTACACGTCTGCCCTGCACACCTTGCAACAAGATTGAGGTCAGTATATTGCATGTATGGTAGAGACATAGGGCCTCATTACGACCCAGGCGTTAAGGGTTAACGCCGTCGTTAACCCTTAACGCCTATTCTGATTTTAACGGCTGCTCTTAGCAGCCGTTAAAATCCATGGCGCTAACCTGCCATGATGCTAATTACGCCACCGTAATTTACGGTGGCGTAATTAGCGCCTTCCCCACTCCCATTATGCCCTATGGGGCAAAAATGGGAATGGGGAAGGGAAAATGGGAAATGGGGATTTACCGCCCCACTCACCTTGGAATGGGGCGGTAAATCCGCCATCCACCATGGTGTAAACGTAGTTTACACCATGGTGGTAAAGTTGGCGCAATTAGCGCCTGGGTCGTAATGACCCCCATAGTAAAAGGTTTCATACGAATTCCAGAACAGTTTTAAGTCGTTTTTTTTTTGTCATATAGTTTCCTTGCTCAAAGAACTGGGGGTTCGCCCGATTGATTCATATATTTTTTTTATTTTTTTTTTTATTGAACTTTACTCAGTAAACTAAGTTTTGTCAAAAAAAGAAAATGTTTTGATCGTCTTCAGAGTGCTGCCGTTAGAGCAACTCATGAATTTTTTCCAACATGTTGTAGACCGACAGTAGAGATTTGGGGCTAAAAGTCCAGAGTCCCCCCCCTGCCTAACACACTGGGTCAGAAACCTTGAGAGCCTTTTACTTTCCTCTCGCGTTAAACCACTTCCAGTCCCGTTACGGGTTTAGCCTCTGATCTGTTACAGTTTATCAGATCGAATGCGAGTTCGATAAGTTTTACCAGGGCTTGCGTCCATCTCGTGTTTTCGCCAGAGATCAGTCTCTTCCATAGTTCGTCTGGTTCGTAAATCCACAGATTTTCCCCCAATGGGGTGAGACAAGTAGTTCTGTTTTTGTTTGTAATTTCGCATTCAATCACCAAATGCTTCAGCGTTTCGATGGATGAGTCTTTTTTACATAGGCGACACCTTTTTTCGGATAAGTCTCCTCTGAATGTTAGAATTTCCCTGGTTGGCATCAGGTTTAGTCTTGCTCTCATGATTGAAATTCTTAATTTCTTATCTGGAAACTTAACACAGTATTTTAGGGGTTGTTTCGCTTTGTTAAATGACGGAGGTAGGTGATTTAAAAGCTTGTAGCTAGTAGCTTTCTCCGTAGTGCAGATCCAGTCCATTTCTACCATTTTCCTTTTGATGCGGTCTGGATTTTCTTTCAGATCTTTTTCCGAGCATTCTATTTTTGCCAGATCATCTTTTCGAAACTTGGTCCATTTAGCCAGAGCCTCGCAATTTCCTGTTTCGATTTCCTCCCGTAAGATGTTAAAAATGGGTAGAGTGTCCGACATGATTATTGTTCTGTATAAGCGCATCGCGCTTTGGTCTATCATTGATGCTAGAGACACGAGACCAAGTTCTCTTCTAATGGCCGGGGTGGGCGATGATTTAGGTAAACACAAAACTGTTTTCCACACGTACCCTTCGACTTTAGACCAAAGGCTGCATGGGAAGTACAGCGAAGCCTCTATGCCATAGGTCAAGGCCGGGACCACTTTAGCTTTGTAGAAGGATAGAGCCGGTATTACAGAAAATTTGCCGAACTTTCGGTCGACTGCTCTCATTTGGGAGGTCAGGCATTTTGTTTTTTCCCATATTTGTTTTTGGAGGGTCCTTTCTGTCCTGGAACTGTCCAATTGTATCCCTAGATATTTGAAGTTTGTCACAACTTCTATTTTGGTGTTATCCAGGAAAACGCTAAGCTTTTTCACTGTTTTGGTTTGAGCTTTTTCTATCACTAAGATTTTGGTCTTTGATTTATTGATCTCCAGATAATTATCGGCAATGTAGCTCTCCAGGTTTCTTAATTTTCTTTGTAAACCCACTTTAGTTTGGTCAATTAATATGACGTCGTCAGCGTACAACAGACGAGGAATCTCACATTTCCCGATTTTTGGTGCCTTTTGGTGGCTAATCCATGGCGCTAACCTGCCATGATTCTAATTACGCCACCGTAATTTACGGTGGCGTAATTAGCGCCTTCCCCACTCCCATTATGCCCTATGGGGCAAAAATGGGAATGGGGAAGGGAAAATGGGAAATGGGGATTTACCGCCCCACTCACCTTGGAATGGGGCCATGGTGGTAAAGTTGGCGCAATTAGCGCCTGGGTCGTAATGACCCCCATAGTAAAAGGTTTCATACGAATTCCAGAACAGTTTTAAGTCGTTTTTTTTTGTCATATAGTTTCCTTGCTCAAAGAACTGGGGGTTCGCCCGATTGATTCATATATTCAGCAAATCATTTCTTGTCCTGATGAAGGCCCAATATAGAAGCACGTGAGAACGCCGGGGCAACGCTCGGGAAAAGCGTATCCCACAAGAAGGGCCGAAATACAACATGTCGACCAAAATCTGACTAGACATCATGGGCTGACTAGTCTTCTTTTCCATAAAGGATAAGGCATTCTGGTCTTCCCCACAACAATTCACACCTGTTCATTATAGATTTTCTGAGAGCCCATGTAAATTTGAGTAGGTTGAAATACATCCTCTGTTGTATGTACTGGGTGCGTTATGTGTGGTTTTTACTACCATGAAATGTGTCAAACTGTTTTTTTTTAAAAAGATGGTGGTTTGTAGTTAGATAAAAACATATCACCCTTAGGCACAATTACTTTTTAGTGTCGATGTTTGCTGAACATTTGTAAAATATGCTCTTTATATTTGTATAGGATTTATGTATGTTTGTATGTCATAAGTTGCTAAGACTTTTAAAAGAAAAGAATAAATATATTTCTGATAATGAAATACACTCTGTTGTCGATGCAGATGACTTGTTAAGCATTTAGCTAGGACCATGTTCAATCCGAATTTGTGATAGTGTGAAAGGGATGATTAGCCGTTTTCCTCTTATATATTGTGGTTTCCAAAGACAAATATATCATTGGTTATTTATAATGCGCTTAATACCCAGTGGTTTCTAAGCACTGACCAGGCGATCGAACCTGTGTTGCTTTGCATCGTCTTGCTTCCAAAGGGAGCATGTTGCCCCTGAGCTATCCTCCTGAGATGACATCTCGTGCTTTGCTCTCTCGTTGGCTAGCTGATGTCACTCAGAACCCAATATATCCACGTAGTTGAAAGCAACCCATTCATAAGTCTATATTTTCTGACTAGAAGCATCAGTAGTGGGGATTTTTAGCATGAGTGGTAGCAAAGAAAGCAGTCAGAATTTGCAATATTCTGAACTGCAATATTTCTATCACAATGCAGCACCACGTCACAAAGTGTCCATCTATTGCGTAGCAATATATTTTAAACACGCATTGATGCACAAACGCTTGCAAGGGCGGATAAAAGATAATTCTGATGGGCAGAACTTCTTGACATTTCATCAACGTGACCAGCAAACAGCTCTCACAATACTATTCAATCATGCCCTTGAGCAGCCTTTGATACTCCAGTTCTGGGACAGCGACACAGCTCCAACTTCGTAAATCAAAACTACCCTGGACAACTTTTTTTATTTCAATACTTAATACCGCTCACATCTATGGCATCTCAATCATAACGTTCAGCACATATGGGGCCAGTACAGGGACTGAACTACCACCGCAGATCCCCATTAGCTGCACCCACTTTCATATTTCCAGAAAGAAGTGGCCTGGTAGCACAGAAAATAACTCTGCTGGTAGACACCATCAGAGATAATGTTGCCAATGCCAGATTCCCATGAAGCAAGTCATGGGAATGGCTGATAAAACTTAAGTGTATAGAACTGACTTTGGGAGCCAATATTCATTCCTGGAATGAGATGTTGAGACCACAAGCATAAAGCGGTCCGGGCTTCATGACGACACTGTGTGCTGTGCTGATGTGCAGTCTCAAGATGTTTGGGCCAGTTTTAAAGTCATTCTGGTAAAAGCTACTGCAGGTCCCATTGAATGGAATTATCCATCTCCTGATACCTTTCTACCTTTCTCAAATGCTCTCCTGATTATTACTCTACTTCCTGGAGACAGAGGCAGCAACACCAGATGTTAGATGTGGTTTCCCTAGGGAGGTGGTTTCGGAGATTGTTAACTCTTTCTGGCAGATTTGGGATTTTCTTACCCCAGCAGTCCTCTCTCCTATATGTTTAACAACTGAGCAGGTTTCTCGGATCGAGGAATATCAGGGCTGTTATCTTGTACATATGAGAGGTGGGGACAAGACAATCATACATATTATGTCTATGCTTCGCTGCTGGGTAGGAATGGCTGTATACAGATTTGGGCTGAAAGGAGTTCTCCTTCTGATGGAGTAGAATGGCTATGTGGAGGAAGGTTTCTGAAATTATAGCATCAAAATGTGTATCTTAAACCTACCTTCTAGAGCAGGATTATTGTTATTGTACAAATGGAGTGGTTTTCCGTACTTGCTTCTGCTCGTGTCAAGGTGAGGTAATGTGCAATAAGGCAAGGGTTCATGAACGTTAGAGGACTTGTCCATTCCAGGCATTGCCCATGTTATCTTTTTTCAAGTCTTCGGGCTCTGTGCCCCTCCTTTCAGAGTCAGTCCACTGCATTGTCTATATAAAAAATGGCATCAGCCTTCCAATTCCCCGCTGTCTCGCTTCATTATGTCCATGATTGTCATTTGGGGTCGACCCAGTACACAGCACATTCTGGAATTGATGTATTTCCATTCCTCCAGTTTATGGTCATTTGGAATCTCCTCTTCCAAAAGTCTCACAAAATGAGTCAGCCAGCAACAGTCTGGCTCGTGGTATGAGTATCTTAATTCATCCTGCAAGATGCAGGTTTGCCTCTTGACAGGAACGGCTCAGCAATTCCTCTGTCTGTGAGTCGATTGACTATCACACAGTCGAGAGGAATCTGTCATGAAGTGCTCTAAGATGTCGGTTTTGTCTGAACAAGTTAAGAACGTGGCTTGCTTTCCTTACTTTTGTTATCCTTTTGTTTCCCTTATGTTTCCTTATGTAGGAACTAGATTTGATAGCCTGACGCGTTTCTGATATTCGAGAACTTAAAGATGGCTGATCTGCAGCAAGCGATTGTGCTCATAAACACGGGGGTCTTTGCTGATGTCTGGCATCCTGAGCATCTCGATGACCAAGGGGATGCATTTCTCTTTCAGAAACCCGCTGTTTCTCTGCAGTTTATTCCAGGGATGTTTATGAAGATCCTGACACTGATCCACGTCAGTGGCATGGTGTGTTATTCCTATTTGACTGCTTGTTAGTACACGCCTGTATCACCAAGGGTACAAGCTCTATTCCAGCATTTTGGGAAACTCCTTACAGAAATGTGGCCAGCTATTAAATGGATGGAAATCTGCCCTTCATCCTTCATGGGACATTCAGTCTGAATAACTGATGCAGGGATAGTGAACACCTCCAGATGATCCTGCTTCAGTGCCCCCTGCAAGGACGGTTGTTTTATGGGTCACAGCCCCTCCATCTGTATGGCTCCTTTACTTTTCTCTATGGGTTCCTATGTCGACAGACCTTGGTCTCTCACCAGGAAATCTTCCCCTCATCATGGAGGCCGTGTTGAGGTGGATGGCCATTGTTTTGTTGGGAGATTTGCAGACTTCTGCACCCTGTATGTGTCCAGGGATGGGGTTCATCTGAGCATTCAGCAAGTGGGATATGGCGGTGTGACAAAATGGCTACTCCTGTGAAGGAGTACAGGGATGAGTAGTGGCTAAACTGCCTACTCAGCCTCGCACTTCCACAAAACAACAGTGATTACAAACATAAAATAGAAACGGGTACAGTAAAGAGATATATCTCCCCGTAGTAAGTAAAAGAATGCCCAATCAAAGTTCCATAAAATATATTTCATTTAATTAAACAAACAAATATGCAGTCAGCTATCTAGAAACACACTGACAAAGGTCCATGTTAGGCAGAAACCTGTGCAGTTCCCTTAGGGACCACTGCAAAAAGTTTAAGACTACAGGTGTTAGCAGTAAACCCAATTGGTAGCAGTCTGCACCACCCAGATTTACCTGGTAGCTGTGGCTGAGCAGTCAGACTTCTCTCAAGAAGGCAGTATATAGAGTATGCACAATAGGGCTCAAAATACAGTAGCACAAGCAAACACTGACCAGAGCTTTGGTATAAAAGTATGTAATTATTTATTTAAAAAGACACTTGTAAAAATACACTGGCACTAATATGCCAAGCAAGTTCAAACACAGTCACTAGAAATATATACACCTCCCTAATTAATTATTTGACAAGTCTAGGTTAAGACACCACTTATTTAGCAAAACAAAGGTGAGCGCGTAACTATAGATGGCACTCCAATAATTTGTTTAAAAAGGGAGAGAAAAGGCAGAATAGGAAAATCACACAGTACCAACACTTTTAAAGAACCACAGCAAGTCAAGAAAGACAGGGTCTTCTGTAGAGCAAAAGGTTCCTAGGCCAGGCACCCTCTTGGAGAGAGCAAGGCGGAATGTGCCCAAGATCACACAGTGGAAATGCACTCAACGTCTTTGCAGGAAAGTCAAAAAGAGGTTGGATCAAGTTAGAAAGGTAATGTTAACAGGTCCGAGGTCACCCCAGGATAGAGAGTCAAGGATTTACGGGAGACCTTGGATAGTCTGTTGCAGGGGAGACCAGGCGGGACACAGTACCTGAAATGGTGAGAAAGCTCCAGTGGGGGCAGTTGTTCCTCGCAGCGGGTGCAAGTCGGGGCTTCGTCCAGGGGAAGAGTAGATCTCGACGTGGAGGAAAGCTGGAGGTCGTTGCACTGCCAGGGAAGAAACCAGCCACATAGTTTCCCGGTTAAAAGGTACTACCCTTTTATTCACGGTAGTGGTGAAGCGTGGCTATCCGGCCGCCGGGGTGCTTGGCACGGGCGATTCGACCACGAGACGATCCAGGAGGTGAAAAAAAAGGCGAACTGGTTGGTCCCACCAGCTCAAAGGGAAGAAGACTCTCCTGGAAGAAGATCTTCTCTGTCGTCGGGAAAGTGGTGAGTTTCGTACAGCAGGGCTCCACCGGTGGTGTCGTCGTTGTATATGGCTCAGCTTCTCCCCCTTCGGATTCTTTAGGTCCTGTGGCGACTTCTGAAGTTCCAATCCCCAAAGCCTTGCTTTTATGCAGAAAACCCCCATTCATCAGCCTAGCTGTCAATCAAACATGCTAAGTGGTGAGCCGGGCGGCTCACCTCTGGGCCAATCACACAAGAGTGCGACTTGAGTTGCCAAGGCAACTCAGTCCAGGGTGCCTATTCCCCCCCTCCCACACATTCTGTAGACCCAGACAGAGTGGCACCACTTTTGGAGGCTTCTGTGCAGAAGCCCGCCAAAAGTGGAAAAAAGAGCTCGACTTGGGTTGGAGTTTCAGATGCGAACACAAACGCCATTTTAAAACCGAGTCCTGGCAAAAAGACCCAACCGGGGAATAAATATTAAATAAATAACCCGGCGGTATCTTTAACATTGCACCAAAAAGTGGTGCGTTTAAAATGAATGGAAAAATCCCATAGGAAATATTCCGGTGGAATATTTTGCGTGGTATCCACTGCCACCAGCCAGAAACTCGACAAGGGGAGACTGGACAGTGCCCCCTTGGAAAACAGACCCAGGGGCAATCGAATTACCCCTACCAGTACTTTCACAATATGATGGTTTGTACTGGTTCTGTTCACAATTTAAGACTAGTAAAGCCAATGGTGACTTTACATGTCCTGGGAGACAGTAGTCAGTCCCAGGGTATGGAGTCTATGTTTGGGGGTCACTATGACACCCCTGTGTTACTGCACTGAGGGTGCTGTGTAACACACATACCAAAAACACATTAAGCCCTTTGGAGTAAAAGACCCCATAGCCCATAAAAAACATTACATAGTCAAAGGACATTGTCAAATCATGCCTAAGAGTGGGAGAAAAAGAGTCTCACTCTTAGCAGGAGAAAAAAATTAAACCCCAAAAATCCAGCAAAGCTGCTGGGGGACTCACTAGGTTTGGGAAATTAGCCTTAACAGAGAATTGCCCCTAACAGTCCAGCAATGTGGAATCGACACAGAAAACATAGAATGTATATATATGATAGCACTCTGGCTAATGGAGAGGCAAGAAGTTGCAACAATGTCACTAAGAAAATGGATATGTCTTTGAAGAAGCTACAAAAGTGTGGCTTGTCAATCATATGGTCCCAGAAGTGGACCAGGGACCTAGGCTTCACAATAGTACCTTGTTTTGTTCTTGGATTGTTCAACAGCATCAAACTGGGCTTCTCAGTATTGTACTTGCGGGTTGAACCAGGTTGAGCGCAGTGAGTCAAGCCGATCCACGCAGCAAGTCCGGCCGTGTCAGGTTTGAAGTGGAGGTCCATGCGATTCGATGCAGCGTTCGGAAGGTGCAGTTCGATGAGGTCCCAGGGTTGGTTTCATGACTGAGCGGGGTTCGATGTGAAGATGCTGATGGTGCGATGCGTGGCTCCAGGTTGCAGTGCTTTGAGGGCTTCCACAGCAGTGAGCTGTTGTTCCAGCCAAAATGGTGGCAAGTGCGGTTGCTGCAATGCAGTGGTGAACTGGTTCAATGGTTGCAAGTAGCGGTTTAAAGATCACTGAGAGTGCGAAAGGCAGCAGCCTCATTCTCAGTGGTTTTGGGGCTGTGAACATGGTTGAATTTAGTAAGAGGACGGTTTGAAGCATGGAAAACAGAAGTCAAGCTGATTTTGGCTTCTAAGTGTGCTGTGTGTCTGACTCTAGGAGCTCATAGTCCAGGCGAGTCCTTTTTACTCTTCACTTTCAGTCCAGGGTGCTTGGCTGGCACCTGCAAGTGCCTTTCACTTCCATGGAGGAACCTGTTCCAGTGCAGCTGGCAAAGTGGCGGGCCTATGTCCAAACAACAGTCACTCCAATGTTTCCTGCAGATTTTTAGGGGACAGTGTTTGTCTCTGTCTTGGATGCACCGGTCTTTACTTCGGCAATAGGGCTTTGGAATGGACTGCACTCCCAACAGGGTCTGACAAAGTCTTCTTGTTTTCTAGAAAGTCCAAAATGAAGCAAGGAAGAAGCAAAAAACCCTTAATGTGCCTTGTCCCACAGGATGTGAGAAGACAGAGACACAGAGAAAACCAAGATGGTGAAACCATTCTTGGTTCACTTTACCCTCACTGACTACACTAGCTGTGTTCCATTCCCATACATTCAGCTTTAAAGGCCGTTCGGCGCACACAGGGAACCTGGTTTTTGTTGTCCGATCGCCCCTTTAAGGTATAGTTTCCAGGAGATATCATGGTGAGAACCCCTGTGCATAAAAAGAGGTAGCACCCTTACTGCCAGAGGATCAAAAAGAGGTCAGCATTCTTCCATGTGTCTCACTCTCCGGAGAGGAGACATCGAGATGCCATGAATACACATTTCTTTTAAATAGCTTGTTTGGGTTCAGAGGCTTGTCACATTGTATAATGCCAATTTGATGTAGATTTAATAACTGTGCACTTTCAGTCACCATAACACAACAGGCATGGCTTGATGTTAGATTTTACTCTGCCATCAGATGGATAGGGCCACAATTATGAATGCTGTGGAACAGAGGTGCAGAGATTAAATACAGTCCCTGTCTGCACTATCATTGGGTCACAACAGCTGTCAAAAACCAAATGAGACCTTTGAACCTGCCCTATGCATCTGGGGAGAAGGTGCTGCACCTTTAAGGAGATTGATGCAGCAGGGTAAAAGTGCAGGGTAATAAGGCTTTCCACCAGCTCAGGCCCCATTGGTCTAGTCTTCCTCTCAGCACCTCTTGCAACCCTCTTCGCTTGTCCGATGCTGTTTATCTGTGGGAGGTATCCCTGTCCCCTTATACCTCCCCTATAACCCTCATTCAACACTTTCTCTGCCTCAGATGATCTCCTCCTTCCTATTGCCACTACTGTCCTCCACCAATGTAGTCCTCTGCCTAGTGTTTCTCCCTTCCCGTCTAAACTAAGAGTGGCACATTCTTCTATCTTGCTTGTGATTACCCTTGGACCTTGTGTACCTACAGTATACCTTATCTATCTGTTTTCAGTTTTTGGTCCCTAAGTCTGTGATAGCATTGTGACAGCCTGTTACAGGAAACAGCTATAGGCTAAATGCTACATAGTATAATTCTATATGTTGGGTACTGCAACAAAATCCAGGGAATTCCCCCCCCCCAAGGGCAAACCACCCCCATTGAGGCTAGGATGGGGAGATCGCTCTGCAAGACTCTCCCTAGGGGGTTGGGCAAGCAGGACCTCACTGGGGCTGACTCCGCTCCCGCCTTGGAATAAGGCCTCTCTTAAAACATGTAGTCTCAGCTTATATGGGGAGGAACAAGGTTGTTAAAATGATAAAGCCCTTTTTCTGTATCTGACATTCATGCCGTTCCCTCCTTAAGACTGACATCCTGTAATCAAAGCAATGTTGTATATCATTACAGAGCCTCCTTTAAAAACCCTGCAAGCCTAAGTTGGAGGATGAGAAACCCTGAAGTAGAGTCGAACGGCAGGGAAGGAGACGCGCAGAGCGGATGCTGTCACTGGAGTGCGGAACAAAGCCAGCCTGCAGGCAGACCACAGAGAGGACTTGGTGGGCCCGGAGGACGTGAAATTCTGCCAAATCCAGGAACGCCAGGGACAAATGCTCTTCAGCTACAGTACAGAGAGCCACAGAGGGATAGAGAACCACGAGCACCGGTGAGGCCTCGAGAAGGCCACCAAGACAAGAAGCAGCAGAACGGCAGGCAAGGACGAATGCCACAGCTACCAGAATCACCGACCCTCCCTGGCGAAAACACTGTGAGAAAAAAGGTAAGCAGGGTGTACAGAAAGAAGGGAGGCAGGTGGTTGAATGTGGGGAAGTGCAAACCCCGAGACATTAACCGGCTAGAGGGCTCATGAATAAAGTGAGGCAGGACCGACGTGTCCGAAGCATTCATAACACTAAGACCCAAGAGAGTGATGGTGAGAAAGGGACGCAAACCCCACCTGAGATAGAGAAGGGAAATTAAGGGGTTGGAGAGCTGGTGAATAGCCGGCAGAGTCATCCCAAGGGACACAAGGACTGATACTCATACCGAAGGATAAGGGAGCTGTAAAAGTGAATTGAAAAGTGTAACATCCACGCTATACTGGTTTAACGGCTCGAGTGAGCAAGTTGGGCCTCAAGATGAAGCATTGTTGTACAGGGAGGAATCAAGTACCCCAATGGATCAAAGCATTGAAACCATTGTTGAGTTAAGCAATCCGTTTGGCCAATTGAAAATCTTTTATTTATATATTATTTTATTTGTAGAGAGCCATAGCCTACGGGCATCAGGGCGCACAAGTTGACAGATACTAGACGGGAACAAAATAGGACAGTCATATTTACTCAAAGAGGAGAGTTTTTTGATTTTTTCAGAACATGTTGTATTCGCCTGTTGATCGTATAAATGTGGGTAGATTATTCCAGACACCTGCAGCTCTGAAAGGAAATGATCTGCCTTTTCCCTGGACCCGTTTGGCCCGAAGAGTGGTAAGGAGGAGCGCTGAGCTAGATCTGAGAGACCTGTTAGGTATATATCGTGTCACAGTGGATTTCAAATATTCCGGTAACCCCATATATGCACTTACATAACAAAAGTTTGAACTGAATTCTTTTTTCCACTGTTTTTTTTACTGTTTTTTTTACTGAGTTATCTTTTCTGAACACTTGAACACCTTTCGTGAACTGAGTGACTTTCTAACCAGAGAATATGAAAGACTTACATTCTGTACTTTTTTATTTCTTCTTTTGTTTGTTTATTTGTTTGTTTATTAATTTGGTAATGTGCACCAAACCCTCAGGTAACTGGTCGCAGCAGATACAAGGATACTTGAAGCTTGGTTACAGCATGTAAAAAGATACAGTAGATACAGTAAAACTACAGGAGGGTCCTCTAAGAGGGTACAATAGGTAAAGAATAACATACATAGTGAGGTGCAATGGTCAGTACGACAAGAAGGTATAGTAGGTAAAGAGTAACATACAAGGTCAGATACAGAGCTCAGTGCGGCAGTGCAATTGGGTATCAAATGTCATTCAATCGTAACCAGTTTAGCATGTTGCGTCTGAATCTGAGGTTTGGCTGTTCAGTTCTGAGGGCTTGGGGTAGTGCGTTCCAGGATTGAGCAGCTTTAACCGAGAAACTGGATCCGCCAGATTTAGTTAGTTTGAATGTAGGAATTTCTAAGCAATGGGAGTTAGCTGCTCTAGCTGGACGTGTCAAGGTTCTCCTAATCATTCTCTCTGAGAGATATGGGGGTGCAACATTATTCAGGCATTTGAAGGTAAGCGATACAGTTTTGAGAAGGATCCTGTCGCCAATTTTTAGGCAGTGATGGTCTCTTCTGATGTTGGAAATGTGCTCTCTACTAGGTATGTTGAGGGCTGATCTAAAGGAGTTGTTTTGTAGTGTTTGAATTTTATCGAGGATGTATTTGTTGGCTCCTAAGTATAGGGCGTTGCAATAGTCTAATTTCGACATTAATAGTGCATTGGCAAGCGTGATGCAACTGGCTTTAGATAAGAAAGGTCTGCATGCCCTGATGAGTTTGCAAGTATAGGCAGTAGATGATGCCATGGAGTTGACCTGTTTCTTTAGTGTTAGGGTGGAGTCGAGATAGAAACCTAACGTTTTTATCCTGGTTACTACTTTAATTGTGTTGCCGTCAATATTGAATGCTGTGTAGCTGGGGCTGAGTATTTTTAGGTTAGCATCAGAGCCAGTGTCAGGATCTCAGTTTTGTCGTCATTCAGGCAGAGGCCATGTGATGCCATCCATGCCTGAATGAGGAGGTATATCTTGTTTACCAAGGCCGTGTCCTTGTCAAAATTGCCTGAAAGGGGTATGAGGATCTGGATATCATCTGCATAATTAGTGTAGGTGACACCCAGTCTGTCCAATTTGTCAAATAGGGGCTTGGTAAAGATGTTATACATTGTCGGTGAGACGCATGATACCTGTGGCACCCCACAGGTGGTTTGGATCGGGTCTGCAGATGCTGAAGGTAAAAAGACTCTCAACGTTCGATTTGCTAGGAAGGATTGGACCTAGGCTATAGCATCACTCGAGAAATGGGTAGCTGACGTCAGGTGTTTGCATAAAACTGCGTGATCCACCAGGTCATGGGCCACCGATAAGTTGAGGAGGAGTAGCATAGCTGTTTACCTTTGTCCTTAAGCTCGTCGATTTGGGTCTTTAAATCAATTATTGCCGTTTCTGTGCTGTGTTGCGATCTGAATCCGGATTGGTGGGAGCCTAGTAGATGGTTTGCTTCGAGGTGGTTCTGAATTTGAAGATAAGCTACTCCGTCAATTATTCTAAGGAGGAAGGGGACCGTAGTAATGGGTCTGTAGTACGACTGGATGTAGGGGTCTAGAGTCTATTTCTTGAGCAGCTGTAGAACCCAGGATTCTTTGAGGTTGTTTGGGACAGTATTGGTTTTGAAGGAGGCCTTAATAAGTGTTGAGATAAATGGCGCTAGGTCTCTAGCTGTGTCCTTAATTATTTGCAGTTGTTGCCCTGACAGTTAGAGGGCTTCAATGATAGTATGATTTTCTCAGTTTCTTTGATAAAAATGTTAGTGAATCTGAAAGGTGTGAAGGTGCTAGGAGTTTCAGTGGATGAGGTAGGTTGCGATTCAGCGGAAAGCAAGGCGGCTTTTTTGTTAGCTATTTTAATCTGGAGGGTTGCCATTTTGTTAGAGAGGGCGTTCTGGATGCTAGTGCACCATTGCTTATCCTTGGGGATATTGTCTGTGGTCGGGATGGGGGTTTCCATTTCCCAGAGGATGGTAAATAACTCCATGGTGTTGGAATTGGCCTTGGAGATTCTGCCACTGAAAGTATTTTTTTTGGTAAGAATAATACATTTTTTGTACATGTTAGCTGAACTTTGTTCTCATCCGTATGCGAATGTCGCCATAGGGCTTGGAGTTTTGTTTTTTGGAGTCTTAGATCTTTAAGGTGGGGTGTAAACCAGGCATTAAGGTGGGACTTCTGTTTACTTTTGCGTAGTTTGAGTGGAGCAATGATGTCGAGGGCCTTGGTCATGGTGTTGTTAAAGACCTCTACTAGTAGATTAGGGTCTGACTTGCTGGATAGATAGTTGAGGGAAGGGAGTAGGTGCGGTAGTAATTTGGTAGCAATTTGTCTGATGTAATTTTGTTTTGCTTCGGTACGAAGGGAGGGGGTTCCATAACTATGATTTTTGGCTTTTGTAGCTATATTGTGGAAGAGAAGCCGATTAGGAGGTGGTCAGTCCATAGTTGTGGGGCTATTTAAGTAATTGCAATAGTGCAATTCAAGTCGGCAACCCAGTCAAGGGTCCTCCCTTTGTTGTGGGTAGGATCAAGAACTTTTTGGGTAAGACCATAATCAGCCAGGATCTCTGCTACTATTTGGGCATCTTTGTCCTCAGTGTCATTGAAGCCCAAATTAAAGTCTCCCATCAATATGATCTGCAAGGAGTCTTTGGAGTTGTTGGCAAAAAGACTAGATAATCCTCCTCAAAAGGTACCCACCAGTCCTGGGGGTCTATATAACAAATAGATGCTTAGCGTGCGGCTACTAGAAATGGGTAATTTGGCTGAGAGTATTTTCGCAGGATTTAAGCGCAGGTGGAGTAGAGAGTCTTACGGCAAGATTAGTTTTAGCTATAATAGCTAAGCCGCCTCCTCTGGCATTGGGTCTGTCTACTGTAAATATCTGGTAGTTCTCTGGAATTGCTAGCATAAGGGCAGGGCCTGCTGTGTCATGGAGCCAGGATTCACTTACAGCGAGGCGTTTGAAAGTCACTGTGGTGATCCAGGCCAAGAACCGTGTCCTGGGATAAGCAATTGATTTTGAAAAGTGTCTGCAGGAGAGGGTGTCAGCTTGGAGGCATTGACAGCCTCCAGTGTGAAAACGCTTTCTCTAGTTTTTGTTTCATTTTCATCTAGGTTAGGACAGAGGACTGGCTAAGTTGTGCTGATGAGCAGGATGTTTTTAGGAAGGGAAACCCTTTTAGCATTAGGAATAGTGAGGAGTTTGCTTTTTATTTAAATAAAGACACGTTAGAACGTGTCCTCTAGTCTTAATTATGGTTTGTCACAGTGCGTAAAACCTGACATGAAGATTCGGGCAGGGCATTGGTAGTCTAGGGGAAACGGCTGAAGACATAGAAGGTCATCAACCTAAACTCATACATTTGTCCAGTACGACCCTTTCCAAGCTACCAATGCTTGTAGGGAGACTCAAATGTACCCTATTGTTTCTACCTATCAAATCCATGGCCCTCTCTAGACCACCAATTCTCTTTTTGTTTAATTTCATGCAGCTCTTCCACCCTACTTGTTTAGATGCGGTTAGTACCCCTTTCTCCATAACCGGTCTTTCTCACTACTGCTGCAGTAGCTTGAGTGTGAATAACCAATCAGGGCTTGGATTAGCAAGGCCACATCAAATACAATACTTCATTGCTGGTGGGTTGATAACAACCACCCCACGCCCCCACGTCACACCTTGGTGGAATTACTTTGGGAGGGGCAAAAGAGTAGATTGTGGACTAATGAAATGAGTCATGGGAGTGCTGCTGTTGCAAAAGCAAAGCGATGCAGAGAGTTTGCAATTATGGCCTTGCATAATCTAGGCCACCAGGCAGGAGATCAGTAGAGCACAGGCAGAGAGGTTTGAACCCAAGTCCCAAAACTGTTCTCCTTTTGGGAGCCATTTTATAATGAGTGGTAATTGCATGCAGGGGACGACCAAGGTTGCTACATTTCTTATCTGACTAATAATATGTGTTTTTTCATCTAATATAGTCAGTGACATAAATTCATCTGTTGCAAAGTTATTGAACGCACAACCACTATTGCCCCAATCCATCATCTCTTAACCAAGGTCAAAAGAAAATCACAGAAAAGTTGCTTAGCCACTCTGTCTGCATCAAACAATATAACAGCAGATTTTAGAGACCTGCATCACCATTTACGTTGCATGACCATTGATGCTATAAAGCTTTTAATTAAATGGAATAACATTTTCCCTTTATTGAACTACTTCTGGTGGGTGTTTTTCTGGGTAGGATAGTCATAATAGACCAGATAACATTGACAGACTTGTCACAAACGATGACATCCATTCTTTGCACAAGAACGCAGATTCTGCAAATGTTTACACAAAACTTCCAGAGACGTATTGAACCACTCAAATTGTACACCAGTGCTAACAATGTTACAGCTGGTCACTCAGCTTGGGTGACTGTGGTCTCGCTTTAGCTTTTCCATGATGGGTCATCAGTGCCAGAGGAAGTTTCATCTGTGTGGGGGGCGTTGTAAGTTAACACAGCTAATCAGTAGTTCTTGAAATAAATAAATCAGTCTGTAGGAAAAGGAGCTAGTATGGAACACTTGCCCCATTCCATTAAGAAATGATTGATATAAAGCAGATGGTTTTGCTTGAAAGGTGGAGCACAACCTGGTAAGAGGATGTAAGCAATCAGTTGATGGAATCATGAAGTTATGCACACTCTATTTGTGATTGGTCTCAAGAGAATTCTTAAAGAAATATACACTTGTCCACGTACCTGCTGTTTTCTACCAGATAGTGGACAATTTTGTCCAGAACTTTTTCTATGAGAGCAGTGCGAATCCAGAGGTTTTTAATCGCCTGTGGAGATAGGCTTGGTAGCTTCTGCAGCTTGCGTACACTGTCCTGGATACCTTGCATCTGATTCCTCCTACAGAGTTCAAACAAAGCATATACATGTTAAGTAGTTTTTAAACTACATTTGGTAAATATTTTGTCACCCCACAACTAGAATGAAATATTATTGATTGTTTAACCACTTAATTGCATATCTTACTATTTGATATTTAAATCGTTTCACCTTGTGAAAAATAATATGGAACTACATTATAGTTCTATTGTTTAAGCACTTTGTTAACATCTCCTTTTCTGTGTATTAGTGTAAACGTCACTCCCCACTTGAAGCATCTCATAATGATGCATAGCTAATCTAGCAGGGTCTGATTCTGGGCTACACGTGCAATAAGAATCGTATAATTGCATGATGCAATGCCACTTTTATAATTTGCTGCCTATAATGTGCTTTTATTTATTTAGATTAGATGTGGAGTAAATAAGAAAAAGTGTTCCATCACGGAATCACACTTTTATTATTTTACATGGAACTTAGAATCAGGTCAACAGTGAATTAATTGTAAGAATTATGGGTCTCACTGCTCAGAAATACAGTCAGTGAAAAATCCTAGATTTGGAGAGTCTAGCTCTAGAAGAGCACAGGAGAAGGCTTAACATTTCACTTAATAATAAAATGCAACTCGACATAAAATATATGTTAAACAATAAGACAATACAATTAAAAATGGTTTTCATAAAAAGAATAAGTGGCTAACATTATAGCATCTGACAGGACTTTCTTATCTGATTTGAAAAATGGCTCTAGCAGTGTTAAATATCACCCAACAGACAATCATTTAGCCAAGTCAGTCTTAATACCGAATGGACAGTTTGCTACAAGTACCTCCAATACCTCCTAACTTATTTTTCACAATACGGTGTGTGGGATGTATTGACCCACTCCGCCATGCTATGCGGCATCACTCTGCCAGTCATGGTGAAAGAAACAGCAACAAGGACGGCAAAACCCTTGTGCGCGCCAAAAACCTACATAAACCGTGTGCTTCAACACACAAAAATAGGAATGCACAACCTGCCCCCCATGGTGCATGTGCGGTGGAATAGAGCACACCCTGGAGAAATGTGACAGTGGGCTTCATGACCAGCAAACAGAGTGCAGAGAGAGAAGCAGCACTTTGCAAGTGAAACCCCAAAATGGGCCTACAAATGACCTTTGCTTTGTTGCCAAGAACTCCAAAATGCCCACAACACTTTTCAACATTGACAATCTTGCCTTTTGCTAAAATGCATGTATCAAATGAAACATTGTTAAACGTACAAAGTCTGAAAACTGACAGCCTAGGCCAAAATCCGGGTACAGTACCCGGGGCTACCTGAATGACAGCTGTCAGAGGAGCACTGATGCCACTTTAAAATGACCTAAAACTAAAAAGTCTGCTGGATTAGCAAACATAAAAAGGATTGTTGCCAAAAAGGAATACAGATTTTAGTTGTGTTTTTGACCCCACAGATTTTAAGGCTAAGAAAGAATTGTATTTATGTTTGCTGCAACAAAGTTGGTTTTTGCAGAATTTAAGAAGTTAATTAGCTTGGCTGAGTCACAAGAACTGGAAAAGCAGGTTTCTCCAAGAAGGAGGGCCTTCCTCTCAGCAGAAACTCACTGGGAAGTGCTAATTGCGGGTTAGAAACAGACTTTTGTCTATGGAAAAGGAGGAACAATGACAAGTTTCAGCCCAGGAAGCGGAGGTGCGAAGGCAGTCGTAAACTCTCTTGGAAGGAGCTTCCCCCAAGGAGGGGGATGCACTTGGCTTCTAGGAGAGACAAATGGGTGGAGCCAAGTGACCATCTGCTGTTAAGAATGAACAATGAACAATGTTTAAAAGACTCATAACTTGTTATTCAAAGAGGTGAAAAGCAACAAGTTACTTACCTGTAACTGTTGTTCTCCTGCATGGGTCTGGCATGGATTCACATGTTCATGAATATTCCCCGTCGTCAGGCCCGGAATCCTCGGTATAGAAAAAATCAATATCAGTTTTGTTTCTGATCTGTCTTTCTTAGTAGTAACCAATCACTGGTCTCTGGGTTATATTGCCCCCAGCCAATGACTGCCCTCTCCCTAAGCCCCGCCTCTGGCAGCCATCCTCAGATTTGGTAGCACGTAAAGTGGCAGTATGACCAAGTGAAGAGCCGCAGAGGGGTAGGCGGGAGGGTTTGCATGTGAATCCATGCCAGACCCATACTGGAGAACAACAGTTACAGGTAAGTAACTTGTTCCTTCTCCAGCATGGGGTCTGGCATGGATTCACATGCTCATGAATATAAGAATACATAGCAGTATACACATGCACAACCACGGGAGGTGGCAACAGGCTCAACATTAAGCAATACCAAAACACTCAACATTAAGCATCTTTTACCTCCTCACCAGGCTCACCTTAAGTGAACAGGTTGCGCAGCACTGCTTGGCTGACCCTGGACTCCTCCCTGGAGTCCCGATCGACGCAGTAGAATCTCGTGAAGGTGTGTGTCGACCTCCATGTTGCAGCCCTGCAGATGTCGAGCAGGGGCACACCAGAAAGGAACGCCGTGGTAGCAGCGATCGCTCTGGTCGAGTGGGCTCTCGGACGGCCGGGCAGCGGTCGGTTTGCCAACCGGTGACAGTGCATGATGCAGCCGGAGAACCATCTGGAAATGGAAGCCTTCGAGAGAGCCTTCCCTTGATTCACAGGTCCAAAGTTTACAAACAGCTGTGACGTCTTCCGAAAACTCTTTGTGCGGTCCATGTAGAACTTCAGCGCTCTAGCTACGTCCAGCGAGTGCAGAGTCATTTCAGCTGGCGACGGTTCGTTGAGGTGGAAGTCCGACGGCACTTTGGGCATGAAGGAGGGGTGCGTCCTCAGCACCACCCTTGTGTCGTGAAAAGTCAAGTATGGTGGCTTGCGAGATAGGGCCTGGATCTCTCCCACTCGTCGTGCGGAGGTGATGCCACGAGAAAAGCTGTCTTCCACGACAGAAACTTCAACGGTGCAGTATGCATAGGCTCAAATGGGGCCCCCATGAGCCTGGTCAGCACCACGTTGAGCTCCCACGCCGGGGCAGGAGCCTTCACCGGCAGGAATGATAGGAACAATCCTTTCATAAATTCCTTCACCAGCCGATGAGACCACAAGGACGCCCATCCTGTAGTCCTGGTGTATCGTGAGATGGTGGCCAGATGGATCTTGATGGAAGCGTGAGCTAGTCCAGCCTTGGCCAATGACAGTAGGTACGGCAATACTTGAGGGGCCATAATCTTCTGTGCACGGCACCAGACAGCGAACCTCTTCCATTTATGTCCGTAGCACTTGAGAGTTGAGGACGCCCTGGCCTTTGCAAGAACCTCTCTGCAGTCGGCTGGGATGTCGTACCCTCCAAACTCTAGTGTTGCAGGAGCCAGGCCTGCAAGTTCAGCGACTCTGGGTTGTGATGAAGAACGGCGCCTCATTCTCTGGAGAGAAGATCCGCGTCCGTCGCCAGCTTGACTGGTGTGGACGCTGACAAGTCCAGAAGGTCCGGGAACCAGATCTGTCTCGGCCACGCCGGTGCGACGAGGATCATCCTGCACCGGGACCTCTTGAGCTGGTTGATGAGCCGGAGCAGCAACGGCAACGGAGGGAACGCATAAAGAAATAGGCCGTCCCAGGGGAACGAGAAAGCATCGCCCTTGCTCCTCGGTTGGGGGAACCTGCTGGTGAACCTCCGGCACTTGGAGTTTGTCGCCGTCGCGAAGAGATAGATCTGGGGTTCGCCCCATCTTCGGAAGAGTCGATCCACTTGATCCTGGCGTAGTTCCCACTCGTGGCACGAGCGCAGCTCTCTGCTGAGTGAGTCGGCGATGATGTTTTTTATTCCTGCCAGATGAAAAGGCACCAGAAACATCTCTTAGGCGACGGCCCAATGCCACAGATCCTGGGCTTCCTTGGATAGGGCAGGGGATCTGGTTCCACCCTGCTTCCGGATGTAGAACATTGTGGTGGTTTTGTCGGTGAAGATCCTCACCACCTTGCCCTTGAGGGACGGAAGAAAAGACCTGAGGGCCCAGAACACTGCGTGGAGCTCCAAGATGTTGATGTGGAGCGACTTCTCCTCCGGGAGCCAAAGGCCTCTCGTGTGAAGATCTACGGAGTGCGCTCCCCAACCTTCCAGGGAGGCATCCGTTGTCACTGTCACCTGGTGAGCTGGGGTCTGAAAGTCCATGCCCGCCGACAGATGAGAGCGGGTACCCCACCACTGGATTGCCTGACGGAACGTCTCGTTGAGAGGGATCCTGTCCTCGAAGCTGCCCGTCGACTGGACCCAGCGGGCATCGAGGAACTCTTGTAAGGGGCGCATCCGAAGCCTGCAAAGGCGCACCAGATAAATGCAGGAGGACATCATCCCAGGAGGGACTTGACAGATCTTACCCTGGCCATGTCCGTGGCCAGCAGACACTGCACCTTGCCCAGGATGGTCCTGGTCATTTCCTCCAACGGCGAGGCCAGCCGCGCCACTGTGTCGAGCTTGGCTCCCAGAAACAGCGTGACTTGCGACGGGACCAGGTGGGATTTTGGAAAGTTGATGGAGAACCCCAGGTCCGTGAGCAGCTGGACGGTCTTCGCAATGTGCTCCACGGCGAGCTCCCTTGTCCTTGCCCGGATGAGCCAGTCGTCCAGGTAGGGGTAGACATGGATCCCCTGCAGGCGCAGCCACGCCGCCACCAGCGCGAGGCACTTGGTGAACACCCTGGGTGCCAACTTCAATCCGAACAGGAGGGCCTTGAACTGGTAGTGCCGCCCTTGGACCATGAACCTGAGGAACTTTCGGTGTCTTTTTAGAATGGGGATGTGGAAGTACGCATCCTCCAAGTCCAACGACGACAGGAAATCGCCCTCCTCCAGCTGTCCGAGCACGTGCTGAAGGGTGACCATCCGGAACTTCTGTGCCTTGATGTACTTGTTCAGTCGTCGCAGGTCCAGGATGGGACGCCATCCTCCTGGCTTCTTCTTTACGAGGAAGTACCTTGAGTAAACTCCGGAGCCCCGAAGCCTCTTTGGGACGAGCTCGATGGCACCTTTCTTGAGCATAGCCCTTACTTCCAACAGTAGTTGAGGGACGTGATTTTTCTTCCTGGCCACGGGTGGAACACGAGGGTACTTCTTCTGGAACTCGAGAGCGTGCCCTTGGGCCAGGGCGTCCAGCACCCAACGGTCGGTGGAGATGGATTCCCACACGTTGACGAACCTCGTCAGCCGGCCTCCCACCGGGGTGCTTCGGCGGGGGCCCGACCCCACTGTCGGTTCAATCTTGTTTGGAGGCCGCCTTGACTCCTTGACCTCCCTGTTGACGACGACGGGCACCACCTGACTTGCCGCTTCCCCTGTAGGCCTCCTGAGACGAAGATCTTGCCGCTTGGCGGTACGTCGAGGAGCCACTGCCGGATCCCTTGGAGGCACCTTGTCTGCCTCCGGAGCTCCGAAAGGACGGCCGTCGTTGTTGGAGCACTCCCAGTGCCCGGGCAGTCTCCTTGTCTGTCTTGATAGCCTGAAGGGACTCATCAACGGCCTTCCCAAACAGGTTGTTCCCATCGAAGGGCATGTCCAAAACTTTGGTTTGTACGTCCTGGTGGAAATACGTCGCCCTGAGCCATCCTCGTCGTCTCAGGCAAACGCTGTTGCCCAACTGACGGAAACCGGTGTTGGCAATGTCCGTTGCCACTGTGATGCGTGGTCTGAAGCAATCTCACCTTCCTGTAAGATTTCAAGGACCTCAGCCCTTTTGGCGTCCGGAAGGAAGTCCAATAGAGGGGTGATTTTGAACCACAACTCCCTGTCGTAGCGGGCTACGATAGCCAAGGCGTTGGCCGCCTTGATAGTCGTCGCTGCGGATGAGATGACCCGTCGTCCCATCGTGTCCAGCTTCCTGCCCTCGCCGTCCGGCGGGGAAGTTGATGTTGGGGCCGATGCCCCCCCACCTTTCTCGTTTTTTCACGGGGACGCCCGAGCAGGGGGCGACGGGGGACACGTCCCGTCGTCACCTCTGTCATCATCTGTACCTGTCGTAGCCGTGTCCGTGCCTGTATCATCCCCGTGGGTAGTAAACCGGGGAAAGGCAGAGCAGGCCGCAGAGGTGGGAGAGGTGGCGGAGGATGCATCCGCCTCTTCTTATGCGGTGGACTTTCCGAAGGTCCCGACTCCAGTTCCCCCATCGGGTCTGGTTCAGGTACCTCCGTCGGGGGGAGGGGCAACCTTGTCCTTTTCTCCGAGCATAAGGACTGAATCGCTGACAAAATGGCCGCTGAAGTGTCCTGTGGCACCGGAAACGACGGGCGCGAGGGCTCTTGAGGAACCTCGTTGGCGGCACCGTCGCTCTCATCGTCGCCCTCGTTGGGATCCCTCCCGATGGGCTGGGCCTCCTCCACGACTTCGATGAGCTCTTCTTCAGTGGTCGTGTCCGTATCCACGATGGCCACCTGCCCCTCCCCGTCCTTTTCCAACGCGGACTTTGTGGGGGTCTTCTCGATGGGCCTGAAAGACGACTCCCTCTGCGGTGGCAGGGAGACTCTGGATCCTGAGGTCGCCTCCACTAGCGTAGCCTCCACAGGCTGAGCCAGGGCCGCTGCAACATCCTCGATCGAGGTCTTACCAGGGTGAATTAAGGCCATCGTCACCTTCTGTACGCCTGGGGCCTTCACCTTGGGGGGAGGGTCCGAGCCTCGCTCCCCCTCTGCCGGAATCTTCGAGATCGACCGGGGCCTCTCCAGAAGCTTCGCCGGGTTCTCAGACTTCCTCTTACCCGAGCCAGAGTGTTGGCTCGTGGTTGATGGCGCCGGGGAGGATGCACCCTGCTTGGCAGCCAAGGAGCCCGACCGTTCGGCGCTCCCGGTGCTCGCAGACTCGCGGTGCTTGGCCTTTTGTTGGGCCCCCGTCACCGGGGCGCCCTCACAGGACTTAGAAGACCGCGCTGACTTCTTTTTCTTCTTTTCGCCTGACGGGCTCTTCCCTTCCAGCCAGTTGGCGAGACGGAGGTGGCGATTCTTCATGGTCCGCTCCGACATGTTCCCACAAAACGCACAGTCCTTCTCCACGTGCGTCTTGTCCTCATGGAGACAGTAGAGGCATAACGAATGCTCGTCCTCCTTGAACACATTCTGAAGCGGGCATCCAGGGTCCGGTCCTGAACAGCGTCCCAGGCGTCGAGCTTCCTTTCTCCTGGGCCATGTCCGGGGTAGGCCTCGGAACTTCTGGAATTCTCCAAAAGCATAACTCGACGAAATATTCACCCTTGAAGGGTGTAAAAAACTCTGAAACGGGTCCACGTTGATCGGATGTAGAAACAGTGGAGCTTGAGGTTCAATTTAACCGAAAAATGAGAAAAATCTCCTAAAAACGCGCGAAAACGCAGCAAAAGCTCGAGAGCTACAGCACGAGGACTCCCAACACTTGAACGTGCGGTAAAATCTGAGGATGGCTGCCAGAGGCGGGGCTTAGGGAGAGGGCAGTCATTGGCTGGGGGCAGTATGACCCAGAGACCAGTGATTGGTTACTACTAAGAAAGACAGATCAGAAACGAAACTGATACTGATTTTTTCTATACCGAGGATTCCCGGCCTGACGACGGGGAATATTCATGAGTATGTGAATCCATGCCAGACCCCATGCTGGAGAAATATAAAAAGGACAGAGTTGCTAATTTAATTTTTGGCGGCACATATGAAGAGGCCGTAGAACTGTGCGATATGTTCTGATCCGAATAACTCAAATTGCAAGGCAGAGATGAAGTGTGGTCTTATCCCAGCTCACACGGGCAAGCTTAGCTAAGCCGGCCCATACACCCCCTTTGTGATGTCATTTTAATGCATAAACAGAGACAGCTGACAACACATGGGGACACACAGATCCACTCAGTTTCCTGATTCCGGCGAAGCACTCTGATCCAGCATTCTACATCCAGCTTTAATATTCTTCCAGATCCAGATGCCAAATCTCTTGCCAGCAATAGAGAACCATTGATTTCCAGAAAGGCCCAAATTCTCAAATGTATTCTCCGCACCCAGTAAAGCGTTGTGTGGTGTGAGAAGGCCTTTTGAACCAGTATCCTGAAATTCTCTGGCTTGCCACCACTAGGCTTGCCTGAGGAACTAGCCATCCAGCTGATTCAAATACCCACAGACTAGGAGCGCAGATCCTGTGCAAATCCGGCAACCGGCATAGCTGATAGTACCATGCCTGATGTGCTGTCTTTCCTAGACCAGACCCAAATATGACCAGAAATGACGGTCCCATTTAAAAACTTATCCTGTGAGTAATAATAGAAAGCACTGTGGCCCATAGTATATTTGCATTCTCTTATTCCTATCTCAAACCCATCCTATCTTTCCTTCAGAACCAGTTTGGTTAGAACTATCTTTGCGCTGACCCTTTTCTCATCTGAAGAAGTCGAGTTTCCTTAGCAGGCGGGTCACCCTGATCAAGTGACTGTAAGATCCCTGTGTGGTATTCGCTTTTTCATAGTCATTCTCTAGTGTAAGCAAACCCATTTGCATTTTCAAAAGTGCATTTCTGTTTTCCATTCTCGCGCTTATTTTACAAAAACAACCTTTACTAAAACCTCTATAACTCCTTCTGTTTTTGTGATAGAAAGGTAATTTCAACTCCCACTTGTACCTAACATCCATACCTATCCATGGAACCCAATAATCAGTCTGATTCTCCCGTTATCGTGAATATCGTGCAAGGAAAAGTTTGCCGCGATTTAAAAAATGTGAAAGGTTTACACATGCAAAATAGCTCTAAACTGCTTCCAACTTGGATTTTAAGATTTCAAATGTTTTCTTTGGACTAAATCATTGCTTGTGATTGTGTCAACTGTTCAAAGCGGCTCCCATAAGAATGTATAACAATTTAAGTATTTTTGACCACATTTGGTGTTTTTGCCCAGTCAATTTTAAGGACAATTGTAAAAGCCATCCTGACATCCTGACAGATGAAAAGTCGATTCCGTTTTTTCTCTTGTGTTTATGGGGGGAAGGTGGCATTGATATTCTGTTTGATTGGTGCTATTCCTGAATACCTGCTCTGTCCTCCTATCTCTCTACATTGCCTATTGGGGGGGTTGAGGGGTGTTGCAGGGGGAACCTCTAACCATAGTGCTAGCTGATCTGAACCAACACAAAAGTATTATTTTCTGTGCTGCATCTGTTTTGCTTATTACTTATTCCTAGTGTATTAAAGATATTATTCAGTGTTCTGTCACTCCATTGGTGATCGTTGTTTATCTATTAAAACATATTGTGATTACATTTTCAATGCATAAATAAATATTTACCGTTGCAAACTAGCCTGATTCCTGGTTCAGTGTGACCGGGGGTGGGGGGGAGTGGTCTTAGGAGAAGGGTGTGATATGAGTGGTATCGTTCAGAATATTGAATTTATAGACATAAATAAATAAGGGTTTCAGTTGTGCTTTGACTTGGGTGTGTGCCGGATTGAAATCACATACAGGGGGCAGTGACTCGATGTAGCAAAAATAAATTATCTTAACAGCTAATCTATGACACTCGGTCCTTTCCAACGTCGGGAAATGTGGGAGGCATTTATAGTTAAAACATAGTAGATAAAAGAACTTTTAAAAATGAAAAGACTATGTTCCTCATTATAAATGTGATGGTAATTCAGCGGTAATTCCATCAAACTGTCCAAGAATCCTGGACTTACCATGGTACTCGAGTGTGGCAAGGCAGAATAAATCGCAATTTTTGGTGTCGAATTGTAGCCATAGGGATTTTAGAGGAATTACTGCAAAAGGTAATTCTGTCATAGTAATTCTGACGATGTGAGGTAAAGTGGCGGATTCACCTCCAGCATTTTAGAATTCGGAGGTGCGACAACAGTGGCAGTAATTCAGCTACCACCAAAAAGGTGGAGGTAACGCAATTAGGTCATTTTTAACAACACCACCCAATGAAACACACAACAGGCATGGTGGATAAGAAGAGAAAACAAATGCTCTGATTCACAAAATAATACTTTTTGTGCCTATTAATAAGGCCATTTTTTAAACTAGTAATCAGAGTGTGCATTTCCATGCGTATTATATCAGTAAATACGTTTTCACAAATATAACATGGCATTTGTTATAAATGCTTGCTATGCTCTGTGCAAATTATAATATTGATTTTTAAGAAGCCAGAATATTAACAAAGTACATTTTGCATGCGTGACATTAATTCAGTAAACAATTTGAGCTACAAAGTTTTTGGGCATATAAACATTGATGCAACATGTTAAAATGTAAAATAGGTAGAATAAAAGGCGAGCTGAATTCAAGTACCTTAATACCGGCAATTATATATACAATGTTGTATTTATGATTGCTGTGGTTTGCTTTTTAAATTTCCCGGGCTCCACCGGCTTGGGGGAGCTCGGGAAACTTAAAGAAAATCACGGCAATCATAAATACAACAACGTTGTATTTATAATTGCCACGCCTTTAGTTTTAAGCAAGTCCAGGCAACTATTAATACTTCACCGGCATCCGGCAGAATATTCATAATTGCTGCGACTTTAGTTTTCAGTTTCCCGTGCTCGGGAAACTAGAAAAGAAAGTCGCAGCAATTATAAAAACTCCACCGGTAGCCGGAAAAGTATTTATAATTGCTCTGAAAACGTAAAATGAAAGTGAAGGCAATTGTAAACACTGGCAGCCTCTTCTCCATGTTAAGCTCTGCTCTCTGGCAGTAGTAGAGCTTTTGCTGCTTGATTATTGCCAGGAGAGCTTAACATGAACAGAGGAGGCTGCTTCATATCACAAAATGGATGCCTCCTTGTAAAAACTTTAAGCCTCATTGCTCAAAATTTTACATAGGACATTTCTTTAAAAATATGTTTTATATATATTTTTGATTATGGCCCATCTTTTGGGACAATAACATTTTTGAGTGCACTTCCACTTTAAGGCACAGCAATCACAGGCTAGACAAGCAAGGACCAAAATATGTGGAGTGCCACAGAGGAGCAAGTAAGAGGAACAAAGAGTTGTCATATCTTCTTACCACTATGGCAGTCATATATTCTGCCCAGAGACCATGTTCTGTATTATAATTTTATTCTGTTCTTTTATAATGCGCTTAATATCAACGAGTGGTTTCTAAGCGCGGGATCGGGATTCCAACCGGTGTTACGCTGCGTTGTCTTGCTTTCGAAGACAAACATGTTGGCCCGGAGCTATCCTTCCATTGGATGGCTACTAGGATGGCTTGGAAAGCTCTCATTGGAAGTAGCTGGAAAAGAAAAAGGTTTGAAGTACTCGCATACATCTTACAATGTTTAACCCATACGGCCAATACACTTCTGCCATGCACTCATAATCAAACTTCAAGTGACACAACAACTGCGTACCTGACACTGTGCCGCACTTGGTGCCAGCAAGTGAAAAATGAGGGCACAGCACCACTGAACAACATTGGAGAATGGACAAAAGGAAAAGACTCCCATGACCTACTACTAACGTGAAAGTACTTCTAATGAACCATGTACTGCAACTGTCCACGAGACATCAGGGCATCACACATCTCGAGCTAAACATGCCCCCTCCTGCACTCCAGATGATTGCCTGATGCCCCTCCCTCATACTGCCACCTCTTCCACTGGGGCCTCCCATGCAGAAATGGTAAGCGCTGCTGAGGGTTCAGGTGTCCACGTGGATGCGTCCCTACTAATATCCTTCACTAGACACTTTCAAAGGCCGTAACAAGCCCACCTGTACCTACTTAGTGGACTTACGCTTGGTACACACTGGAAAACCGAGCATGCAGTCAGAAGACACAGAAGGACACCAACATGTTCTATGTAGCAATTGCATAGTAGCCTTTACACCGTTTTGAACTGCGTAGACTGATCATGGTATATCCTAAACACCTCTTCTTGGACTTCACCATTGGGTGCAAACAAAGCATGTGAAGAAAATAATCCATTTTATCCAACGAAGCCTTAACTGAACCGTTGTCTTTGTCAGAAGTCAACATTTGTGACTGTAAGAAAAAAGAATGTTATCCCCACTGCTTACTCAGTATTCCGCCTTGAAGTAGCGGGGAGCCAGGAAAGAAAGTTATGGTAATGTTGCAGAAAGTGAAAATATAAGGTAACCTGGCCACTGCTAAAATAGCAAACCCAAGCGACAGACAACATAATACCCTAAAGGGGAACAGAAACCTCAGAGTAATCGCAAATGGGTGGAAACAGAACAAAGAAGTGCTTTCAGAAATGGAGAAAATGGACACAAAAGCAGTGCAACAAGGTACGTAACTCACCATGAACAGCAGGACGGCACAAAGACTGGCCAGACTGCTGAAGCTGCTTTGCTGTGCTGATCGTTATGATGTCATTCATTGTGACGTGGGGAATGCTAATTGTGACGTGTCTTTGTGATGTCTCTGTGCTGCTGTGTTTTGGGTGCCATTAAAAGGATCGCATATTAGCAGGGGGGGAGAGGGGGGGACCAATCAGGGGGCAAGGAACGCGGGCTGTATCTAGTACGATCCAGGGCTGGACTGGGAACTAAAAGAGGCTGGAAATAATTACTGGAGACCAAAAGAGGCCCTGGAAATAAAGTTCAAAGTGGCCCTATATGACACATTTTCAGCAAACCCAATGCTTTTCCTATGAGAAAATTTCGAAATACCACAGAAAAGAGGCCCAGGGGCCCACCGGGAAATCTCCAGAGTTCCCTAAAGGCCAGTCCACCCCTGGTACGATCCAAGCCCGCATTCCGAGTGGCCTGATGGCTGCTTCCCCCACCCGCCATCCTCCGCCCACTGCTGCTGCTTCTGCTCCAGGTCTGTTGTGGCCGACATGGAAGCGCTCGGCCCTTTAACTCGGTCCCCGGGCCCATAACGCTTAAATGTTGACCAGAGTGTCCTGCTGTAAAAACATTGGTCTCTGACAGGAATCATTAAAGAATGGCAGAGGTTTCCATTTCAAGTCAGGCCTCTCAGAGTCCCGCTTGCATGTCCTGAGCTGAAGCTCAGTTAGATCAGAGCTAGCCAAAAGCTAACGGTGCAATCACAGACGTTACCAAATGACTGTTCCCCTTGGTTTTATAGTACCATGTCTTTGCTCGAAAAGAAGAGCAACGGGGGCACGAGGCCAGGAATGGGTTTCAAAGCACGAAATGGGTGGACGATGTAAAACATTTTCTGATGGAAGCAATCTGCCCCCTGGGTGACACATTCGTGCGGTGCGCTGGCCATCAACAATAACACGTATTTATAGAGCGCTTAGAAGTGGGAAAAAGGCACTATTATTCAGATGATTATTATTAGTCTCTCAGGACACATGGGGTGTTTCTGAACTCTTAGAAGTGGGAAAAGGCTATCATTCAGATGATTGTTATTATTAGTCTCCCAGGACACATGGAGTGTTTTTGAACTCTTAGAAGTGGGAAAAGGCTATTATTCAGATCATTATTATTATTAGAGTCTCTCGGGACACATGGGGTGTTTCCGAACTCTTAGAAGTGGGAAAAGGCTATAAATCAGATGATTGTTATTATTAGTCTCGCAGGACACAAGGAGTGTTTCTGAACTCTTAGAAGTGGGAAAAGGCTATTATTCAGATCATTATTATTATTAGAGTCTCTCGGGACACATGGGGTGTTTCCGAACTCTTAGAAGTGGGAAAAGGCTATAAATCAGATGATTGTTATTATTAGTCTCGCAGGACACATGGAGTGTTTCTGAACTCTTAGAAGTGGGAAAAGGCTATTATTCAGATCATTATTATTATTAGAGTCTCTCAGGACACATGGGGTGTTTCTGAACTCTTAGAAGTGGGAAAAGGCTATAATTCAGATGATTGTTATTATTAGATTCTCCCAGGACACATGGGGTGTTTCTGAACTCTTAGAAGTCGGAAAAGGCTACAATTCAGATTATTGTTATTATTAGAGTCTCTCGGGACACGTGGGGTGTTTCCGAACTCTTAGAAGTGGGAAAAGGGCACTATTATTCAGATGATTATTATGAATAGTCTCTCAGGACACATGGGGTGCTGGTTCTGAACTCTTCCAGTGAATATTGGGAAAGTAACACCCAACCTAACAAGTGAAGACTGGGATTATAAGGGTGCAAGAGCCATACCCTAGACAACAGGATAAAGAAGGACTGAAGACTAAAGTCCCCAAACACTTGACAACCTAAGGTCTACATTTTATGAATAAAACCTCTAAAATATACATGAAACGCAACACCGCCATTTCATTGAGACTGTCACACAGGCTTTACACTTACAGACAAGTATTGCCATGCCACACTGTCAACGGCATGTATTACAATACTGTACCACAACTTACCAGATAATGATATAGCTGTGAGTTGGTGCGTTTCATAATGTTCAATTAAAAAAAATAATATTGTAGTAAACATTTCTGCATTTAAGAAAATCCATTTGATCATTAGCAAAAAGATCTAGTTCTATTGTACACAGACGATCCACGAGTAGAATGTTTTTATCTAATCTATGAAGGGTTATGGGACTGTAATTTAAGCAAATGTTAGGTTTTGGTAGTAATATGTTCTCCGCACACTGCAAGGAAATAGACTGAGGCTCAATTACCCTGTTGTACACAGTCACAGCATCGAGGCCTGGAGACTTGCTCTTCATTAAGAAGCTTATCGACTGTATATCAGGTAGGAGCCGGGAGACTAGGAATTGCTTGCTTTTGTCTAAGCCAATGGAGTAGACAGCATAGAGGTGACTGTAAAGGTCCTCATAAGAGTTAACAAGATGTTGGTTAGCCATAGAAACGTGTAAGAGCAAAATTCTATTCGGAGGGTGTCGGTGTCACATTTTATGGGATCCTTAAACTTTTTTGTTTTTTTGTTTTTAGTTTTTAGTTTTCTTGGATCTTTCACTTTATGTTTGTGTTTAGAGGGACTTTTACTGAAATCCCACTACCACTGCAACCCTTATTGATGTGCTGCCTTAGAGTAGCCCTGAAGGGTCCAGGATATGTGTGATATTCGATAACCCTATTCAGGCCTCAAAGTGATTATACTACCCTACTCTTGTGTTGTGGAGTATGCTGATAGCATCTGCAATTTAGGTTTGGCTTACCCAGCTGTGTAGCCAGTGTTACTGCATTAAAAACCAATTGTACCAGTTTGGTAGCAATTGGAGTGCTAATGCATTCTCTAAGCCCTGTTCTACGCCATTTTGATTTGGCTCATCCCTTTGTTTATTGGAACCATGAGGTGACCATTGCACACACAGTAGCTCAATGAGCCCAGCTCAGCACTCTCTATGTTGGATTGGACTGGTTTAGGCTGGTCTCCTGCCCCAGGCAGCCTCAATGCGCATGCTGTGCAGGTGGACCTCAGTGTTTGGCAGTTTCTAGGACCAGCCAGATTGCATGGCCATGAAAACCTTTGTGTGTCTGCTGTGATGAATTAATGGATTCTGGAGCCTTTCCTTGTGAGGCTACTGCCAGCAGGCCCCGACTCATGTCCCTCCACCCCACCCCCAGTGATGGGCACCTGCCAGCAGGCCACGACTCATGGACCTCCACCCCACCCCCAGTGACAGCAACCTGCCAACAGGCCCCGACTCATGTCCCACCCACCCCACCCCCAGGGACGGGCCCCTGCCAGCAGGCCCGGACTCATGTCCCCCCGAACACCACGTCACAACAATACAGACCCATGGCCCTAATGCCAACCCAAATCCCACCCAACTACCCCCCAGTACAAACATCCAATGATCCACTGCACCCACTCCTTAGTAAATTACCCATGCCATGAGAGTCTGAAAAAAAACAGCATGCCCATCAACAAATGTCCTACAGAGCCACACAGTGGCAACACATGACTAAGCCAATGCTCATGGAGACATGCACAAAATAAATCATAGTAGACCACATCAATAATGAAGAATAATTAAATGTATTAAAAACAAAAACAAATGAAAAAATGAAAACCACACATGCAAATGAAGAAATAATGATTGCAATATGAAAAAGAAAGTGAAATCCAAGGAAAAATCAAAATCAGAACATGAAAAAAGAAAAGTGGTACATCCCCAAAGTCCATAGAAAAAAATCCTAAATTGAAAAGCATAACAAAACATTACTCCATGTGAACATCTAAAAAAGAAAGTATGTACATGTCTGGAAATATTGAAAATGGAAGTCTGAAGGGTCCATTATCCCAAAACAAAAGGAAACCTACCAAAAACCCTATCTAAAATACAACTATATACAAAAATTGGAGCAAGGTCCGTGGACTCCAAATCATAATAAAAACCAAATGAACCTAAAACTAAATAACTATATACAAAGGCGGCGGGCTAGTCCGACGGCTGACTTATTGATGTTCCGGGCCAGGGCATCATTGAACTCCATGTCGATGTTCAGGAGATGGGCCTGTTCCCTGACCTCGAGGTCTCGCAGGTATGCAGCCATGTCCTCCTCCAACTCCCTGCGAGTTGCCTCAAGGCACTCAGCCCGCCTCAAAACCCAGTGAATGGAGTTCTCTGCCCTGACCATTGTGAGCCGTGCCCTCTCTGTCTGCCGTTGCTCCGCATCTATCTGCTGGCCCAACCGCTGCCACACGGAAGACACTCCCAATCCTGGGTCCTCCTGCCCGCCGGCCGATGCCTGCCCCTGGGATGTTGATGGCCTGAGCCATGATGGCTCCCACCCTGAGCCTGCTGCTGCCGTGCACGTGCCCTGCTTGTTGATGCCTGCACGTCCTCCATTTGCTAGGGTCCAGTTGGTGCGGTGGCCACCCCTGCTGGATTCCGACTCCCGACTGTGGCAGGGATGTGTCCTCTACCAGCCTGGCCGCTGGGTCAGGGGCAGCTTCACAGGGGGCCCAGGTGATACATGGGTGAAAAGATGGCACGGAGGACGTCTGGCCCATAGGGGGTTCAGTTGAGGAGGGCGTCGCAAGAAGATCCAGCACACGGAGGAACCCAGTGCCGACGACCTGTCCTACTAGGTCGACGAAGCCAAACAGGTATTCGAAATGACGTGCATTGTCCAGGCGAGAACCCTGCACGTCATCCCGAATACCACTTTGGCGCAGCCCCACACCAGCTAGGACAGGCTCAATCCAGTCACGGATTGCCACATCCGCAGGGATGGGAAGGCCAGTTGTTGTTTGCACATCCCCTCCCTGAAAACGGGTCTGGATATAGGCATCCCTGCTGGTGCCGGATGATCAGTCAGAGGATCAGGGACAGGATTACACACAGGCACCTCCGCAGCGGCCTGTGCTGCCTCCTTTCCCTGCACCTGGACTGCACCACTAGCACCCGTGGAATCCCCCCTTCCAGGCCCCGTGCGTGGGGCTGTCATAGCCTCCTCCTCAACCAAACCCCCCACCAACCTGGATTACTCTGTGCCATCTTCCTCCGTAGGCCCCTGTGGGGGCTCAGCTGCCCCTTCTGCTTCCGAGGAGTCCACCTCCAACCTCAGCCTCGTGGACATTCCCTCAGCAGCTGCGGCCATGGACGTGGCACCAGACTCCTCACTCCAAGGAAGATATGATTGCCTCAGAGGGGAGCTGGGCCTAGCGTCTCCGGCTGGCGGTTACATCCCTGCCGCTGTGCTCCACAGCACCGTCTCTGCCCTCTTAATCAGTCGACGCTGCAGACAGGGAGAGATAGAACACAGGCATCAGGGCAGTGTACAATGGTCTGATACGCACATGAGAGTTGCACATGAGTGGCAGTGTCAAACTTCACACATGGCATCACACTCCCCAACACACATATAATTTGAACAAACACACACATGCACACATTAACAGGAATCGTGCAGCAGGCAGCAGCATCCATACACACACAACTGCATGAACATCTAAAGGTTGGCATGATGTCACAAGCAACATGGGGAGTGCCGAAAACATGCACACAGATGAACACATGCACACACGCCACCAGACACACATGCATCTGTACATATCCACCACCTGTCACAGTGCAATCAGCGGCAACTATGTCACATCTGCCAATCGGGTACCTACATGTCTGTGTCACACGCATTCATGGTCTCTCACAGTCACACACACCACTAAACAGACACACACACACATGTACATCGTGCACGTACATGAAGGCGTGACAAGCATCCATGTGTCACACCCCAAACATGGCTGAGTACATACAGAGGCATGCAAACATGTGTGCATCTTCACATGCAGTTGTGCGTCATGCTTTGGAACACATACACCATTGATGCGCATCACACATGACTGGACTGACATGAAGCACGGTCATGTCCCTGCACATACACATCCATACATGGGCCATGTCAGACATATGTCCAAACTGCACACTCCTGGCACACCTCAACATGCACTTTGTCCAATGAGTATGAATGGACACTTACCACTCAACTCCAGACCGGTCTGCCTCTCAGGGACATGGAGGTGAAGCACTGGGCGAATGCGTTCCAGGACCCTCATCTGGTCAGTGGTAAGGCGGACCCGGCACCCCACTGCATCCGCAGCCTCCAAGAGGTGCCAGGCTTTCATGAGGGTCCTGGAGCTGAAGTCCTCCCAACGCTTATGGACGTGTTTCAGGTCGCGGGTTGCCACCCCCTCCGCGTTGATGGCACCCACAATGTCCATCCAGCTCCTCTCTCGCCCATCCTTGTCGGCGTGTGGTCATCCGAAGAGGGTATCATAATGCACCAGGACTTGCTCCACCAGGATACCAACATCTCCTGCAGTGAAGCTGGCAGCCCTCTGCCTCTCTGCCCTGAGGCAGGTTTGGGTGGGCAACTGGATCCTGGTGCTGGGCTGTGGAGCAATGGAACAGCAGTTGGGAGTCTTCTGTCCCAGCAGGGGTGGTCGCAGCAACTGGACCCCTGCAGATGGCTGATGTGCAGGCACCAAATAGCAGGGCACGTGGATAGGAGGCAGGCAGGCTGCAGCAGATGGCTCGTGGGAGGCGGTTTGTGGCTCTGGGGGGGCAGGAAAATGGCCTTCTTGGCAGGTGTGTGGTCTTCCGTGTGTTGTCGCGTGACCAGCTTGATGCAGAGTGATTTAGCATGTGAAAAAACTGCAGTTCAGCGTGTAATCTGAGGAAAGGGCCTTAGCACGTAAGCGCGTAAGTGACGTGACGCGCGCAGGTGTTTCCCTCGGCACGGGTGCAGAGTGAATCCGCACGTGCAAAAACAGCACGTCCACGTATGAATGCGTGTAATTCGAGGAAAGGGCCTAAGTGCGTAAGTGACGTGATGTGCGCAGGTGTTTCCCTTGGGACGGGTGCAGAGTGAATCCCACATGCAAAAATAGCACGTCCACATGTGAATGCATATAATTCGAGGAAAGGGCCTAAGTGCGTAAGTGACGTGGGTTAAAGGTGAGCGCAGCCCAGCAGTTCGCTGTACGTGCTTTTCGTGGAGACCGACGCGTATGTTGCTACTTCTTGTTGTTACGCACGCCATCCCGTCACAGCGATCGAGGACGTACCTCTTCTTTTGGCAGGGGTCTTGCCTACGCGTGTTTTTCTTTCCAACGCTAGTCAGACGGTGAGTCGCGCACGCTATTTTTCCCACTGCGGGTCCCCGTGTGTATCGCATACCCATTTTCGAGATCGTAGTAGCCTGTGTGTACCACACGTGCACGTTGTTTGTGTCCCTGTGTGCCACTGTGTACTGCAGGAGGTTAATTCCACACACAGGGGCTACCGGGATTGCGTACACGGTTTTACTGCAGTTTTGGGGTGCCTGAGCGTAGCGTGACCTGTCATTCTGTCACCGGGGTCACATACAGCCTTGCAGGCGCACAGGGGTGCTGTTTACATCTAGTACCCCACCCCCTTCGCCCCAATTGCCCAGGACAATTGTCGTATACACCTCCCATTGGCACTACTACATCTGTGCCATGGTTGGGAGGCCACGAAAGGTGAGGGGCGCCTCAGCTGGGCGTCCACCACGTGGTGGGTGTGGTCAGGAACGGGGCTGGGGTGACCAGGGAGTAGGGGGAGTCCAGGGTGCCCAGGGTGGCTGCAGAGGGGGAAGAGGCAGGGGTGCGCCACTCCGGCAGGATGTTCTGCCACGTGTTGGTGCAGTCATGCCACCACCCCCTGCGGCTCCGAGAGATGCAGCTCTTGCATCTTACACTGGCGCCCATGTGACCCGGCAGTCAGTTTAATCGACTGCCACAGGCCCAATGGTAGTGGTAGCTGCAGGTGTAGCTGTTGCGACCACCACCCAGGCTCAGGGTCGGCCAATGCATGATGCGTTGGGCACCTGATGACTCCCAGGCGGATTTCCAGGTGGTCAGGAAACACAAGCAATGTGCGCGCAGGGCTGCGCTGACCGAGGCAAATGTCCCTGGGGCAGTGTTGTCATCTGCTGCCCCGACCAGCCGGGTGTTGGCAATTGCATGGGCAGATGCAGCCAACACCACCCCTGCTGTAAGTCTGCCAGCCAGGACATTCTCGGTCACAGTCTAGTCAAGAGCACCCAGCAGCCACTGACGCAAGTCAGGGCTTCTGTCCCAGTTCCACCTGCCACTCCCTTGGTCCAGTCCACCAGCGCTACTGTCCCTACTGATCAGGGCGGCATTTGCCAGCCAGGGTCCAGGCCACTGCCCAAGAGGAGGCAGGTTGCTCCTGCACAAGAGGCTGGGACCCCAGACACGGCTCTGGCCTCCGGCACATCGAGGAAGAAGCCTTTCGGCAAGTAGGAACTGGACTTCCTTGTGGGCTACGTCAGAACACAAACATGATATGCTAGTGGGCCCAAATTGTCACACTACGCCCGTCCAGCGTTGGGACCACTGGAAGCATGTTGCGGAGGGTGTTAGTGCATTCGGACATGAGGTGCGCACAGCTCAGGAGTGCAAAAAGCATTGGGATGACCTCTGACGCTGTGCTAAGCTAAAGCGTGCCTCCAATCATGCCATGACTCGGGTGAATGGCAGTGGGCCAGCACCTGAGGAGGAAGAACTCACTCCGCACGAGGTGATCGCTGCAGAGTTCATCCCGGCACAATTGGTCCAAGAAGTGGGAGGGATGCTGGATTTTGATGGCCCGTCCGATGAGTGTTGTTGCGTGTTTGTCCAGCCCATGTGTGGTTTGCTTGTGTGATGTGTTGTGCTTGACTGCCACTACATGCTATGTGTACATGGTTCTCATGTGTGAGAAATGCAATGCTTCACTAATGCGTGCCTGCTGTGCTGCATGCTGGACTTGTAGAGCAGACGGGGACTGCCCTCATCACCAGACATGCACCCTACTCACATGCTAGTCACCCGGCTGCCCCTCCGGTCCATGTTCCAGCTCACTGACCATTCTGCATGTAGCCTGGGGTGTCTTTCCACTCAGCACTCGGACTATATCATCGCATGACTGACGTGCATGTGTGTTCAGCCTGCATGGGGGTACTCCACGCGGGTATGGCCCCTTGCCCCTCCACCCCCTGCACCTCAATTTCACCATGGCACTGGTGGGTAACATGCTGGACTACTGCAATGGCCTGTTCCACGCTCCTGTGTACAGGCACACTTCCCCCTGCCAACCTGCCAGACACATACTGTGGGGTACATCCTTTGTCCTTGATGCAGGGTGTCTTACTCGGACTGTGCAGATGGCAGATGCTCCCCGGGGACATGAGTGCCCATTCATGCTCCATGTGCATTCCATGCATGCCCCTATGTGTCCTTGGCAGGATGATCATTGTAGTACGTGTACATGATGGCATACGTATCATGGCATTTGCTCATCCATTCCATGCTCACTCTGGCTCAGTCCTGCATCACACACATGTTTAGGGTGTCGTAGTCTGTGTGGGGCACAGTCCTCCCCCTGTTGCAGGCCCCCTGACTCTGTTCAACTGGTGTGGTGCCTTCTGCACAAATGGGTGTACTGCTGAGGGTTCATCATGTGTCCTTCTTACTGTCCCATTCTCATCAGCTGTGGTGTCAGTTGAATCAGATGGTGCAACTGACGCTACTCAACACTGTCTGCCAATACACAGTTCTCTGGTCAACCTTTCATTGACATGCAATGCCTCCCTGCATTTTCACTAAAGGAGGTATTGCCTGTAGCCATGAAACCCATTGCCTGCACATTGCACATGATGGCTGAACTTGCCCTTACACTGCCTTCATGTTTATTGATTGACATCATAAAGTACTTGTTGATGTAGATAGTCGGTAACGTACACATGTTCTGCACTGCACCCACCCACTTCCGAGCCATATTACACCGTTCTACATGCCTACTCACTGCTGTAAGTCAAAGTGACCTGGCATGTATGTTCAGATTGTCATCCCTTCACTGTCATGAAAGGCAGGGGAACAGGTGCATCCTGTGAAACATGTACTCCATATTGGAACACCCTAACGGGTGTTTAGCAAAGTTGATTGGTCAATCTACTAACTGGTATAGGCCGCATATTGATTTTAGCCTGCCAATCTGGTTGTAATGACTGTGGGGCTGCCTGCACGTGTGTATGTGTACACTTTCACATACATCAAAGCAAGCAGCATTATAGCTGCTTGCTTTGCTGTATCGGATGCTTTTAATTTCCACCATACGTGCGTATATGAACACGGGTGTATTTGAACACTTTCACATGTACATATGCAAGCAGCTTCAATGTTGTGTAGTGCAACATTGCAGCTACTCACTTATGTGTGTGTGAAAGTGTTTATTCACACATGTGTTCTCTGCAGCTTTTTTGTTGAATGACTAATATGTTGTTAATTAATGTAAATGCTGCTGAGATTTCAGCATTGCACCCGTTATGTTCAACTGGCACAATCCTGAAGGTGCACTGTCGTTCAGTACCTGTACACCAGGACCTCTTAGCTAATCTGGTGGGCCTGGCCGTGATGATTTGACACAATGAATTATGTTTTTGGGCACAATCAATGCACAATGTGCTGAATCATGCCCTGAGGGGTGTTCTGGAGCCTTCATGGACCGGCAGCTCGGACCGTACTGAGCGTTATGGTCCCTCATGCCTGGTTGCAGGCCCTCGCTTTGCTCGGGACATTCACTATATCTACATGGCCCATGACGCCCGGTACGGGCTGAGTTGTAGATGGATGAAGCTGTATTGGTGATGATGATTTAGTGATGCATGTGTACATGCATATTACGTGTGTCATGGTGTGTTTCGATGTACTTGCAGCTGTGGCCATTTGGCTGTTCAGACATGCTTATGATATGTGCCGTCTCTCTGTTGCCATCTGTCATTTCTGCCTGTGATATGTGCCTGACAGAGGTGGTGTGTGATGGAGGTGATATACTACATTCAGTACACACATCCATTTCTGCTTTTGGGATGCGTTTGCATATCAATGCCACTGGATGCATGCCGGAATTTCAGTGTGACATGTCTGCTTCATGTGTTGGCTGTCGATGTGATGTCTACGGGCCTCATTACACGGTAGGCGGTAAAAAACGGAATTTACCGGCATGGCACTATTAGCGTGTCCGCCCTCGCAGGCGACCGTTAATAGCGCCCCATTCCGAGTACGCGGACACGCGCATAGTGCCATGCCGGTAAATGACCCTACCGCCATGCCGCAAAAGTCCCCCAAGAGCACCTTACCGGCTTTGATATGATATGATATGATATGGCATTTGTAATGCGCCTATACACAAGTGTTTCAAGGCGCGACGAGGCAGGGAGGGGGGAACAAGGGGAAGACAGACAACGATCCTACTAGGCCAGGTGTCATTCAGACCGCGCAAGTGCAGGGGGAGGGGGAAGGGAAAAGTGCAAGGGGAAGGGGAGGGGGGAAGTGCAGTACAAGTAAGTAGAATAAAGTAAATAAATAGGGCCAGCTGGTGGCAAGTGCAAGGTAAGTGCAGACAAGTGCTGGGAAAGGGGGGGGGGGCTATAGGGATACAGAAACAGTCCCTCAGTGCAGGGGTTGCCAGGGAGGCAGTGCAAGAGGAGAGTGGCTGGGCCCAGGACAGAGGTCAGTGAGAGTGGCCCAGTTGCAGATTAGGTGCAACTAGATTCAGTCGAGAATTTAGCAGGGGAGAGGGAGAGAGAAAGCAGAAGCAAAGAGGAAGGTTTTGAGGTGCTTCCTGAACCGGAGATGGTTCTCCTCAAGTTTCAGGGAGGCAGGAAGGCTGTTCCAGAGGGAGGCCCCTGCCACGGCGAGAGATCTACCCCCAGCTCGTTGCTTCTAGAAGCGGCTGACCCTGAGGGAGTTGGAGATGGATGAGCGAAGGGCTCGGGAGGGAAGATATTTAGGAAGAGAGAGTTGAAGGTATTTAGGCCCCAGAAGGCCTTGTGGACAATGCAGAGGGTTTTGAACTTAATCCTCGCAGGCACTGGGAGCCAGTGTAGAGATTTCAGTCCTGGAGAGATACGGTCCCTGGGCTTGAGGCCAAGGACAAGTCGCGCAGTTCTGTTCTGGATGAGTTGCAGGGGGCGGAGAGTGGAGGCAGGCAGATTAAGATAGAGGCTGTTACAGTAGTCCAGCTTCGAGAGAACCAGGGCTCGGGAGACAGTGAGCTTCTGGGGGAAGGAGAGGAAGGGAAGAATACCTCTGAGGAGGTGCAGCTGGTAGTGTGACTTCTTAGAGACGTCAGATATATGAGGAGAGAAGGAGAGTGTGGAGTCGAAGATGACCCTGAGGTTTTTTGCCTTGCAGGTAGGAGCAGGAGGAGGGCCAAGCGAGGCTGGCCAGAGAGCTACAGGGAAGGAGGGAGTGGGTGTGCCGATGAGTAGAATCTCAGTCTTACTAGCATTAAGGCAGAAGTCATTGGCGGCACACCATTCCTGGATGGCAGACAGACAGTCAGAGATGAGGGAAGGAGAGGAGGAGGCCGAGGGTAGCCTGAAAATGAGTTGGGTGTCGTCCGCATAGCACTGAAAGTAGGGGCAGAGAGCGGCGATGCGGTGGGCAAGGAGTGCCAGATACTGGTTGAAAAGCCGGGGAGAGAGATTAGATCCCTGGGGAACACCACAGGTGGAGAAAAAGATGTCAGAGAGGAAGGACCCAAGTTGGACCTGGGAGGGTCGATTGGAAAGGAAAGAGGTCAGCCACGCCAGAGCCTGACCAGTGATACGCAGGTTATCACAGAGACGGTTGAGCAGGATGGCATGGTTGACAGTGTCAAAGGCAGAAGAGAGATCGAGCAGAATGAGAACACACGGAGTGTGTTTGACCAAAGTGCTGATAGCACCTCTGCCCTCATGCTACATGGAAATAGCGGTTACCGCTAATAGCACTTAACGCCATTAGCGTTCACCGCTATTAGCGGTCACCGTAAAAAAGCGGAACCGGAAATAGCGTCATCGCACAGGAACGGGAAAGAGCTTGGCGGCCATCTTTAAAAACACAATCCATTGCCATCCTCTGCACCCAGGACCTGCAGCAACAACACAGCTGGAAAAACTTCTTCCCACGACATCAAAGAATGCCCAAGGCCCTAAAGAAAGGTGATGCGCGCCAGCGCAAACAACGCTTCTCCGACGAGGAGTTGACAATGCTAGCAGACACACTAGCCGAAAACGCAGATGTAGTGTTTGCAAGCGACATGCGGCGTCCCGCACTGCTGAGAAAAAAGGAGATCTGGGCAGAGGTGGCGCGGAAAGTCAGTGCAGTGGGCACCACCCCCCGCACCGTAAAGGACGTGCACAAGCGGTGGGACGATCTGTGCCTCCGTGTACGCAGTATACTATCGGCCAACAGGAGTCTGGCCATGGGCACAGGAGGCGGAGGAGGATCCCCGATGAAGATGCAGGAGTGGGAGGAGACATGTGCCAGCATCATTGGCATTGAATCCATCGAGGGAGTGGGCCAAATGGAGCGCGGTGTGGCAACAACGTCAGATGGAGGTGACTGTCCACGCAAAACACTGCAATGCAAAGCATGAGGTCCTCCCCCAAATGTGACATGGGAATTATCTAATGGATGGGGGCATCACACACACATGTATAGAACCCTGCACATATGCCGTGCACATCCCCACACAACCATGTGCATGCAGCACCTCACACACGTGTCACCCTGACTCATGTCTGGATGACCCACCCATCTGGCCAACAACTGCATGTCCAAACTAGATGTCCAAATCCATAGAACTGCAGGCAACAACAACATATGCATGATGCACGTTGACCCATCACTGATGCTATCCCTGTCTTGCTCCCCCACAGGCTCACAATCTGACAGTGAGGAGCTGGACTCTGCAACGCAGGCCCCACCACCCAAAAAGCAGGCCAAGGGCAAGGATGCAGGCACCAGGCCCAGTACATCGAGGGGCACTGGGAGATCTGGAGTGGCCCAGTGGTCCAAAGCCACACACGCACCGACTACACCAAGGGTTGATATCCCATCCGACACTGTGGTAGCACCCACACCACCCACCCCCACCACTCAGGAGCCAGTGGCAGAAGGCACGCTGTCCGCAGCCAATAGCTCCGTCGGGGAAGCAGTAACGATACCGGTAATCCCTTACTGGTACCGGTAAATCCCTACCGCCTACCGTGTAATGAGGCCCTATGTGTGTGTGTGGGTTATGTGCTTCTGACATGTGTACTCATGTTTTTTTTTTTTTCACATTACAGATGATGACGCAATTCAGCCAGCGGATGGTGATGTCATTCCAGACACGGGGTTGCTATTACATCAGCAACCCGGCACAAGTGGGAGTGGGGGTCGTGGGGTAGTAGAGCACGAGAACCCACTTGTGCTCCAGACCATCGTGGCCAGGGCTGGCAATCAGTCTAGCTCTGATGATCACTCTGAGCACAATGTTGAGTCGGATGCGTGTCATGTCGATTCGTCGACGGTGAGTGATCCTGATGTTCTTCTGTTCACGACACCTGCACTGAAGGGCCAGACAGTGTTGGAACCTCCGCCTGTGGTGGATCGGGACGCACAGTCGCTGATGTGCCTGGGGCATCATGTCAACGGAGGGCTGTAGTCCTGCAGCCGCGGGCAGTGCCAATCCAGCGAGGACCATGGCTACTTGAGCCCCGCGGGTGTCATGTCCGGCAACGCGGTGGCCGTGCACCACCGGTGTATACTGAGTGGGAGCAATCCATTTATGCCAATTCAGAACAACAGGGGGCAGCTATTGATAAAATCGCTCAGAGCATTGAACGAGTGGCCCAATCCGTGCTCCCCCTGCTAGGCAGGTGGGGCTCCAGCAGCAGGCAGCGCAGTCCATGGCCCGCTCACTCAGGCTGGGCATGTCGGCCTCAGACAGGGCACGCCGGGCTGAAATGGTGTCTCTGTGTCAAGCACTTGCTGCTCACGCAGAGGCACACATGGAGGCCCTAAGGGATGACCATCAATCCCTCAGATCTACTCTGGGTGTGGTCAACATGACCCAGAGGAAGCGGTCAGAGGAGAGGTTGGTCAGCTTGAGAATACCATCTTGGCTGAGCTACGTGCATGCCGGGAGGTGCTCCAGATGTCATGTAAGGCCATGCAGGCAGAACTCTGTGCTACACGTGCTACCTTGCAAGAGGAAGCACACTTATCACATGAGGTGCTGCATGCTGACCTACATGCCATCGACACACAGGACCGGGCTTACCAGACCTGCAGGCTTGCTGCCGTCGAGGGGCAAGCTGCGCATAGGCGTGATCAGGGAACTGTGCCACGTCCACCTTCTGATTTCCATCCAAAGGGTGACCAGGACAACGACTTATCTCCCCCACAGGTCGGGCCGTGCAGGCGTTGAGCCCATGGAGGTTTTTTTTTATCTCAACATCATCACACCTGTACCTCCCCCCTCCTGGGTGACCCACTGTCCCAAACCCCCTCACCCCCAGGGCGTATGTGGCCATTTCTTTTTTTTAATAATATTGTTTGTCTATTGTGCATTCATGTTACCGTGTGGTGCTTTGTGGCTTTTGAAAGCATCCACTGTCTGTTCCAGCTCGGCCCATTCAAGCTTGTCTCTTGTATGTGTTTGTAGTTTGGGGTCCAGACACATATGCCACTCCTGCTTCCCCTTTCCATGGGCTTGCACGGATGGTTCGTTGTGACAGCAATTTACACAAGGGCATTGGACTTTCGTCATATCTGTGGCCAGTCTGCTGCTGTACTACTTGTGTTTACACCCCTAGTGGGGATTATGGATGTTTTCTCCACGGCATGTCTGCAATCAATTTTGGTGAGTACATTTTTGAACTGTCCATTTATTGAAGTTGATTGTGATGTTGTTTCATTTCTTGCCTGTATACGTGCTTGATGCACTTCATGCTGTAGATGGTAGCCTGCACCCTTTAGCCGTCAAAGTCACACTGATTGTGGGAGGGGGCCGGGTGGTGACAATGTCAAGTTGGTACGTGTTAAGTTCAGCCCCTGGGGATTGTGGCAAAGGAGGAAGCATTAGGAATGTGACCCAAGAAGCACAACTCACAGTCCAGTCCTCACTTGAGATGTCTGCCTAAACTACTTCTCTGCTCCGTCTATTTGGACAGCACGTTGTATCTGTCTTCCGTCTTGGACTTCGCAGTTGCGTGACGGTGCAGTTTTCCTACTGGACTACAGCTCTTTCACTTGTTTTGCACACTCTGGTGCCTTTAGTCCCTGTTTTTCTTCCTGCTACTGTCCTTGTTGCAGATCTGTCCGCCTGTCTCTCGGGCAGTTATTTCCACATACTCTTATGCTGCCTCGGTTTGCCTCGGTACAATTCTGTACCACAGCATCTCTCACTCTCTCTCACTCCTCCTGTCTTTCATCTATTACATCCATACCTTTATGTTGACCTTTGCCTTTAATCAATGTTATTCAACTGTTCTGCCTATTAACTTGGTGTCAGCTGTTTCCGGCTATCTCGCATTGACTGTGCCTTTCCAGACTTGTGCTGTCTCTGCCTTTCTTCGTTCGCACTATCAAGGATTGATTGGGTTTCAGCGCAACCATCCAGTTGTGCCAGCCTCCTGGGTTATTTTCTACTCAAGTTTCAGCTCTACCCATCAGTTGTGGCATCCTCATTGATTATTGTGTACTCAGATTCCTACCCATTCTGTTGAACCATTGTACAACTGTGCAACCTTGGAAGTTATTCTGTCATTCAGCTTCGACATGCACTTGGCCATATTCTACAACTTCAAGTCATCTACTGGAGACTCCAGGGTTTTTTGGTGCCTAGAGGCTTTTTCCCTGGTTTGGGGGTTTGGCTCCTTGGAGTTCTCTGCGATTTGGTATTTTTACCAGTCAAGGTGGCCTCTGAGGGGACTAGACCCTATTTACATGAAAGCAAGAACAAGGAAACCAAGGGGAAGGGGGATCCTGAAGCCAGGTAGACTAGAAGGAAGAAGCCAATGGACCCCTGAGACAGTTCATCTGAAGGTCAAGGTGATGAGGAAATGAGGGAGGGGCTTTTGTTGTTAGACAGTACACTTTGGCTACAGTAATTGGGCTACAGTGATTGGGAACTCTCTGACATTGTCAATGTGGGGTACTATGTACATGATGTGTTCTGCTGGTCAATGGCTGTTCCTGTGTTAGGTTTACTTTTCAGGTGTCAGGGGATTGGTGTGGTTTGACACACAGGGGTGTCCACATAGGCAATGTTCGCATGTGATGTGTACAGGACACTGAGGGTCACTTCTTTTCACATGCATGTATTGAGTGCATGTCCCTACTGACACACACACTTAAACAATGCACCACCACACATACAACCACCCATCCATGCCCACACGCGCACACAGATTGTCTTCTCTGCCATGCTGTGTCCCTGCAGCGCATGATCACTTTCCATTTTGGGATTGTGTACATGCGTCACTGAGTAATTATTGTTGCTTGTCCTTTTTTATATGATGCTCAAGGTGTATTCCCAACACAATGGCCACTCACTGTGCTGTGTACTGAGCAGTGTGTTGCAGGGGACACACACAGCACACAGTATTGGGATTTGCGGATTTAGATTGGCCAATGTTCATACCAACAGGCATTCTGTCTTTTGTTGATGGTACCGCTGGTGGCATGCATTTGTGGATGACTTTGTATGTGCGGGAGGTTGTTAGTCAGTCATTTCATCTGATTCCATGTCAGGTGTGATTGTCTTAGGCCTCTTTCCATTTATCACGTGGCACTCTGTATCTAATTTGTCATGTGTGGTGCTTTTGGTTTGATCTTTTGCTGGTGCATGCCATGGTGTGGCCAACGAGTGTGATGGGGGTTGGGAGGGTTTGGGTGACATACCATTGATTTTCATGGCCTGTTTGGCAGGGGGGTGGTGTGATATGCACCCTGCGTGTGTTCCTTTTGGTCACACCAGATTGGTTATGTTTAAGTAGCTAGGGATGCGCACAATGTAGCATTTCCGTGGAAACATTCTCAGGGTGGTAAGGTTGTGACAGTTGACTGTCTCTTTGTCATCATCGATTGTCACCTGGTATGTGCCAGACCTGTGTGCACTTCGCAAAGGTCAGAATTTAGGTGAAAAATGTGGTCACAAGCTGGGACCGGGCTGCCTCGCCATGTGCCCTTTCCCTTCCCATGAGCAGCGCCTGTGCCTGTGATTGGGGACATGGGGGCACCACCATGTCCACGGGTACGCACCGTCGTGTTGCAATATTGTGCAGGACACATGCTGCCACAATGATCCTGCACACTACTGGGGGTGCATATAGTAGCTGCCCGTCAGAGCGCTCAAGGGAGCGGAAGCGTGACTTGAGCACTTCGAATGTGCGCTCCACTATGCCTGTGGTTGCAATATGGGCTGTGTTGTATCTTACCTGGGGAGGTGATGATGGTTGTCAATAGTTGGGTTTGTGTATTTGTCTGTGTGTGACATGCATGCATGTGCACAGACATTTGTACTCACCAATGAGCCATGTGTCGCCACGCTTCCCAGCTTCTAGGTCCCGGCTCAGGGCAGACATTCTGTATATGAAACTGTCATGGGTAGACTTACGATAGTTTGCATAAACAGAGGTGATGATTCCATGGGCATCACATACAACCTGTACGTTGATGGAATGCCAGTGCTTGTGGTTGCAATAGATGTTCTCAGTGGCCTTAGGTGGACGAAGGGCCGCATGGGTGCAATCTATGGCCCCGAGCACTTTGGGGAAGTGTACAACCCTGTAAAAGTCCTGGACCATGGCCTGCCTTTCTGCGGGTGTTCTGGGCATGTATATTATGTGCCTGCGGACTGAGGGGCACCCAGTCATGATTGCCAACACCTGGTGTAGGCAGCGTGACTGCGTGGCCTGTGAGACACACCCAACTATGGCAGTTGACTGCTGAAACTACCCAGTGGCCAAAAAATGCAGGACATTGAGCACCTTTTCCAAGGGGCTCAGTGCTTGGGAGCATAAGGTGGGTGATGTGAGCACATGCTCCCACTCAGTGACCAGGTCTAGGATGATATGAGGTGGAAACCTATACCTGCCATAGCCGTCGTCATCAGGCATCCCAAAAAGGCTGGTCCTGGGCAAAACAATTTGGGGCCTCAGGATAGTTTGCATAAACAGAGGTGATGATTCCATGGGCATCACCTGTACGTTGATGGAATGCCAGTGCTTGTGGTTGCAATAGATGTTCTCAGTGGCCCTAGGTGGACGAAGGGCCACATGGGTGCAATCTATGGCACCAAGCACTTTGGGGAAGTGTGCAACCCTGTAAAAGTCCTGGACCATGGCCTGTCTTTCTGCGGGTGTTCTGGGCATGTATATGTGCCTGCGGACTGAGGGGCGCCCAGTCATGATTGCCAACACCTGGTGTAGGCAGTGTGACTGCGTGGCCTGTGAGACACACCCAACTATGGCAGTTGTCCGCTGAAACTACCCAGTGGCCAAAAAATGCAGGACATTGAGCACCTTTTCCAAGGGGCTCAGTGCTTGGGAGAACAAGGTGGGTGATGTGAGCTCATGCTCCCACTCAGTGACCAGGTCTATGATGATATGAGGTGGAAACCTATACCTGCCATAGAACTTGTCATCAGGCATCCCAAAAAGGCTGGTCCTGGGCAAAACAATGTGGGGCCTTGCTATTCTCCTCCTCCTGCGGTGTCCCACGATCACTGCTGCGAGAAATGGGACATTCATCGTAGCTGTATATACATGTTTGTTGTTTGCGCTCACTTTTATGATGCGCGGGGACGCTCCCGCCTGCCTTCGTGTGGTGGACGTATTTATGCCTGTGCGTGTCTTTTTGTGTGTGCCGGTTTCCTCTATTCGATTCCATGAATACGTGTTGTTCGCGAGCATGTGGGAGTTCCATGTATTTCCCAGGGGTACTTCCCCAGATACGCCCTTATTTTCACGCGTAGTTCCCCATTCCGCATGTTCAGCCCCCTTTTTGTTGTGTGTGCTACACGTTATGCGCTTTCACTGTGCGTGTCATGCACGGCGTTCGGGATGTCGCAGTGACGCGCGGTTTCGGCACAGCTCCCTGGAAAAACACCCGCACAGACTTCCATGGATCGCTTGCGTGCGATTTGCACGCTTGCGCTGGATTTTTCACGCTTGCGCAACCGAATTCAGAGCACAATGGTTCCATGAATCGGCCCCCTTAGGTGGGTGCCCATCTTTGTTCACTTGAGACAACAGGCCTGTTTTCAAAATAAAAAGAAAGTAGTCATAATGAATTTTAGGTTCAGAGGCACCCTGAAAACAGATTGATCTGTCCAATCAACCATAAAATATGACTTCAAAAGGAGCAGATCCGTACACAGACCCTAACCTATGATCTTGGCAGAGCATTGAGGCTTCATACATAATGTATCCATTCAATTAAACAGCTGATTAAAATTATCCCTTTGTTCCACAAAATATCAATCTCAGCAGATGCTCTCTGTTGATGGGGCAGGCCCAATACAAATAATTAAATGCAAGTTAGTTAATGTGCATAACAAACGCCTACTTAAAAATAATTGCATTCACAGAGGAAAAGTGGTAAAAGCATAATAATTACAACATCAGAACCATTCTGACTTTAGAGCCATTTGTTTGGATTGAATCAGAAAGATAGATAGATCGGAATTTATCATTAAAAGGAGACTAAGTGCATGTAAAGATGATATACAGAACCGTATGTTTTATTAATAAATTCCCATACTGTAAACAAGTGTTATGGATTCAGTGACAAAAACATAAATGATGTTTCCATATTCAGAATATTATTGCAAATCTCAATATATAATTCTCATTAAAATCACATGCCCATACTGAGAATTAAAGGAGCCATACATATTCCCTCTAATTTTGATTCCACAATACTGAGGAGAGGACTACCTCATAGCTGGCATATCACCTTATTACAGATAATGCAATGGCCAATGAAAGCAAGGTAAAGGGCCCTGGGAGGAGTGTGAGGAAATGAAGGGAACCTATCACAGACTCTGTCCAATCCAAAATGATGTGTCAAATAATGCTGCATGTGTAGAATTTGCTGGCTATTAAGACTAAAACACATAGAAAGAAAAGGGTTTATTTGGGAAAGCAGAAAAGCAAGAAAGTCCACCCAACACTGGAAAATCTGACTGGGATTCCAACTGTAAGTAGCTGAGGGGGGCGTGGCTTGGACGGCCATGTAAAGGGACGTGCTCTTGTGGAGCTCCGTTGATCCTATGATGATCCTGGAGGAGAAGTGCGTGCACGGGAGCCGGCCGGCACCAATAAATAACGTCCATGCTTGAGAAGATGACGGCTACACTCGCTGAAATTTTGACACGTGTGGAAGGTGCGGACACTGAGACACTGAATCGGCGAGTGGAACAAAATGGCGGCAGAGACAAAGAGGACGACAGGGGTTACGAGAGCGCCGCTGCGTTCACAAATGTAGGACCTGCAAGGCCCCTGCATCGAACTCCAAGACCTGCGATTAGAGGCGGACGGCGGCATTGGGAAACAGAGGAGAAGTATCGGTTTGCCCGGGAGGCGAAGCTGCTTCACTGAGGCAGCGCTCATCTGAAGACGCACGCACCCGGAGCTGATACAATCTACGGGTTGTACACTGATGAGACTCGCTGAGTGAACTGGTAGCTGACGCTGGGCCGGCAGCGTAGTCGGCTCGTGTGCCGACGGAACCCAGGAAGATACATTGTGGCAGCGCACCTTGGGAAGGAATGTGCAAATGTTGGGCCGGCAACAAGGTAGCTGCGGACCCTGGGGCCAGCACGAACGAGCGGGCGGTGGTGGCTGTAGTTTTAACAGCGCTGCGGAGTAACTCTGTACACGCAGGGAGATGGGAGAAATCACATAGGGACAGTGAGTAGACCGCAGCCAATATTCCACACGCTCCGAACATCTTTAAGCTGGGCTGCCTGAGGAGAGCACTGCGAGGAGCGCTGGGCCCCCTCCTGGAAACACGGGGTGTAGTGGACCCTGCGGCACCGTGGGGCTCAACATAGATACGGTACACTGAAGGGGGGTACCCAGGCCTGACCATGGCGGGCCTGCATCACGGAACATTGGCGCAGGCCAGTTGAGGAGGCTGATGCGAGACATTTGCTGATCCCCTGACACTCAAAGCGGCCCCCCTGAGCCTGGGTACGGGAGTACTACATCTGGAACTGCATTGGGGCTGGATGGCCTCGTGAACGCGGAAGAGGGAGAACAAAGGGAGTTCAGCGAATAGGTGAGCGCACTCGAGCACTGGCCACAGAAGGAACACGACAGAGACTGGTGCCACGACACTGAGAGTATTCGAGTACGTGGGAGGACACGGCCCACTCGGGGTGCGAGGGAAGAGATAAGTACATACCTGGACTGCTGAGAGTGGTTCATGACCACGCGGACATTCGCGCGGAGGGAGGCACAGCAGGCCTTCGCCCAGTTAACATAGCAGGATGTCCTCTAAAGTGGTTATACCTAGGATCAAACAGCCCACGATGGAGGCCTATGCCAGGTCGCCCCCAGGTGCGGAGGGGGGCAAGAGCAAGGAGAACCCCACGGCAATGGGAGAGACACCGGGCACGATCCAGGAGGTGTTGGCAGCGATTGCAGACTTAAAGGTGGCCTGGGAGACTAAGTTGTGCCAGGCTATGAAAGGGCTGCAGGAGGGCCTGGACCTCAAGATCGGAGCGGTCCAGGAGGAGGTGAACCTGCTGAGACAGGATTTGCGAACGATTGCAGAGTGCACTGGGGCCTTGGAGAAGGAGATGGCCCCGAACACGGAGGCATGCGCCGCACATGGAAAGGAGCTCCATGCCCTCATGCAACGGGTGGGCAATCTGGAGGACAGAACTGAGCAAGCAGAGGGGCGCACCAGACGCAATAACATCCGTATAGTGGGCTTGCCAGAAGGTATAGAAGGGTCAAACCCCACAGAATACATGGAAACCATGCTCTTTCAGGAGATAACAGGCGGGGTGCTGACCCAGGGGTTCGCTGTTGAAAGGGCGCACAGGGCCTTGACAAGGAGACCGCCCCCACGAGCCCCCCCGCGGCCGCTGATCGCAAAGATCCTGAATTATCGGGATCGAGAGAAGATACTCAAATTTTTCCGGAGGGTAGGAACGATTGAAAAGGGGTCAGCAAAAATCACAGCGTACCCGGACTATACGCTGCTTGTACAGCGTACTAGGATGAACTTTGGGTTGGTAAAAAGGAGGCTAAAGGAAGCAGGCCATCGCTACATGTTGCTCTACCCAGCCAAGTTGAAAGTGTTTTATAAGAACAGATCCCTTTTTTCGAGACACCGACTGAGGCGATGGATTGGCTGGATATGCAGGGCCGACCTCAAGAACCGGATGTCCAGATGGGAGCTGCGAAAGATAAGTAGCACACAGCTGTGCCACCTAGGGTGACATGGCCAAGACATTGGGACTTGAATATAGAGTTGTATCAAGCTTGTGGGGAGTGTGTTGTAGTATCAACTGGCTGGACCCATTGGACGCACCAATCCTAAAATAGACGACTGGGAGCTCCTAGGAGGCATCCCTTGAACCCAATAGTAATATACTTAGTTAGGTCACTGTTAGATCGGTGACGCCCCGCGGGGTCCTAGTCCTCGGATACGGGACAGGACCAAACGTGGGTGGGCCTGTGATACAGGGATGGAGCTGGGCACTTGTTGGGGTAGGGTAGGGTGGGGGGAGGGGCTGGGCGGTGTGCAGTGGAATGGAGTTGGGGAACAGGGAGGGGGGGAACTGTTGAGGAGGGGAAGGGGGAGAGTCGGAAAACGAACCAACAAGGGAAGCATTAAAGGGAGAGGCGGATTGGGAACAAACCGAGTAGATGGCATCGGGTAATCTCAGAATTGTGACCTGGAATGTACGGGGCCTTAATAGCTATCTGAAACGTAATAAAGTGATGCTGTATTTAAAAAGGATGCGCATTGACATAGCCCTGCTGCAGGAGACCCATCTCACAAGGGAGAAGCTGGAGGTGGTCAGGAGAAAATGGAGGGGTCATGTAGTGGGAGCCATGTACTCGGCGTACGCTAGAGAGGTTATCCTTTGAGTGGCGCCACATGTGCCGTTTCAGGTGCTTAGCTCAACGATAGACCAAGAGGGCAGAATGGTGGCGGTGACAGGACTCCTAGAGAATAGGGAAGTGCATATCATAAATCTGTACGCCCCCAACCACGATACAGCGGCTTATTGTAGGTCCCTTTACAGCAAAATTAGCCCCCTGGCTGGGGGTGTGGTGGTGTGGGGAGCGGACTTTAATTGCACCCTGAATCCCAAAATGGATAGGTCAGTTGACAAAGCGGGGAAGCTGGCGCCGGCGGCCAAAGCACTGGGGTCAATGTTAAAAGACCTAGGCCTAGAGGATGTGTGGAGAAGGTTGCATCCAATGGATAGGCAATACTCACACTACGCAGCGCCACATGACTTGCACACGAGGCTAGATTATGTGTTTGTAGCGGCTGAGATAGCGGGAGAAATGGTGGGAGCAGAATACAAGGCCCGGGTACTATCTGACCACTCGCCTTTGGTTGTAGAGTGGCGACACCAACCTCCCCAGAGCGCGGATCCCGACATGGAGACTTAGGACTGAGGCATTACAAGATGAGGGGTTCCGGGAGGATCTGAGGGAGGCCATCGAGGAATATTTTGATATAAACACGGGCAGTGTACGCTCTGTAGGAACATTATGGGAGGCATTTAAGGTGGTGGTGCGTGGAGTAGCCATTTCGAAATCTAAAGGGCTCCAGGGGGGCATCGAAAGGGAACTTCAGGAAACAGGAAGGGAGCTGGAGGGTCTCACACGACATGAGGATACCGCCCGTGAGAATAACGCTAAGATAAAAGACCTACAGTTAACCTGCAGTGGACTGTGGGATAGGCTATGTGGACTAAATTACAATAAATACACGGCGAGGCTGCACGCAGGGGGCGATAAGCCGGACAGATTGCTGGCTTGGCTGTATAAGAGTGAGACCCCCCGCTCAGTGAGTAGTGAGATTAGGGATGAGGAAGGTCGCATCTGTAACACCCAGGAGGGGGTAAACAAGGAGCTCCTCAAGTTTTACAGACACTTATATGAGGACACAGGGGGAGATAAGTGTCAAGACATACTGGACACGATAGAGGACATAGATCTGCCCACCCTGGACGACCTAGAACGCGTGGAATTGCACGCCCTTGTCACCTCGGATGAGCTGGAGGTGGTGATCCAACATCTGCCCACGTGCAAGGCACCCGGGACGGATGGGTTGCCTAGTGAGTTTTACAAGACATACAAACAGGAGCTGCTTCAGCCACTGCTTGCCATGTTCAACGAGGCCTATGAGCAGGGGTAACTGCCATTGTCCCTTCGCAAGGCGATGATCATCCCTCTCCTGAAACCAGGCAAGCCGGCCGTGGAGTGCGGGTCCTACAGACCCTTGTCCATGCTAAATCAGGACAGCAAAATACTTACGGCAGTGCTGGCCAATAGGCTGAAGAGGGTGATCGGTAAGCTGATACACCCAGATCAGAAGGGCTATGTCCCCGGCAGGAACATTACAGATAACGATAGGAGGCTACACCATATCATTGACTACACTGAGAAAGACACGTGTGAGCTGGCTGTCATGTCGTTAGACGCGGTCAAAGCCTTTGATTCGGTGCGATGGCCTTGGTTGAAAGCGGCCCTGAGGGGATACGGAATGGGACCTGGATATATCAGGTGGGTCCAGTTGTTGTACAGCACCCCGATGGCGAGAGTTAAAACAGGACCCATAATCTCAGATACTTGGCAACTCAGCAGGGGGACCAGACAGGGATGCCCCTGGTCACCCATGTTATACATTCTGGCATTAGAGCCGTTGGCAATATGCCTGCGGCAACAATACGGGGGGTTGGGGATTAGCACGGTAAGTGGTAGACACCTGGTATCGCTGTATGCAGACGACATGCTCCTTTATCTGCGCTATCCGGAAGAGAACCTGCAGTATGTGCTGGGGGTGATGGACCGTTATGCCACCCTCTCGGGCATATCGGTGAACCCTAGGAAGTCTAGTTTGTTCCCCTTGGGGAGATATAAGAATGTCCTGTTACAGAGGCTGCCTATCCTGCCAATACCATGGCAGACTGAGACATTTAGGTACTTGGGAGTAAATATTTACCACAAGATCGAGGCGGAGCACAAACATAATACGGAGAAAGCAATAGAGGGAGTTAAGAACAGCATGGTGTTTTGGTCTAGATTGCCCCTGACTATGATGGGGAGAGCGGCCTTGCTCAAGATGGTGGTCCTGCCTAGACTCTTGCATTTTTTTGTGAATGTCCCGTTTTTGATTCCCAGGAGCCTATTTGTGAGAATTCATAGCGTGTGCAGGGGGTTCATATGGGGTAACTCTAGGAACAGAGTGGCCCTGTGGAAACTCCAGAACCCGTGTGACAAGGGGGGCATAGGCCTGTCGAACTTTGAGCTTTATTATCTGGCGGGGCAGCTGCTGTTTGTGGCCAGGTGGCTGTCGGCTGAAGACTCGGCGGAAGCCAGGCTTTTGCGGGGAGACTCGGCCCCATACTTTTTGAGGGAAGTGGTGTGGTTGCAAAAGAACAAACTGGTGAGAAGAGGGCAGCTATTGAGGCTGGGCTGAGAGGTCTGGCGCAGAACGTGGAGAATGACTCAGAGCCGGTCTCTCAGCAGGCCCCGCTGGTGGCGCTATGCGAGAACGACTTTCAACTGTTTGAGGCGGTCCGTAGATATTGGGAACCGGTAGGCTTGCCCACCCTTGGGGACATATGGCAGGAAGGGGAGGCATTGGAATTTCAGAGGTTGCAAGAAGAGACAGGGGTGCATAGAGACCAGTATATAACCTACGCTAGGCTCATGAAACGGGTTAGGGCGAGATGGCCTGAGACAGTGCTAGCAGATGACCCTGATGCCTCCCTGGAAACGATGTATGACGTTTCGGAGGGCGGGCACGAAATATCAAAGATATACGAGCTTCTGAGAGCAAAGGCAGGGAAGGAGTTGCTTCAACTGAGACAGGACTGGGAGGAGGAAGTAGGAGGACCCATGACAAAAGGGCAATGGGAGAGAGCCCAAAGGTACCATAAAAAGGTGTCCCGGAATGCTAGACTCCAACAACTCCAATTGTATGTTACTCACAGGGCTTACCTGACTCCCCGGAAAATTGCAACGTTTGGAGGCTCGGCTACGCAGAAATGTCCCAGGTGTGGGGAGGTGGAAGCGGGGCTGCTACACATGTTCTGGGCTTGCCCAGAGGTGCACAGATTTTGGGATGAGATTAAAACTAAACTGGCTGGTGGGCGAGTAGAGCTGGATGTGGGATCAGCATGGCCATGCATGCTAGGGATCTTTCCCAGGCCACGGGACTTAAAACACAAAAGCAAAATGAAGGACTTGGCCTACATCTTGACCAAGTGCAGGATTGCAATGGGCTGGAAGGCGGCCCACAGACCCAAGGTGGAGCTATGGTGGGCGGACCTCCTCAGATGGGTGGAGGCGGAATCCGTAGTGTGGTTTGAAGCGGTCATTAGGGGGGGGAGAGGAGGAAGTAGGGCCTTTGCTGGCCTGGCGGCAACTGGTGACCTCTATGGCAAACCCTCACCAGGGCAAAAACGAACCAGAGGACTCGGATGAGTGCATAAGCACTGAGATACCTGATAATGCTCCTGTAGATGACATGAGTGAGTGGGCTCTAGTTTGTGGGGTGGGAGGGGGAGGACGGAGAATTACACTGTATAATGTGATGGTTTGATGCTGATTATGTATGTCCTAAACAGTTGTATTGTGTGTTGTTCTGTTTGGTTTTTTGAAAATACAAATAAAAAAAAAAAAAAAAAACTGTAAGTAGCTGATGGAAAATCTCCTTAAAACAGGACTGAATGCGAAACATTTCCGAAGCTAGAACCAGATTTCCTAAAAGGGAATTCGGGAGCAAGTGGACAAACTGAAAGGGAGAGCTTTTCTGACCGGGCTGTCTGATATACCTACCTGTCCTGGGCCTTTAAAAGACAAACCAAAAGTGAGAACAACAATCCCAGAGTATTTAGACAAATGTCCTAAGAATTAATTAAATTCCAGCTAGTGATTAAAAGTATTTTGGGAGAACCCTGTTCACTAAACGGCGGTATGTGTGTTTCGTGTTTAATAACTAAATTAAAACCCTGAGTAGCTTTACCATAGTAAGGCTTTACTCCATCAATATGGGCTATCTGGATGTTTAGACATCGAAAACTGAAATGTGGAATAAAACCATTTGTGGCTGCCAAAGTGATAAAGTAATTGAAATCACTTTATTAATGAACAAAAGGGTTTGGGGTGTTGTGAGGGCGACTCTGATTCCTTGAGAATAGTGAAAAAGTTGCTGCAACCATCCCCACATTAAAAAAAGAAACATAATTCTTTAACCTAGCTTTTAAAATAATTGCAACCAACTGAATACCACAAAGGTATCTAATTATATCTATTCCCAAGATAGGAGGCAATTATTTCTCACGTGTAGGGCCTGATTCATGGAAGTGTTTTATAATGGCGAAATCCCATAGGAAAATGTTCCATGAATCAGGCCCAAAGTGTCTACTCCTTTAGACTAGAATTTGCCCAGGAATCAGACAACGATATGTTACAGCAGATACTTTTCTCTGATGCCAATTCTTGTCAATGGTTTCAGTGAAAACTAATTTAATTGTTTTGTTCCAAACTTTCTCAAAAGAACTGTTTTACCTTTTTGAATCAAACAGTGTCAATTTATCTGTTTATATTGTGTACTGTATTATGTTATTATTGAGAATAGCTATTCTTTTTTTCCTTTTCTATGTATGAATCTTGGTGTCATATGGAAAGAAAACAGTAGCAAAAGAACAGCACACAGGCTGTTTTCCTTTCTGAAGACATTATGCCTGTATTTATTTTATATATTGTGGGTGAATCCCTAGCATTGGAAGTTAGGTGACCAATCTTAGTTCCATGATTCATAAATAAAAACAAAATATTCAGCAAAAAACAGCCTGTTGATAGTCCCAGATTGTGAAATGGGACTGTTGCACTGAGGGAGTATTACATTATTGTAATTATTCAATGAAACAGAATCCTAGAAAAAATATCTTCCATAGATAGAGGTCATAACACAATGGGGACTAGTCTTCAGATGCAGAAGTTTCAATGTCACTAATGTCAACACATAAATGCATTGTGTAACACAGATTGTGCCTCAGATAACAGGTAAGTGAAAAGTTGCATTTTTGAAGCATGAGATGGTCCCTGTTGAATATTCTCACAAACAATACAGACTGTTTTTGGAATTAAACAGATATAAACGAATTGAGAATTGTGTTTGATAAAATATTGATATTCTGGTAGTGAGAAAAATATTTCTGACAGATTGTCCATCTGATTATTGATCAGGAGTTATTGATTGTGTTTTGCGATCAGATACCAATCTAAAGAAGATTAAGGAGGGAGTTATGGATTTCAAAATAGAACAGGATTGTGTAATGGCTAGATATTCTATGCATGGGAAATAGCAGTCACAGGATTCTGAGTAGTGGATGGTAAACATGAGGGAAAGAGTGAAGCAAGTGGGTGCACATATTTGGGAAGAACAGTGTGAAGTGGGAAAATGGGAAACCACCCTCCCCCCATTCTCATCCAAAGGATCACGGCCAATGCAACCCCCGCGAGAGGAGTTCGACCAATTCATCCCCCCACCGGATGCCCAGGTCCCCTGTGTCTACGGCCCACACGCCCGGGGAGCCAGCCTACTAGCACGTCCAGGTCAAGCCGACGCCTGCCTCATGGACCAACTCGATTAGACAAATACCATCATCGTTATAGATGCCATGACGACATAGCCAACAGGCAAGAACACATGTGCCACCATGCACGCTGGTCACTCACACACCAAGCCACACGAAGAACATACTCAGTGCTATGACGTAGCGGACTGACACACCCACGGACACACATTGTTGTTATTTTTCACATAGGCCTCCTACAGCACCACAGAAACGCAAGACGCCTAAAGAGCTTGTGTATACATGCTTGCAAATGCTTTCTTGCTACCTATTCCTATGAAGACGCCACCATAAATATCTAATGCTGCTTGTGACACTCTGTCGCCCCGTGACCCCCATATCATGGATTATGTACTGCCACACAGAAATTAGGCCTGAGTAGGCCACAAGCAAGAGTCACCAGGCAGGACTCGCAGATGACAATTATCCCAAGACGAAAAGCAAAGCGCTGACCACGCAGAATGAGCTCCAATGAGAGCCCACAGCCAGGGCCGCAATGTTGCAACCCACATGCCGTGCTCCCAGTGCCAAGGTTACACCTGTCACCGCCAGGCACCCCTCAGAGCCGAAATCCAAATGAAATGCTCATAATTCTGCTCCAGCTACGGTCTCTCCACACGTGACCAAGCCGAACTGACAAGGTGCCAAGCTCACGAGACAGAAAGTCCCCGGTGTCCCACGTCTGGGACACAGGCTGCAACAAAGAAGCAACAAGCTGGACACCTACAGCGATGGGAAAGGCATGATCGTCAGCCACTAGCAAGACCTGTCCATTGTCCACCACTAACACATAGTTACACATTGTTGCCAGCAACAGGTACATCGCGAGCAGGGAACGGCGATGGTCCCAGGCTTGGGGGCTCGCGAGGGAACCAATCAGAATGCGAGGGGTTCACCACTGACGCCATTTTTGTTAGCCAATCAACAAGTGTCCCCTTGTAACTAATTTGTTATAGCAATTGTTAGGGACAGTCCAAGTGTACCACCTGACCCCTCCTTATCCACTAATATTCCCTCCTATAGGTAACTATACTAACTCTACCACTCGGGAGCCAACCCAAAATGGCATTAGGTTTTGTGATAATTTTTCCCAGGCGATGCAAGTAGTGCGTCATACTATGGTAAAAAGGGCCTGGGAGCCCTGCTAACAGTGAGAGCGTCTCCCTGGATGCATACTGGCCGAGAACAATCCCTGCCGTTACTATAATAAACAGCAGTAATTACTTTGCTCTTGTGTGTGTCTCATACTCCTTTTGGGACGCGGGAGGAGTTGGGGCCTCCCCAGCCCCAGAGGTCCGTGGACGGCTATGCCGTCCCCCGGGAGATCACCCCGACAAGTTGGAGGCACTGCTGAGATCTGTTTGAGGTCTACCTAACCTAAGGGCAACTACCAGGCCTCTTGCAACGAGGCAACCCGGCAGCGCGGCCCCCTCTGCCGTTGCCCCCTTTTGAGGACTACAGGACCAATCGCAGAACTGCGAGAAGACCGGACAGCGCAATCCGGACATTGGCCGTCGGGAGCCGACTTGAGAAGTATCCCGCCCACGTTTGGCTAGTGTCCAGGCGTGGTCCAGATGAGGTGAGGTGGCGAGCCACTTTTTTAGGGGTGCCCGCAGTCGAGCGGCCCCGGCTCACAAGTACTTGGTGAGTATGCACACCCAACCAGCAACGTAATGTTGTGCGGGAGGGGGGAGGAATTATAAAGAGGGAGGTGGGCGGTTATAGCAGTGTGTGGAATTGATTTTGACTGATCAGCGGCGATAGAGGTGTGAGGTGTAGCGGGGCAGGCATGAGGGCCGTCCCCTACAGCGCCACAAAGTGAACTGGGTGGGGCCTCGGGCACCCACGTACGGCTGTTAGAGGGCGTGGATTGGTCTAGATCGCAGACACCTGTATAAGAGGGGGTGTGGCTTTCCTATGAATTGACGTTGTAGATCAATGAGTAGATGAGGATCCCTACTAATTGAATGTTGTAGCTCGTTAAGTAGATGACATTTTCTCGCAGGGGGTAGCTAGATTGTTTACCAAGAGCGGAAGATAATTGGCTGGTTAATCTCCCCTGGGGAAGGGGCGTGTCACACGCGAGGCGACGCAGCGTGCGCAGCCCGATTATATTAAGTTAATGGATTGGTGATTCCTCCACACCAGACGAAGTGGGAAGAAAGCTGTGGGGTTAACGGGGAATACAAGTTTAACAAGATAGCGCGCGTTAATAAGGTTCTGAGAATTGCACGAACTTACAATATCTTGTAGAGGTTGGTGACGTCACCCATAGGACTTGTATAGGATACCACGGCCATCTTGCGTTCATCAAGCGGTGGTCGGGGACAGGGGGTACGAAAGGATAGGAGCAAAGGGGGAGAGGCGGCCACGTACGGAGAAATCCGGCAGCGCTCGAACAGGGATAAGCCAAGGGGGTCGAGGTGGCAGCGCACAGAGAATGCCGGCCGCGCTCGACAAAGGGATTGCACAAGAAGAGGGAGGGGGCAGAGCAGACAGCGGGGGCAGGAGCCGGAGGAACTAAGTCGAAGGTGTGCCAAGTACGGACAGCACAGGAAGGTGGGGCAGCCCAGAGGCACGCCGCACAGGACACATAGCCACAGGGGGCTTTTTGTGCCATGGCCAAAGGGGGCCATAGTAGCACAATCAAAAGAAAGAATACAAAGGTTAAGAACTGTAAGATTGAAATTGCCTTCCTTTTCAGTGGACAGTCAGAAGTCCCCAACCTACGGGGCCAGGTAAAAGGTTGAGGTTGAGAAAAGTAAAGTTGTAACATGGCCACGTACTATGGGGGGTAGAAGCAGGGTGGAGATACATAGGGAGCGCTTTAACTACACCACTCCAGCACATCTGCACAACATTGTCACCACACAAAGAGAAAATAATAAAGTACAGTATTGAGTGGACCCAAGGAGCAGACAAAAAAATAAGGGTACCGTGGCCGCCCAATGGCAGCTTCGATACGTACACCCAACACTATCTGCTAACATACCTTCACAATATATACAAGGGGAAGAAGTTAGCAAACCACTTAGAAGTTTTTGATCTCTGGAAAATGTTCCAGGGAGGTAAACCAGGAGACCCGGGAATGTTCGCGGTACAGGGGGTGAAGGAGGAGAAAGGGATGAAGGAAGAGAAGGAGGTAAAAGAAGAAAAGGTGAAAGGAGGGGGTGGGAGTGCAGCAACCAAGAACCTACCCAGCACTAAAGAAAGTGAGGAGGAGGCAGAAGGATCATTTGCGGTAGCAGAGGCAAAGGTTAAAAAAGAAGGGGTGGAGGACATGCCAATGGCTAAGGTAGTGAAGAAGGAGGAAGGGGGGTTGTACCCAGTAACAGAACTTAGAGAAGCTGCCTGACAGCAACTAATGGCTGCCGAGGGATACTCAAGCACTGCATACAGCCCTCCACCATACACACCCACAGCCGACTGTCAAAAAAGGATGGGAGCGGCGGGTACGGTAGACTCAACCACAACACCGGCAGAAACGGGGGGCGGCAGGAGGGCCCTGGCTAATTTTGCAAACGTAGGGCCAGAGGAGTGGGTAGCAGCACAGGTGCTTCTGAAGCTCCAGGGAACACTAACAGGGGAAGAGGAGGACGCGGTAAGAAAGATAAATAAGGAAGAGATGGATCACACACAATGAGGGCATGAGGTAAGTAGGAGGAGAAGGGCGACTTTCACAAGAAAAGGAAGAGATATTAGAGGAAAGGTTGGCAGAATTGAGGAACGTACGAAGCGCACTGATTAGGCAGTTCGAGAAGGAAACACGGAAGAGACAGGAGGAAAAGAAGGCGCATAAGGAACAGTTGGCGAGAATGAAGGAACAGGCGGAAGAAAGGAAGAAGGAAGAAGAGTGCATAAGGGCAGTAGCAGAAAGAGTGGCATGTGCAGAACACAGGGAGATGAGAAGGAAGGAGGAGGAGAGGGAACAGAATGATAGGGAAATGGGACTGTGAAAAAAGAAGATTATATCTGAAAGGCCCGGAAGTATGAGGAAGGGAAGGTTATAGAAAGCATACTAAAGAGGGAAGGGGGAATATGGGGGAAAAAAGAAGAGGAGGACAGGATATTAGCAAGGGTGAGTGCAGTGGTATTGGAAGAGCTCCACAGGAAATGAGCGGAAATAGGTGGCGAAGTAGTGGAGAAGAAGGAAGAGGAGAGAGGAAATAGGAGGGTGGAACACGGAGCAAAAAAGTACACACGCCAGGACAAGAACAAAAACTTCAACACAGGGGGCTGCGGTTAAAGAAGGTGAGTACCAGGATGTGGACTTAATAGATTTAAGGACAGTGACGGGGGGGGGGGAATGCACAGAGTGGGGATTGACATTTCCTGATGGATTCTGCAGTGAGGAAGAGAAAGGTTCGAGCACCAGTGGAAGAGATGGCAATAGGGAGAGTTTAGACAAATTATATATAACGCGCACTAACTGCGAGTCACCATGGGCATGCGAGAGAAGGGGAGAACAAAGCACAGGAGAAACAAAAGTAAGGGAGGCAACCAGGAAAACGGCACACCCACTAGCACCAACACCTGTACAAACACCACGCCCACTGACACTGACCCCCGCACACACCCCATATGTCGGCTACTTAGGGACCTTGCGGGATGCAGGCAGGAAGAGCGGGCAAGCACGCGCACGATGGGACCAGAGGGTGACAGGAGGGGGAGGAAGGACGCAGGAGGTGATAGAATAAACTACTGTAACATTGATAGCATTGAAGAATTACCTGATATGGAGGAAGATGATGAATATGCTAACATAACCACACGGCATCCGGGGGAGGTGAAGGAGTACAATCTAATGCTCTGCTAGAAAGGGGAGGAGCCAGACCACAATATTTCCCCTGATGCATGCCGATCAGGAAAATATAAAATGCAGACTTCCATCACTAAGTGGGGGAGCTGGAAAAAGGATATATGAGATGGACAAACAAACAGCGGGGCAACATTAGCAGTGGGAGACGTGAAGGGACTCCTAATTTCCATATTGGGGGATGCCGCTGATATCTGGAAAAGGGCGGGATTCCCAGGGGTAACAATAAGCAACACGTCACATGATGGGGCATCATTAGCTAACCGCAGGCATGTGCTCTGGCAGGCATTGAGGGTTCAATACCCAGACACATCAGACATAGGAGCAATAACCTCACACAAGATGCATGAGAATGAAGATCCTGTTGATTACATCCAGGAGATTCAGGAGAGGTGGCGCTTGGAAACGCGGGAACTGTGGGACAAAACACTAGCAATATTTTACCACATACTGATACAAGGGCTCCCGGAGCAAGTACAAAGACAGTTGAAGAACTTGGTGGGGATGGAAGCAAAGGCGTGGCCAGAAATACAACTGACCATAGTGGGCTACTGTAGAATGTGGCAGGAAAAGATGAAACAAAAGGAGGAAGATAGAAACACAGAGATGAAACAAAAGGAGGAAGATAGAAACACAGAGGAAGCGAAATTGGTCCAAAAGAAGTTATCAAAATATGCCATGGAGGGAGCACTGATAACAGCACCCACACCTAGACAGGCCACAGTGACACAAGACACAACACCACTACAGGTATTACCAATACAGCAAGCACAGGTAATGACACAACAGATGCCTCCACCCCCACCATACACAGCGCACGCGGGAGGAGGTTATATGAAAATGGGAAATGGGTACTCGAATAACTACAGAGGGAGGGGCGGGCAAATGAGAGGGAGAGGATATGGCCCACCCATACAACAACAAGGGGGAGGGTTCAGGGGTTATAAACAACAAGGACAGCAGGGGTACCAAGACAACATGGGGGGACTTCAATGGCAAGCAAAAGAACCACTGACATGCTGGATATGTGGAACAGTGGGACACATGTCACGCACATGCAGAATGAGGCCACAACAGGCAGCCTGGGGGGAGCAACAACAGCAAGGGCCTATGGGGGAACAACAAGTTTACCAACAACAGCAAGGGACACAGCCACAACTACCACCACAACAAGCACCAATGCCACAGCCACCATCACAAACGTACACACAACAACCACAAATGCCACAACTACCACAATAGGCACTGCAACAACAACTACCACAACCACACATACAAACATACACGCAAACACAGCAGCAGCCAATTGCAAAACAACAACAGCAGGTCCAAACAGTGCAGCAGCTCACACAAATACAGAACAATGCAGTAGCATCGACTGACACACCTGTAGCACAGACACAGCTGGGGAAGGTGACCATACTGGGTCACAACCCTTACACAGGGAATGGACAGTCACTATACCCACAATAGGACAGCCCACAGATGTCTTTGATGTGTCCCATCCTATCAGTAACACCTAACCCTGCGGAGGAACCAGGCTAGTTGACACGGGGGCCCCTAGGTCTTGCATAAGGAAGGGAAAGTTTAAAATGTCAGGTGAAGGTAGGAACACTCAAGGATTCTCTGGGGCTCGAGGGTTGGTTCCCTTCACTGATAACATCTCCTTATCTGTAGGAGATCACAATATGTCTCTCCCACTGCTGTACTCAAAACAATCACCAGTGAACATACTGGGTAGGGACATCATGAGCAGATTGAACATGACCATCTCCTTTACTGTCAAAGGGATAATAGGCTCTACACCAGGCATCAACATGCTCACAGGCTTATTACTACAGGCTTATTGCGGCAAAACAGTAGCCAGGGCAGGCCCAGTAGATGGATACCTCTTCCAATATGGGACAGACATGGCAATAGCGTGGCTACCAGGGATTGAATGGAAAATTCGGAGGAGACCAGCAGCTTACCTTTTCAGACCCGAAACACCAGCCAGCGAGAAGGAAGGGGCAACAATGTCACTGAACATTGAGAGCATTGTAGCGACACCAGACTACATTGCAGTGCATGCCCAGGACAGGGAAGGGAGAGCATGGAGAGCAGTTATAGCACTAGCAGAGGGGTGCCGACTGACTCAGGTATCTGATGAGGAGCTCTTCTCAGACGATAATGGAGAGGGGGAGATGGTGTTTGGAATGAGCGTTTACATCTGGGTGACAGTGCAATATAAAGATGTAGCACAAAAGATGGCACTGACACTAGAGACACCAGCCACTACAGATGTGAAATTCTATGAGGAGGATCTGGCAGAAGCACCAGCATCTCTATGGACCACCAGTCCATGTGACATGGGCTGCATCAAAAGCATTGGAGGGGTGAAAATAAAATTGAAAAAAGGAGCAATGCTGCCAAAAGTAAAGTAACTTTTCCTGTTGCTATGACTTATGTATATTGTCATGCACTATTGTAGATCATCTAGGGACCCGTAGGAAATAATTAGGTATATTAGTACCATCTCATTTGAATTTTAATGTTTTATTACCCACAATGCCCCTATAAGTTTATTACCTATAGTCATGCCTGTGTGTATTATCATGCACTAATTAGGGTCAATTGGGGCCCCATAAAAGATAAAGGAGTTTGTTGAAGCCATCTCATTAGAATTCTAATGCTGTCTTACCCACAATGCCCGTATCGACTGTGATCAAACATCTAAACTCATTAATGCATTAGTCGATGTCATCCCATATTGTCTATACCAATTAGCTTTGACAATATTAGGTGCTCTGTTGCGAGACCATATTACTATTGGAGTCCAAATGCACATCTCTACTTGTACAGTTTATAACTAGGCAGTATTTTTCCCAAGACACCACAATGTTATTATTGAATTTCAATCCATTTGTTTAAGTCAATTGCCATTTCGTTTGCATAGCTTGATAACTATTTCTTTCTACAGGAACACATTCATCCCACATTCATCCCAGGTTCTTGGTTAAGGCCAACGGTTGTACATCTCAATCTACATATCATCCAAGATTCCATTTGGTTCAGGAGCAATTTTTGGTCACCTCCTCGACTACCGCATCTCACTTTTTGCACCCCAATGAATCTGATATCCGTTTTGTCTCCCTCCTGATATGATTCCTGCCAGTGACTAGCTAGTGGTAGTCTCTTATCTTTATTACCCAGACTGGATAAAGGTTCTCTAATTCGGATACGTAATTCATGTATGGTGCTATCTAGCTACAATCATTTACAGATACAAATGATTGCATACACCACAGTTCGACAATTGATACAATCGTGAATTTTGATTGCCAAACCATCATGAAATTTAAAGGTATCACATTCTGAATGCACAAATCTACACATGCTACAAGTGCCACATTTGTGGAATCCGTGCTTCAGTGGTCTCAGCCAATCACATCCTGTCCTGACATTCCATTGTGGTCTTAAGAATAAAGGGGTCAATATATTCTTGATAGTGGGAATTCTTATATGTATAAACTTAAGTTTGGTACCTATGCATTTCATTAAATCTGGGTCCATTCTCAATATATACCAATGTTTGTGCACAATTTTGTGTTGGTCATCTAAGTTACTTGAAAATTGAGTAATAAAATTCACATTTTGATTTCGGGTTTTGGTATCTTTCCTGATAGGGTTCAACATCGTCTTCCTGTCCATCCCATTAAATTTATCTTGTACTTTGTTAACACACTGTTGTGAATAGCCCAGAATCTATTGTGTAAAGAAATCACATTCTGATTTACAGATAAGAGTCCTCGCTACAATTTCTACGGGCTATGAAGAATTCCCCAACAGGTACATTTTTTACAGTACATTTCTTGTGGCAGCTCGTCATGTGTAGAGTTGAATTCACTTCTGTTGGCTTCCTGTATGTTCTGGTCTGAATTTTGTCACCTTCAACATAGATTTATTGCTGTTACCAGTCAGTTTTACACCAAATTATTTAGCATTCAGGTAGGCAACAAAGGCCGCAGAAAGGTCTTCACTACCATTCCAAATGATAAGAATATCATCTATGTATCTTTTCCACAAAATGATACTTGAGGCAAAATCAGGGTTATTTAGTGCATGAGTTTGTTCATACTGTCCCATAAAAAGATTGGCAAATGATGGGGTATATTTGGTTCCCATCGCCACTCCTTTGGTCTGCAAATAGAATTCACCATTGAAAATAAATATATTGTGTTTAAGAGTGAAATTCAGAAATTCTTTGACCATCTCAATGTGTCGTCTGTGTGATGCCGAGAAGTCTGCGAATGTAAAGTCAATCACCCGAATTGCTAGTTTATGATCAATGGATGTATAAAGTGATTTGACATCAAGTGTGGTCAATAAGTAGGCATTACACCATTCCAACTCTTCAAAAATCTGTAAGACTTGGGTAAAGTCTCTAATACATGATGGTAACACAGTAATGGCATTATCTCTATATTCTGATAGGCCTTCTGTAGCCCAAGCAAAACTGCTTACAACTGGCCTGACCTCTGGGAGGCTATCAAATGGCTTATGAACCTTGGGTAAACAATTAGATGGTTGGTAATTTTGGCTCTGTGATACAAAGATACAGTCGCCCATTACCCATTAACATACCTACTCTATGGCACTCATTAAACAATGATAGCATTTATTTTACTACTGTCTTAGAGGGGTTGCCCATAAATCTCTCATAACACCCAGGTGTGGATAAGTGTGAAATTCCCATGTTGATGTAATCTTCCCTATTAAGGAATACCACATTGCCCCCTTTTTCTGCCTTTTTAATCACAATACTCGAGTCCTCTGCTAAGGTCTTAAGAGTTATGTTTTCTGCTTAGGTCAAATTTCTGTTCTTTGATTTGACATGATTCTTATACCTATAGAAATGGATTTCACATGTTACGGCTTTGTGAAAAGTCTCAATAACACTTTCTGAAGTGGATTGAACTTCGATCTGGATTTCAATTCTTGTATTTCCAAGTTCCTCAGATGAATCTCTAATTCTTGATAGATATCTTCCTGAGTTTTTTGACAGCCTATTTTCAATGTAAGCAGTAGGTGGGTGTTTTCTATATCTGATATAGTAAGGTGACTCTTTGGCATGTATGTACGTGGTAGGTGGTTTATATATTTGACCTTGATGGTGAAAGAATTTCTGAAGCTTTAGTTTTCTGACAAATTTATATAGGTCAATCTGAAATCAATGAGATTGGATGCCACCGTTGGGCCAATGATAATCCTTTATTAAGTTCAATAATCTCAGAGTTGCTAAGTATCTTATCGGATTGATAACTAGATTTTGTTCTGTACTGGTATGTTTCCTTTCCTGAGGCTGGACCTGGTGAGTCTTTTGGTCTGTTCTTGACCCCCTCCTTCCTGCCCCTGTGTCCGGCTTATCTTCTTCCTCTAAGGACATTCTTCATGTTGATGTGCCTGACTTTACTGGGTCCTGACACCATACGTGTTTGGAGCTTGTTCTTTGGTTCCCCCTCTTGTAACGCTTGATTGCCTCCAAAAAGAAACGTTCTCAGACTGGTAGACCCCTGTGTGATATTTGACGTATTACCAGTTGTAGCAGCCAGACTAGCCAGACTAGCCAGCCAGACTAGCCTCTTCTTCAGATTCTGGCCCTAGATGATGTTTTATAATTATAATCATACCGTGATTGAAACGTATAGACCCTGTCATCCCTATGATCCTTGTTATCCCAATATTTACGTAACTTGATTTCATCCTTATAATCCTTGAGAATTGAGTACATTTTAGTGTGATTTCTTTGTTTAGTGCTTTCTAGGCTATTCATATCTGCAATTTCCCTTTCTTTGTTAGAGTTTTCCTCGTCATGGTAGGGATAGTGAGGGGTTTATCCAATCTTTTAATTTAATTTAATAAAATGGCACATTTTGAAAAACCTTTACAAAGTTGTCCGGCTCACATTCCTGACCAATTACATCACCCAGCCCTTAATTCATCTACTGAAGGCAGGGCTCAAGTGGGAGTATAGAGACTCAGAGAGGCTGTAAAACTGAAAACAAGTCTTTCTAAAGTTCTCTGCTTGGCTTATCCTGTTAAAAACAATGAGTTTTTCCTAGAAACAGGATTTTCCTACACCTGTTCAAATGTGATCTTGCATTAGAAGCATGATCAGGTTTATAAGGAAATTTCACACGAAAGTATGACAAACTGTCAAAATAAAAAGTAATGCATGTGAATAAGCCCTCCTGGCAATGGTATAGGTGTTGAAAAACTGCTGCCTGTTGGTTCATGGGAAAGCTATTTTAGTTATAACCACCCACCATCCTCTTCAATATTTGCAGAGCAACTGAATACTGACTGGGAATGTCTCCAATTCACATTTTACTTTCTGGCTTCTTTCTATACAAGGCTACACTGTCAACATTAGATATGGCCAAAACAAGATGAGTTTGAAGAATCAAGGATTAGCAGACCTGAATGACTTTGTATAGGGTAACTGGTTAGAAGATGATGAATTAAAAACAAATGACAATATGGATACATATCTAGCTGCTCCTAACAATGTATATGAAGAAAATACCTGTCAGGGAATTCCGATAGTTTATGTGGATGGATGCTCCTTCTATATCACGGAAAATAACGAGAAGGAATTAGTAGCTGGCATTTGAAAAGCTTGGAACTATGATACTCGAGAGCCCTCAGACAGTTATAAAATTGGGCCCTGAAGTAGTCAGGTAGCAGAGCTGATGGCCATATAGCAAACTGTCCTTACTACAGTAAATCAACAAATCCAGGAACTGGTGACAATTCATTATTCAGATTATGTCCAAAATTGATTTGTTCACCAGTTTATGAACTGGAAAGCGAGGGATTTGCTGTGTGCTAACAACAAACCCTTGAAACATGGAACCCTGATAGAAACCATAGATGACTTGGGGAGATAAAACAACATGATGGGATACTGATAGAAGGACAAGTGAAAAGGGATATAGGTTTACAATAGCACAATCTTGTATTACCGTAGCTACTCTAAATCACAAAGAAGCCATACTCCAAGACTAAAAAAGAGACATACAATAAACATATTGAAACAGCCCAATCTAACACTAAGTGGCTATTCAGAATCTTAAAGGTACTTGAATCCCCTGTCACTACACCTGACACCTGCCCCAAAGACAACACTTGGTGTGCGAACATTCAAAAGGCCATCCTTGGAAAAATCGCCACCCTTCAAACAAAAATTCCTGATAAAAAAATCAGTCTGCAGGAAAGCCTGTACCATAATACACCCCTGGTTAACATTAACGCCAACCCTGAATCTGTGAAACCATTCAGCTTTGCCCCCCTCTCCATCATCGAAGTTGAACACATTATTAATAACCTTAAACCTTCCAATTGTCAGGGTGACTCATGCCCTGCCTCCATTATCAAAGAGGCCTCGCATAACCTAGCGCCCTTTATCACCACACTCAAACTCCTCATTCAGCCCAGGGATTGTCCCGGACAACCTTAAGGATGCCTGGGTTATCCCTCTCCTCATAAAACCCACTCTGGATGCTAATATACCCACTAATTACAGACCGATCACCACGGTCCCTTTCCTCTTAAAAAGTCTGGATCGTGCTGCTTACTTACAGATCCAAGATTACCTGGAAACTAATAAACTCCTGGGACTGAGGCAATCGGGCTTCCATCCACGATACGGAACTGAAACTGCTCTGTTAGACCTCAAAACCCAGATTGAAGACCTAAGAGACAAGGGTAAACTGGCTCTTTTACTTCTCTTAGATCTCTCCGCGGCTTTCGATTTAGTAAATCACCAAATCCTATGCCGCCACCTCAAAACCGCAGCCCACTTTTCGGACAAAGCCACAGCCTGGATTACTTCCTTCCTTGCTAATAGATCCATGAGGGTCTTTTCCCCCACCGCCACCGCTGAGCCTTCACCAGTCACTTGTGGAGTCCCTCAAGGATAATGCGTGTCACCGACACTCTACAATGTGTTTACTAAAGCCCTTTTTGACATTTTGGATTATCTGTGTGTCACTTATACAAACTAAGCCGATGACACCCAGATACTTATCCTTCTCACAGACGACCACAAAGCCGACTCTCTAGCCATTAACGCCATTTATCAATTCATCCAGGCCTGGATGGACCAACACGAACTGTGTTTAAATGACGAAAAGACTGAGCTTCTCATCCTTGGCTCCCACCAAAGACTCAGTAAACTAGACGCATCGTTTAAATCTTTCACTATTGATGGTAACCCCATTAAAGTGGCTAAAGACACTAAAACACTTGGAATCTATATCGACTCTACCCTTTCACTAGCGAGGCAAACCAATGCAGTATCATCGGCTGCCTCTTACACATGCAAGCTTATCACAGCATGCCATCCCTTCCTATCTTCATCCAACTGCACTACACTAGACAGGACCTTGGTCCTATCCAAAATTGACTATTGTAATGTCCTCTACCTGGGCACCAACCAATGTAACATTAAAAAGTTACAAATCATTTGGAACAATGCTATCAGAGCTGCTCTGAACTTGCCCAGGAACCTCCATATTTCTGACACCAGACGTAGTCTTCGATGGCTTTCAGTCTCCCAAAGAATCTCTTTTAAAGCAATTGCACTCACTCACAAAAGCCTCACCAACCAAGCCCCTAGCTACCTAGCCAGCAGATTCACACCACAAACATCTGCGAGACCTCTAAGAAGTGCTCAAACCAATTGCCTTGCTATTCCACGCTTCAACCTCGAGAAATCTAGTGGTCGCAGTTTCCCAATACCAATACTGAATGCAATCAAAGTAACTAACTAATTAAATGGTTTCTTGTATAGCACAACTCTCACCCTAAGGTCTCAAGGCACTCAGGTCATCAACAACAAAGATAAGCAGAAGAAAAACACTGGGTTAACAAGAAGTTCCAGCTCTATACAGCCAACGCATGTTTCGACCTAAACAGTTCTTTTTCAAGGCTGAGGGTCATAAATATAGCACAGATCCAATATAGAATTTAAAATATGCGAAACATATGCTATTGTACCATCATTAATATTCCATATAAATCAAGAAAATAAATGAGTTATATAATCATTGAATAAAATTTCAGTTCAATAGAAAACAATGATCATATGTTCAAAGAATAGCAAGGAGGATGGAAGAGAGAAAACAAACTAGATTAGTACACCGTGAGGATATTGGGAAATTCTGCAATCAGTCCTGTGGTCATTGATATCTTTTACCCAATGAGGCATTCACAGTCATGTAATGTTAAATATCTTAAACTGAGGGGTCGGAGTGCCCAGTAAGGAGTCTTGCAGTGTAAGGCTAAGGGGTGGGCAGTAAAAGGTATCCGTAGACAACAGTAAAATACATTACACAGTCGTAATCACAAACACAAATGCCAATATATGACATTTTCTTGTAATCCCTGTAATGAGATCCTTCGATGGACGATGTTTATTTTCTAAGTATTTTTTTGGCTGAAGAATGACACTAATTTACTACTCTCCAATGCAACAATCAAACCCCACAATCTGGGACAAGAAGCAGGCTGTTTTCATCTGAATACGTCATTTTATTTCAAATTATAATCAATGATTTAAAAGTCATCAACCACAATATTTAAATTTATACAGTGTGGCATACAAGCAGAGAACCCTTTGTTATATATAAAACAAATCTGATGTCATTATTTGTCAATGGTTTCAGAGAGAATCTAAGTGAATTATTTTAGTCAAAGAAATGGTTTGCATCTTTAAATCAAACAATCAACATCAATTTGACTACATTGAAGAGTTTATTATCCTATTATCTAGAATAGTCATTCTTATTTGTTTTTCTACGTATTGATGTTTGTGTGAATTGGAATGAAACCATTGGCGAGACAACAGCAGGGAGGTTGCATTGTCCTTACTGTAGCCTGTTGTAAGGGTGCGGGAGGAGGAGACTGACACACATGTGGCATGGTTGTTGGCATAAACCTTTATTACTAATGAAAATAAAGAGAAAATCTAACTTTCCTTAACTCTAAGAGGGGTGTCCCTACCTCAACTAAAATACTAAAGGTACCGTCAAGATGTCTGTGTAAATCAAAGTCCACCATCCTGTGTCAAAACCCTACTTCTGTCCCCAACACTTAAAACTAAACTAAAGAGGTAGTGGATCTTTAGTATCACCCCATTATTTTGCGGCCAAAAATACTGTGGCCGAAGATGCAGTATTTCGAAATGCACATTTCAACGCATTTATATGAGGGTAGGTTGGGTTAGTACATATTATAAGGGGAGTAGGGAGGTTGCAGGGGGTCTCCCCTCGCATATAAGTGCGTTGAAAAGTGAGAGTAAATAATATTGGTATATTCGTCCGCTGTATTTGTTTTTGCGAAATAAATCACATAGATCAAGCATCTTCTTGGTCCAGAAGAAGGGCTCCCTTCTTCTGGACAGTGGATCACAGTTCCAGTGGTTAGGTGTGATCGTTACATGAAGGAACTACTCACTTCCCCAGACCTCAATCCCTTTCCAAGACACAAAATAAAGTTCCAGGTTGTAATGACAAAAGGTAGTAAAGTTATCAATTATAATTCCAAATAAACAGTTCCAGTTCAAACATCAACGTTCCTTATTGCCCATAGTAGCCTCTTCACTATTGGGTTACTGGAGAATGCCTCCCTTCTCCAGTTGTCTAAACACAAAGCCAGGGGAATGACTCCCTTCCACTGGACTCTGTCCTCTTGGTTCCACAATTTCACAATACATGGGGAATGACTCCCATCCCCTGGTCTTCCTGGGCTTTGTCCTCACACTCTCTGGGCTTTTACTTTTACAGTTTACAACGCCAGGGGGACTATCTCCCTTCCCCTGGCCTTTCTTGGCTTTAGTTTCACAGTTCACAAAACTAGGAATAATGTCTCCCTTCCACTGGCCTTTCTTATTCCATTTTACACAGAACACAACACCATTGGGAATAACTTCCTTCCTCTGGCCTCTCGTATTCTTAATCTCACAGTTCACAACAACAGGGGGAATGTCTACCTTACCTTGGCCTTTCTTCTCTTTCCTGCTCTAGCAGACCTGGGTCACTATCCTGCCAGGTACTGCCACAAAGAAGATGGTTTAAGGCTTCCTTCGTTCTTGTGTGCAGGTTCCAAACTTGGCTTTTCTCTTCTTCTCGCTTTGGCAGACCTGGTTCACTACGCTGCAAGGTAGTGCCGCGAAGAAGATGGCCCAGGAGGCTATTTGTTATTGGGTGTGTGTCCCAGACCCATCACCCTTCAGCCTTTATGGTGTTCCTCCAGCCATCCTGGCATGCCAGATACCTGCAGAGTACCACTCACAGGGGGACTGTACTGTCAGGTAGCGGCCTCACTGCTCATGGGAAGGGGCTCCCCCTCGTGGAGAAGTGATGATATCTAAAGATTTGTCACACTTATTGGTACTGAGTTTACCTAAAGGTAATAATAGTCAGACCTTTAGCTTCGCACTAGGAAGGTTCTGGCCTTGACCCTTTTTCTGTTTTTATCCATTCATTCTGTATTATGTTTACCCCTTAATACTTATTTGAACTACTTCTCACTTAAAACGTCCATGTTTTCAGTCTACTTTTTGGGGTGCCAATTTGGGAGTAACCATACCTATTCACCCGCTTTTCTACCTACTTTGAGTTAGACCTTACTTCTCTGGCATAGATTTTCCTATCTTTTGGTTGGAACCCTGCATACCTTTAGGATAGATGGTTTCACACCGCTCACCAGGGGTCTTTGAAAAATCTCCATAAAAGTACCATTTTTGTTTTTTTTTTTGTTTCTTACTGAATGAATAACCTTTACACTTTCCATTAGTTTTATTCTACAGGCACCATTTCTTCTCCTTAATTACAGTATCATGCTCTGATTCTCAAAGAAGCATAACAAGCTTTCTCTGTAAAGTATAGTGTTTATTGGATATTTTGTATTCTTTAAACCCATGGCCCAGTAGATCTAAAGAATATGATCTTGAAGATCTTAAATCAAAAACCTGGTGGTATCTGTGGGGTGAGTAGCAAGAGATTATAAATCGGTTATACCACGCATCCTCAACCTATACACTTTGAAGAATTGGTGGCATGTACAGCAGAAATTCAGCAGAAACGGTATTGGTGTCCCTATTTATCAGAACAAAAAAACCTTTGAGGACAGCGACTCCCTCATCACAAATATTAGTGTACTTTGCACATAAACCAGACATTAGTTCTCACACGTGTGAATTCATTTCCATTATACGTGGGGCTAAAGTATTAATGTGTGGACTAATACCAAGACTATTTTAGTAAAATGAAGGCTTACCTGTTCTCCAACAGTTGCTCTAGTTCTTGGACCTTTTTACAAAGCTCCTCTGCCAGAGGAAAACTCTTCCCCACCTTCATGAACAGAGCAGCGATTTTATTACTGCGAAGGAATCCGGCAGCTCTCCTTCGCAATCCATGAAGTACACACGCCTCAACTGCAGCTGTTTAAACAAAAACATTACCATTTCAGAACAAATCCCTTTCAAATGTATGTATGTTTCAACAAGCGTGTACTGAATAGCACAGTTATCAGGCACACGAATAGCTCCAGTGTTCATAATATTATGAACACACACTGTTTGCTCAGTTTCATATTGTCAAGTCTAAAGGCTTCAGATAATAACTTTAGGGCAACTTCATGCTGACCTTTCCCCTTTACCTCAACTCTCCCCTCTGAAAATATGTCTATACATAATCCTTTGCCAATGAAGGGACTAAGAAGTGCAGGACTAAACTTGTAGTTGCATCATTTTACAAACATGATAGCCTGTTAAATAAAGAAATCACATTAGATGCTCAAACATCAAAGGGGTATCAGGCCATCAATCATCAGCAGAGGCAGTGTTATTTCAGGATAATTTCCCACCAAGGCACATACCACTAATACAATATAGAACAGCAAAACTATATAACCAATATAAAAAATCATAACATAGATATAGGATACAATAAAAACAATACATGCAAACATCCCTGTTATTTAACATTCATAAAATCATGGCCATTTTCTATGGTTCTGAAATGCAATTCTACCTTGAAATAGTTTGAGCCTGATCCATGGAATATTTTGCACGGTTCAAAGTGACTTTGCACTGCCGACATGACCCCTGATTCATGAAATGTGAAAAGTGTCTTTTTGAAGTGCTAAGTCGCTCATTCACTTGTTATTTTTCCTGCTTTGCTCATTTGCACAAATAAAGGGGGCATTTCTTGACATTTAAAAGAGTATCCTGATTTCACAAACGGGATATCCTTTTAAATGTCTAGAAATGAGCCCCCCCCTATTCTTTTTAAAACAGGAGCAGGAGGCAGGTGCAAATCATGGCAGGATCGTTTCTGAGCCGTCATGATTTTCTTTTGAAGTGTCACAGCCGCTGACTGTGATTGTCACACTAGGGTTTCTATCCCCAAACTGGCCTTAGCTACTGACCAGACATTAGGGGTTTCCGATCAACAGTACTAATCCGGGGCTACTGACACCTGGGCTAGGGAGGGAACCCAAAGGAAATGAGAGTGAGAGAGAGACAGAGAGAGAGCGATATATAGGGGGACAGCCTTAGGGATTTCAAACAATGAAAAACACTTAAACAATCTCAATGTCAGCTGTAATTCAGTGCAAGGAACAGGTGCAAGGACACGCATATGTCTTATAAATAAAGTATCTGAAGCTCTCATTTTAAAGACACTTTTACTACAGCAGGACCTGGCTTTACAGCTGCATTTAAAACTTTACCTTTGAAAAGACTGCTTAGAAATCACAATGGAAAGCTCTTAAAAGCACAAAGCTAGCTGGTAATGGTAATGTTTATTCATAAAGCGCCTATACACAGGCAAGTGTTTCAAAGCGCTCAAGGAGGGAGGGAGCATGGGGAAAAACAACAGTCGTTCAGAGCTCTTGGAATTCTGAAACAATAACAGTCTGCACAGGCAGAGTAAGTGCATATAGTACAGTTAACAATGGGGATAATAGCAAATAGGTCTGACAACATTTCTGCAGTTTTTCCAAGTGCAAAATAAGGCATAACCATGCAGGGAGTGAAGACAGGGGAATAGACAGATGATCTTTAGGCATGGTGCAATCGGAACGTGCAAGTGCAAAGACGGTTACAGAAGAGTGGGTGCAGGGGAGACAGGTACTAGGGGGGGTCCTAGTGCACCCAGTCGGTGGAGACTGGGGTAAGTGCAGAGAGATGCCACTCACTTGGGTCATTATAAGTGCAGTGATAATGAGGTGAGTGTAAGGCCCAGCGGCAAGTGAAAGAGGACTGGCAGGGGTACCTGGGACCTGTGAGACTCTGAGGTACACCAGGCGGCGCTCACTCGCAGATGGTTGAAGTTAGATGAGCTGAGGGCTCAGGAGGGACAGTATTTAGGTAAGCATCGTTGCAAATAGGTAGGTCCCAGGCCTCAGAAAGCCTTGTGGATAATGCAGAGGGTCTTGAACTTGATCCTTGCAGCCACGGGGAGCCAGTGGAGGGAATTCAGCGCTGGCAAAATCGAGTCCCTGGGCTTGAGGCCAGGATAAGTCTTGTGATTCTGTTCTGGATGAGTTGTAGAGGGCGCAGAGCGGAAGCAGGGAGGTTGAGAAAGATTCTGTTGCATTAGTCTAGCCTAGAGAGAACCAGGGCTCTGGAAACGGTGAGACGCTGGGGGAAAGTGAGAAAAGGTAAAGTGCCTCTGAGGAGGTGAAGCTGATGGTTGGACTTTTTAGAGATGTCCGAAATGTGGGAGGGAAAGGAGAGAGTGGATTTGAAGATGACCACAAGGTTTTTGGCCTCGCCGGTGGGTGCGGGCTCAGGACCAAGGGGGGCCTGTCACAACCCGTGACCCAGAACCCCACTGGCATGGTCACATGCCAGGTAGGGTCAGGACTCAGGGCTCATTTGGGGCCCCAAAGGCCTTGCATTGTCATCATAGACTCTCCTGGAGTCAGTCCTTCCGCATTCGGCGCCAGGCTCATGTTCAGATTGGGACTTTACCTTGAAGGGACTACTTTTCCTGTGAAGGCCTGCAGCCAACATGGAGGCACCCATACAGTCTAATTCCTAGGAACCAGACTGTGCGGTGCAGTGTTTTAGGGTGTGTTAGCCTGGACTACTTTACCTGGACTATTTTACAGAGGGCTATATAAACCGCACCCAAGCTACAGAACGTGCTTCGCGTTATTCTGCAGCCAGCAGCGTGACGCTCATCGGGTTCAGATACCAGCTCCCGGCGATCCTTGAATAGTGGACCTGCAGAGGAGACAAAAGAACATCATTAGCAGTCTCTGCTTACCTGCAACTTTCCATCCGTCGTTTCCTGCTGTCCACGGTCTTCCATCCAGTTGGCAGTCATCAGGACATCACGCTTGCACCGGAACAAAGCACCTGGAGGGAGAGAGAAAGAAGGACAACGTTAAACAGGTTACTCACGGCATTCACGGCAGTAATCACAAAATCCTCACCTGGCTGGGCATTTCTTGACGAGTTCTGCTCCGGAAATCTTCACACGCCCAGAAAGACCATCGCAACCTGAAAAGGAATAAAGAATACAGGTTAGCAAGAAAAGACATTAGCGCGCCGCACTTCGCGCTTAACCTACCATCCATCATACGCTTCTGCATCCATCATCCTGGCAGGAGCCTGATCCAAGTAGCACACCCACCGAATCTCTGTGCACCTAAGGGGAAACAAACAAGAAAAGACATTATTAGCAAGAAAGGAAAGCAAGGACATTTAAAGACTGCTATAACCAGACTTACCTCCTTAAAGACACTTGAATGGGTTAGCACCAGTGAAGTTAACTCGGTCGCTTCAACCCGCAGAAGACTACGCGCCCCTGCACAGAAGGCAGGATGGAGAGCACACCAGACATCATAACAAGGTGAGGAGTGGGCCATCGGATCGAGTCCAGGGGTCTGGTGGAAGGAAACAAAGTCTGTTCTTAAGCCCAGCCCTCCTGTGTTTTCAGGCCCGACCGCCACAGAAGGCATCGTCCAGAATTGGGAACGTCCAGGGTGAATCCGGCAACCAGGGCATAAGGGCGTCCCTCTGGATACCAGGTGAGCGTATCAGGGCCGGCCAGAGTGAGTGGGAAGGCGGGTGCAGGGTTCCCAATGCAAACAATCTCAGTCTTGCTGGCAGTGAGGCAGATGTAGTTTGCAGCACACCATGACTGAATAGCGTACAGACAGTCAGATATGAGCGAGGAGGAGGAGGCAGCTGAGGGTAGCCTGAACGATAGTTGTGTGTCATCCACACAACACCGGATTTTATAGGTGAAAGTGTCAATCACACGTGCCAGGGCAGCCATATAAACATTGAACAACCAGAGGGACAGGTTAGATCCTTGGGGAACGTCACAGGTTGAAAGAGCAATAGTAGAGAGGAAGGCTCCAAGTTCCACCTGGTATGGGAAGTCGGAGAGAAAGGAGGTTAACCACGACAGGGCGTGACCTGTGATTCCCAGGGTGTCACGGAGGCGTGCAATCAGGATGTTGTGGTGAACCGTGTCAAAGGTAGATGAAAGATCAAGGAGTATGAGGACAGAGGTGGTGTTAGTGTCAAGATTTGAGAGCAGGTCTTCACCGGTGTTCAGAAGAACAGTTTCCGTGCCTCTGGATGCTCTGAAGCCAGATTGATGGTTGTGGAAGTAACCAATAGATTCAGTGTGGAGGGTCAGCTGAGAGATAGACAACTTCTCCAGGAGTTTGCCCAGGAAAGGAGTGATAGAGATAGGATGGTAGTTTGCCAGAATGGAGGGCCCTGAATGGAGCTGAAAGAGATCTGGGCGGGGGATTGTCAAGGAGAGGCAGGCAGTGAGTGGGTGTGGCCCTAAGAACTAGCAGGGCCATGTGCCATGAACGGGTAGTGTTCCCTTCTATTTCACTTGCAATGCCAACAGATTCGGCATATCGGCAACACTTACAGCGCCACCTAATAGCTAAAACTAAAAAAGGGCCCAGTTAACTTAAGAAGAGATACAGTAACAGGCAAACATTCAAAGGAATGCACAATAAAGATAAATACCAAAGAGCAAACATTTGGGAGTAAGCAGACCAAAGCAGGTGGGTATTTATCAGACCGAGGAGCAGCTAATAACAGAGCATTTTGCTTGTTTTAATGATCTGCAACTTGGATGATGCCATGAACTGCTGCTGAACACATTTAATAAAAGGGAAAGGCTTTCCCAACCCTGCAGATGGTACAAGCTCCACTGAGCAGTCACTGAGGGATTTCTTCCAAGAAGAGCGATACAGCAGGGTGCATTGGTAAAGCACACGGGTTGAGGATTTCTTTTGAGGAAAGGGGAAGCGGTTGCCATAGGGCTGGATCGGGAAGGCCCAGAAGTCTTTTGATCTTTTCGCTTTCCAGTGGCTGTAAAACAGCCTGATACACTTGCGAGAATTCTCAATAGAGGTTTTGTGGCCAGTGTGCTGGAAGGCGTTGAGATCCATGATTGGCTCTTTCTGGTACCTCTAAAGGGCCAAACATGCCTTGCAGTTTATTGTTGCTGCCTTTGGTCTTAACAAGAGCCTTTGCCTCTCCGTAGGAATGAGTAGGGGCCTTGGTAGCCCTTTTCTGATGCAAAAGACGAGGTGCAAAGGACTAGGCAGTAGCCCTGAAAGATTGTAACCTTTTCTGGCTTGCATCCTCCCAACTTCCAGAAAGATTGTGGCTTTCAAACAGCATGGCCAGTAATTTTGCCTGGATGTCTTGTGTTAATTTGAGGTCTGCACATTTGGTGACAGATTATGGTGCCAGATACCATGGACCTCACTGCACAGTCAGCTGTAACCGGACCAGTTTACAAAAGGAGATTTGACATTTCCTTGCCACTGCATATGAAGTGCTGGAAGGGTCATTGTAAGGCAGGCGATAAATGCTCCCCATGTTTGCTGGCTGTACTTCAAAGGCAGTAGGATACTGTGCCAGAGTGCTTCACACATTTAATGAATGCAGTGCCGAATTGCCAGAGGTAAACAATTTTCTGCCCCAGTCATCAATTTTTTTATGCGATCTCTCTCAGGGTATCAGCGATGGGAGGCCTGGGTTGGAGACCAGGGTGTCCTTATTGAGCTTCTTCCTTCCAGACTTAGTGAGAGGGGCGAGGATATCAGATAGAATAGCAGTTAGAGAAGATGGAGGAAATTGAGAGCACCATAGAGGGTGCATTAAGGAAGGAGAGCACAGGGGAGAACAGGAGAGAAAAGGATGCACAGCACAGAGCTACGCCACACAGAAAAAACAGGGAGAGGTCTAGGGAAGGGGTAGAGGGAACAGAGGGAGACAGAAAGCAACAGCAGAGCACAGATGGATACAAGTCAACAGAGGGCAGTACAACAATGAGAAGATCTCTCAGATCTAATAACACCCATCAATTGAAGACGCCGGCCTGTAAATCTAGTAACGCCATGAATTGTGCATTGGCAAAGTCTGCACCTAGGGCATGGAATGCCCTTCCACTTGATCTTAGAGAAATGCATTGCACAGCAGCTTTCAGAATAATGCGAAAACGCTGATATTCTTCTAATGACAAATCGAATTGTTGACCCTGGTTCATTGTAGATGACTGCCTCCTCTTCTTCCCCAGGACATAAGACTTGTGTATATGTGTTTATGCATGTCTCCTTTTTGTGCACCTGTAAACCTCAGGGTCCTTGGTTAAGCGTGTTTTGCTTCTGCGCCGCGTATAGTCACCGTAGAGGTCACTTCCCAGACCACATAGACCAAAAGTTCTTGGACTAAGGGAGGCAATAACCCACACTTAGTGACCAAGAGTTAGAATATAATTGGCTCTTTACGGGCCCTTTATTCATACAACATATAGAGACATACACCAAACACTGTAAATGAATGAGGTTGTTGGTACATAAACACATACATCAAGAAAACTAAAGAAAGTACTTCACCGTTAGAGTAGTTGAGGAAGAGAACTTCATCTCGGCCACTACAACACTACCCAGTCCCAAGGCAGGTGGGCAGAGAGAGATCACGCATTCTAACAGGGTCTGGAGCGGAGTGTCCTCCCTCTCAGCGGGACTTCCTCACCCGGGGTTCCAATTCTGAAAAAATGACTACCTGGATACCCTTCTCTTATGGGGAAAATTCCCCGGCCACCATAGGTTGCCAAACCGTCCCTGGCCGAAGGACAGCCAACAAGCATGGGGGCACAGAGTGGAACAATCCAGTTAATAGTGGAAAAACCCAGCTCGTCTTCTGCGTGCTTGCTCCCAGCACCCCTCATCACTTCACCTGCATAGCTCTGACTCCCTTCTTGGCGCATCCTTGATCGAACAATGCGTTAACTATCCCTCTAGATGAACTCATCTGCTTCCAAACATAAACATTGCAATAATGCAACTGCGGCAGAGCTCATGTCTGCTTAAGTGAGTTTACAGAAACATATACTTCCATTGCGGTTATGAAAGTGAATGTTTTTTAGCTCATTTTCACACACGCATTACAGCTTGTTATAAATTGAATAAAGTAAAGCAAAGTAAAGCAACAGTAGTGAGCAGAACAATGGTGAGCCAACCGGGCTCAGTCATGACCTAGAGAGGAAAAAGGTCTAGAGGACACAAACATAACCAGTGTGACAGGCACACGCAGGAACATCTCACCTAGAGGGAATATGCAGAAAAATGCATGAGAAATGCAAAGAAACAATAGCGAAACAAAAAACACAAGTATGGCTACCCAGGAGTGGAAAAAACGTTGATTGAGTAAACGCGAGGTAGGGCAGTTTAGTGGGTGCAGTAATTGCTATGCTTCACGCCTGCACCTTTCCTACCTTATGGTGGCTGCTGGTCGACGGCAGCCCTGCATGCTTGCACTCCCCTTCGTCGCCAAACACCTGCGTCGCACAATACTGCGCCTTTAACCTACGCAGACTTTGCCCCAGAGGGTCCGATCCTTGGCTCTTAAAGGATACGCTGCATGGGCGTAGTGCAACATGCTACCTATCAATCAGCTAGCGTCTCCTGCGGTCCTGCATCGCACAACGCTGCGCCCTTAGCCTATGCAGGCTTAGCGGCCTTATGCTTGAAGCGCCTATACGGACTATATTGAACCTGCCAAAATTGAAACGTAATTATCAAAGTTCAGTAGCAGTCCTTTTCTGGCTAGTGCATATATGAAATATGAATTACATTTGAAAATTACTCTTTTCAGAACCTATAGTATAAAAAATGTACACACAAACTAGTTCACGCCCAAATATTTAAATCTATAAAAACGTGATGTCTGCATATGGTGTCACTTAATTGGCGATATACCCGTGTCCACATCATGCAGATATAAGGTTGCAAAAGAACTACATTACATTGCTGCTCAGGGCATCCAAAAAAGGGGATTTATTTCACAAATCCTATCGGTTATGGTATTAACAAAATTGAAGATGTTGAAAATATTAACATATTATTTATAGAAGAACTAGGTTCCAGAGAATAGCAAAATACGCTGCAATCCAGATGACGAACAGAAGTGAGTGGAGAAAAAGTTGTGCTTTCTTGCAGAAATACTTGAGCAGCAATGTGAACTTTGAACGCAAAAGTTACAAATGCTCTTATAAAACTTGTTTTATCTGTAGTGTGCTGCATCAGGAGGAAGACACAGAATGCAGGTAAGACACAGGAGCCAGCAGGTACAACATGTATAAGTACATTATTGATGTTTCAGGGTATAAGTTATAAGAAGGGGGAGAGCATAGGTGACATCCTCCTCTTAGTAGTGTCTCCCATCCTGAATCACTAACTGTCATCCATGGAACCCTGAGGGAACCCAGGGTTCCAACACTATACAACATTCCATGGCTTGCATTGCATATGGCAATGCAAGTCCCACACTACACATCCCCCTTCCTCATAAGACTATATGAGATCCTTGTCGGAGGTGGCCTCACACAACGTAGTCCCGTACACGCTGTATTGAGGTGCGGCTTGACGCGGCTCTCTACACTCTATGCTCGTACTCACGGCGCAAGGTCCTCTCCTCTAACGGACCAAATGCGGCCTCGTCGCAGCAGCCCAGAACCGGCGTGTCCCTCTGCGTCTCTCTGCGCCCTGTACCCACGGGAGCTGTTGCTGGAGCAGAGCGGTGCCACGCGGTGCCACTCGGGGGAGGCACAGGTGGGACTGTGGACTGCGCCTGAGGACCTGATATGTGTGACTGTGTGACTCCACGCACGGCTTCGGTGCGACGGCAGAACAACAAAGCGTGGCCCTCGCTTTGGGCCAGCTGGGAGACTACGGCGGGTCACGGGAGTGCTTTTTCCAGCCGATTCTCACAGTACTGGGTCCGTTTGCCGTAGTCTTGGAGATGAGGTGAGTGGAGAGCCGGAAGTGACACTTGCTGGCCTGCTTTTCACTTTTTCTGGCTTCCACTCTGAGCCCATTGTGGCTCATTGGTTCTGTGCATTATTATTTTAGCGCAGCACAAATACAGTGTTAAGTCAGATAACACTTTACATTGTCGAAAATCCCAGCTTCCTATTGACCCTTTGTTGTCTGTAACCCTCATTAGCTCCGGCTTGTGTGGGAAGAGTGCAGGGCTCAGCACCAGCATTATTGTACCATCCTGCTGCATTAGAGTAGGCTGGATACTGCTGCCTTTTATTTCTAATCTGGCCTCAAGGATATACGTCCAGGAGACTGCAGGCTTAGGCCTTTGATCCAGGGCGCCCTGATACATCGACTTCCGATCAACCTTATGGTCCCCGGGTGAGAGGAATTGCTTGGACAACCCCTGAGGATTGTGGCTTATCCCCCTCTACCTCCTCGGGGTCAAAGGGAACAACAACTTTCTCTCTATAACCCTTGCACTCATCACCAAATCAGTATTGGAGAGTTTCCTTCTCTCTGACTAGAGAACTTTGGCGGACTTCGATTTGTATCTTCCGCTGACATGCAGCAGGGGAAAAGGTCCTTCCACTCGAACTATAACCTACGGAAAATCAAGACCCAACCCATTAAGGAGAACAGGGAGACTTATACGAAGGGTGTTAAACCCAAGAAGAATGCGAAGTATTCCAAGCCGGTGGACCAAGGTGCTATCACTGAGTTTTTTCCAGTGAATCCACCTCCGGAAATAAACTCAACCACAATTGAGTAAACTGTAGTTCCAGGCCCCAGTGGCAACATCTCACTGAATACTACCAATTTTGACGATATTGATAACAATTCCCTTCTAGACCTGTGCTTAAATATTCAGAGAGGGATGTCGTCACAAACACCACTGACAGTAGTATGTGGCACACTTACCCATAATGTAAGCAACATGAGTACTCTTCCTGGCCTACAAAACTCCATTGGAAGCAGAGGACGAGTGTCTGCTTCCCCTAATTTAGCAATGGCATCTATGGAGGATGTACCAGACAAAGGGACGATGATATTGATTGTCAGTACCCCGGCTCAACTGAAATTGCTGAGCTTCAATCATCAGTTGCTGCTCTACAATTTGCGCTTAAGATCTTACTGCAAATGTCAGGTCGTATCTTGACAAACACTAACACCCTCACTATGGCACTAGATCAGAAGGATCATCTCCGTGAAGAGGCAGAAGCTAATCTATCCGACGCCTTACACACAGTGGAAGGAAGTGAAGACCAGGATAATATGGAAGAAGCTGAAGTTAAGCCATCAGAACCCATCATCAGCGCCAGAGCCTATGATGCACCCCAGGAGAATGTAGGTGACCTTTAGATGGAACATTGCCCCTACGTTTTCTTCTCACGGAAGCAGCGTAGACTGGCGAAGAAGGTGCTCAAAAACAAAAAATCTAAAACATGTGCCTCACCCTCTATTATTGTGCCACGGATAGGGCTGGACACACGTTCAAAAAAAGCCAAGAAAAGACTAGCTAGAGCGGCAGCACGGGCGTCAACGACCAAAGGACTCCATACTAGTTGTCTAGTTCCGGAAGAGAAATCTATCTGTCCGGTCGTAGACGAGGTCCGTTTGGAAGACTTGGGTCTGGGACTTGAACTTAGCTCGCCAGTACGCCCTAAGCAACCATCAGCATTTGCAGATGAGGGAAACACACCGGTGCCTGCGTTGCCTGCACCTGAGAACGTTCCTAAAGACATCAACGAGAATCGCATCCGTCTTATTAAGAACTTATATCAGAGCGGCAAAAACACTTGGCTTGCGCGATCTGAGCTATTAGTCAGACTTTATTGCATTCCCCAACTCCGAGTATTGAAATCCGATGACTTCTTGTTTGTTGAACCTCTGAAAGGTCCCAAACCCAACGTCTCTGCCCTACATTGCACTTTTCTGTCGACAGCACGGCTGATTAGGAAATACAAAGAGGACAGTCGACGTTGATATCGACGTGGATCTGTACGAGATTGACCCTAACATTGTCCCAGATGAAACTGCAACTCCAGTCCCCGTATCTAATGGTCTTAAGCCAGCCGAAGTGAAAAATCCTGAACTCGCTGAAGTACAGCAAGTACTAAAATGGCTGATGGAATCCCCCCCGGGAGTTTTACACAACCATTGAGCCTTTTCATTTCTTACTTGGAACTGCAGAGGCTTTGCCCATCTGCTGAGATCGGAGGGTTCCGTTGACCTTTTGACTAAACACAGCTGTATTTGTCTCCAAGAGACCTGGGCAATGGATGTCATTGGAGGGATTTGTTGTGTATCAATCATTTGCAAAACGGGGTACTAGGAGCCGCCCCTTTGGGGGTTTACTCACGGGGGTGGTCAGCACAGTGGTATCTTGAAGGATTCATTGTAATTCAGAGGATTACCTCATGGCAGTAGAGGTGGAGTACGGAGAGGAAAGCTGTTCTTTTAGGTTCCTCCTTGTTAACCTTTACAATCCACCAGGAGCAGTTGTTAGAGAATCCTTACAAGAAGCATTACAGGATTTACCGTCATCTTGGACAATGAAACATGGTAATGCAGCAGTAGTTGTTATGGGGGACTTTAACTGCCACATGACAGGTGAGGGACATATATCGTCTAACTCTAATCTTACTACAATCTTAGTACAACATGCCTAATGGTCCACGAGAAAAGGGAGGCCGAGGGGCTAGGTTGGTTACAATTGTTCGCTTCTTGGGACCTTGTGATGATTAACGGACGTATGCCTGGTGATAGGCCGGGGAAACATACTTGGACAAATGGGACAGTTTCCAGCACTTTGGACTACATATTCATGTGCTCTGAGATGCACTCGAAAGTTGCTGATATGAAAGTGATTAATAACAACTGGAGTGACCATGCAATACTCCAATGTTTTCTCCGACTACCAAGTTATGCCACTGCCACACTGAATATTGCCAGAATTAACACCAATAGCGCAGGGTCAAATATTGTCTGGTCAGAAAAGAATATTAGATCGGCTACGGAAGCCCTCAAACCCACTTTCTCTGCTAGCTTACTGGATTTCAACCTCATGACCATTAATGCCATTGAAGAATGGATTCTGGCATTTTCGGGCAAACATGCCGCGGCTAAAATGGGTTACATGTTAAGAACAGAGGGCGTTAGTCCTCCCTACAATAAAGGAATCAGAGATGCTAAGAGAGGGCTGAGAGCTAAAATTCGTAACATTAAGACCATGGATTTACCCGCAGTCCTTTACTGCGAGAGAGTAAGAAAAGCTAAAAATAGATATAGAACCATCATTAAGAATATAAAAATGGCAGATAGAAATAGTGCCTACCAAAGTCTAGTACAGACTATCTTCTCTAGGAACTCTCGCAGTATTTGGTCACTCTTAAACAAGACTAGGGAGAATGGTAAAGGCCAACTAGCCAACCCCATTAGCGAGGAGGTTTGGATAAAATTTCTAGAAGGACGTAACTCAGGGGAGACTGAGTCTCTTATCACATCCCTGTATAAGGCCCCTATTTGTCCACCTTTTGAAGTATCCTCTGCGGTCATTCTGTATAAAATAAAAGCCCTTAAATCCTCGAGAACCCCCGGCCCCCATGGGCTGGCTAATGTAGTAATTAAGAATTACCCTGGCCCTCATTACGACCCTGGCGGAAATCGCGGTGCAAAATGCACCATGGAGCACGGCGGAAAGCTGCCAATAGCGCCATGGGGGTTGGCGGATTTCCCGCCCCATTCCGACCTTGGCGGGGCGGTAAATCCCCATTCCCCATTTTACCCTTCCCCATTCCCATTTTTGCCCCATAGGGTATAATGGGAGTGGGGAAGGCGTTAATTACGCCACCGTAAAATACGGTGGCGTAATTAACAACAAGGTCCCGTAGCGCCATGGATTTCTCCGCCCGGAAAAACCAGGCGGAAAACGGCTCCATGGCGCTACGGGAACTCGTAGTAGGGCGGACGGGTCCGCCGCGAATAACGCTGGCGTAGACCCACTCCGCCAGGGTCGTAATGAGGCCCCCTGAATTTTGGGCAGATTTATTCTCTTTACTCTTTGAAAAGATCTTAGCGCAGAGGAGAATCCCCCATTCCTGGCAAACAGCAATCCTCATCCCTATTTTTAAAAAGGGCAACCGTGCTGATCCCAATAACTATAGGCTTCACATTATGTTGGACATAACAGGAAAACCTTTTGCTTCATTGCTGCTAAGTGAAGTGCAGAAATGGGTAGATGAGGTCAACATACTCAGCAAATTCCAGTGTGGATTTCGGCGGGACTTCTCTACCTCTCACAATCTCATGGTGATGGACATATTTCGCACACGGGCGCTTAATAAGGGGCAGCCTCCTTTGTATGCCTTATACATTGACTTTAAGGTTGCCTTTGATTCCATCACCAGAGATAGATTGTGGCTGAAACTTGAATCAATGGGATGCCCGGTAGGTCTCTTGTATTATCTGAGACTCCTGCATCAGAACACTACGGCCCAACTCAGATTAAATCAAGAAGGCAATATGACCAAAAAAGTGATCAAAATAGGGGGGTAAAACAGGGATGTGTCACCGCACCCCTTAACTACAACCTTTATGTATATGACATCCCGGCAGTACTAGCTGAAGTAGACAACTGTCCGCCGAAAATTGGTGAGGCGCCCTGCGCAGTACTAGCGTATGCCGACGACTTGGGAGTATTTGATAACACCATTAGTGGGCTTCGGCGCTCCGCTACCACTTTATGGGAATACGCTAGTTCTAATGGTCTGACTATCAATCTAGACAAGACCAAAGTGCTCAGATTCACTAGGAAAAGAGCATTCCGAGGTAGCTTGATGGTGGGTAAAACCAATATACCTTACGCACCCTCCTATCTTTACCTCGGAGTAGAAATTGAGCCTAACGGTGATTACCGTTACTGCAGACAAGGATGCAAAATCCGGGCTGCGCAAGTTACTGCACTGATTTCTGCATTTTCAAACAAGCAGGTTGGTTTCACGCTCTGGGGGACACGACACCTATACATTCAAGTGTTTGCACCTATGATCACTTACGGCCTTGAGGCCCTCCTCTCTTTTGATTTAACTTGGCTACAAGTGATGGAAGGTAAGTTTTGGCGTTGGATATTGGGGTTGTCCCCAGGAGTACCAATGGCCTTGATAAGACTTGAACTGGGTCTTCCATCACTAAAAGCAATTGTACTCAAAAGGAGGGCCGGGTTCTACCTCAAGATGACCAGGTGTTGTACAAATCCCTTATTGTCTGTGATACACCAGGAAGTGGTTAAAAAACATACTACTTCACCCCTATTTAAATCTATGACAAAATGTCTTGCTGACATAGGTTGGACACACAGAGGGTTAGCCTATAATAAGGAAGTTCAAAATGCACTTGGGAAAAAGGTGGACCTTTGGGACTGGCTTGAGAACTTTGCACATCTGAGTACTTTAAAGAGCTATCAATTTATCAAATACTGATTATACACCTACATGAAGCCCCAAGCGTATTTGACTCTTTGTCCTACTAAAAGACTCAGACGTTTCATCACCTTGTTCAGATTGGAACAACTACCCACTCTGAGGAATCTGGGAGTCAGGGAAAACATTCCTGTCCAAGAGCGAGTTTGTCGCCTTTGTAAGTCATCTGAATCCTTGGAGACAGCCAAACATCTTTTAACGGAATGCCCGACATTAACTAGTACAACAGTATTACACCTTGGTGAATTTGTACATAATCCCCAAACCATCTGTGAAATGTCATTCTGGGTATATTGCACAAACTCTTGTAACATGCACTTGTTTATAGCCCTCTACAATATATGGCTAAAAATTGAATCAAAGCTGGGCCCACTGATCTGAGTAACTTGAGAATCGCAATGTTGCTGTTTTTGCTTTGCTCTTAAAAGTCAAATCTTGCTGTTTCTGCTTTGTGCTAAAAAGTCATATCTTGCTGCCCAGTGCAAAATTCTCTGTATTTTGCTGTTTCTTCTCTGTAACTTGCCAGCCCAGTGACCTCACCACTCTCTTTTGTCTCACACCTACCTCCCTTAGCCCCCCAGTATCTCCATCCTCTCCTTACTTCCACCCCAATGGCGCTTTCTGTTTCTCCTATCTTCTCCAACTGCTTCTCCATTGACTATCCTTCCCTTCTCACTAAGTCTGGTAGGAAGAAGTTCAAAGAGGATATCTTGGCCTCTAATCCTGGTCTTCCTATCGCCAACACCTACTCCAATGCTTCCGCCAGACAGACCCTTACCGACATCCTCTTTGTCGTTCCTTCGCCAGATCTATGGACTCCTCATATGGTCTCTGTGCTCTGCCCTATCTCCTCCTCTCCCATTAATGGTGGCACTAGCTGGGAAGTTCTCATGGCTTCCTTCGACACCTCTAAAGTCATCATTAATGTCTACCTAAATGGCACTGTCATGGTCCAAGACCCTCAGGTCAATCTCCTCCTCTTTGATAGGCGCTTCCCTCGCCTCATCAATTTCCTCTCATTTCCTGCTGTCCCCTCCTCTCCCCTCTTGGCTACCTTGCCCTCTCTCTCCTCCTCCTCCTCTGCCCCTCCTAGGGCTCTTTCTCCTCCGCAGGGCGTACCTCTGATCTGCACCCCTCCCCGGAAGGTCTTTAAGGCTGGCAACCTTCTTCATATTGCCACTCTCAACTCTCGCTCTGCCGTCAAACACTCCTCTGACATCTGTCACCTCCTTGAAGAACTAGACCTTGATGTCCTTGGTCTTACTGAGACATGGTTCACGGCCAGCTCTGTTACGAGCTTTGACACTCTCCTCCCTAATGGCTACAAGATCCTCTCAGCAACCAGATCCTCCCGGTCCGGTGGGGGGGGGGGTAGCCCTGATCTTTCCTGAGTGGATTCCTGCCTCTATCATTCCCACTCAGACCTACTTCTCTTTTGAATACCTTGTCTGTAGGCTTTCTCTCTCGCCTACCCATGCTCTTACTGTGGTTACCATCTACCGGCCTCCTGGTCAAATCACCTCATTTCTCTCTGAGTGGGCAGACCTCTTCTCCTTCCTCCTGGCCTCTACCACTCAACTCCTCATCCTCGGTGATCTAAATATACATTTAGACTCTCCTTGCTCCTCCTCTGTACTCTTCTCTGACCTCTGCGACTCCCTCTCCCTGTCCCTGTCCATCCTGCCGTCTGGCCCGACTCACTCTGCAGGGCACACACTCAATGTCTTGATCTCCTCTGACCTCCCCCTCTCCATCCCTCTGACCACTCCTCTCTCCTGGAGCGATCACTCCCTCCTCTAATCACATCTCTCCCTCTCTTCCCCCCAAGCCAAGCCTACCACAACACTGCCACCTACCTTCTCGTACATCCGGGCCCATGAAGCGTGTGTCAGTTGAGGCTTTTGCTGCCACTTTCTCTTCCCCCCCCTCCACCTTTAGCTGTCTCTCATCCTAATACAGCCCTGTCTCTGCTCTACTCTTCAATTTCTGATACGCTTGATGTTCTTGCCCATCTTGAGGATCCGTTTGAAGTCCAAAGCCAAGTGCAATTCCTGGTATGACTCTGACTTAGCTACACTTAAACACAAGTGTAAGGCAGCTGAGAGGAAATGGAGGACTTCCTGTTCCTCCTCTGACAAACTGGCCTGTCGCCTGCTACAAAGGCAATACCGACTCTCTGTCCTCACCAAGAAGAGAGTCCACATTCAAGCTCCTGTCTCTGCGGCATCTAACAACTCGGCCAAACTCTTTAAAATCTGCAAGGAGCTGGCCAACCCTGCTGCAGTCTCTACCCCTCATGTTGCCTCCCAGGCTCTTTGCAATGCCCTTCCCTCTCACTTCATTTCAAAAACCCAGGACATCCTGTCCACCCTCTCCACCCACACTCCTCCTCTTCCCTCTCCATCTGTGCTTGCTGACCCTCCTTTAGCCACCCTCCCACCATCCTTCTCGTCCTTTCCTCTTTTCACCCCTGACGAGGTTGCTAGACAAGTCCGATCTTTGAAAGCCTCTTCAAAACAGGTTCATCCCTGTTCCTCTAAAACCATCAAGGACCACATTGACACCCTTGCTCCGGCCCTTGCTGATTTTTGCAACCACTCCTTTGCCTCTGGATCCTCCCCCTCCCCTATGAAGCACTCCTTTGTGCATCCTCTTCTCAAGAAACCCACAGCTGATCCTTCTTGTCCAGCTAACTATCGCCCAATTTCCATTACTCCCTTTCTTGGCAAACTCCTGGAAAAGTTGGCCATCTCTCAGCTTAACCTTCATTCCAATTCTGTTGGCTGTCTCCATGACCACCAGTCTGGCTTCAGAGCTGCCAGAAGCACGGAAACTGCTCTCCTAAACATTCGTGAAGATCTGCTCACCAACCTTGACTCTAACAATCCCTTTGTCCTCATTCTCCTCGATCTCTCTTCTGCCTTCGACACGGTCAACCATACCATCCTGCTCAACCGTCTCCGTGAAAACCTGGGTATCACTGATCAGGCTCTGGCCTGGCTGACCTCTTTCCTCTCAGATCGACCCTCCCAGGTCCAACTTGGGTCCTTCCTTTCATCTATCTTCTTCTCTACCTGTGTTTTTCCCCAGGGGTCTAACCTCTCGCCCTGGCTTTTCAACCAATACCTGGCAACTCTTGCCCACTGCATTGCCATTTTCTGCTCAAATTTCCAGTTCTATGCTGACGACACTCAACTCATTTTCAGGCTGCCCTCTGCCACCTCCTCACCCTCTCTCATCTCTGATTGCCTAACTGCCATTCAAGATTGGTGTGCCGCCAATGATCTTTGTCTGAATACCAGCAAGACGGAGATCCTCCTCATCAGCAAACCTTCACCATCCTTTCCCCTCACTCGCTGGCCGCCCTCCCTTGGCCCTCCTCCTACCCCCACTTGCGAGGCTAAGAACCTCTGGGTCATCTTTGACTCCACCCTTTCCTTCTCCGCCCACATCTCTTAGGTCTCTAAAAAGTCAAATATTCGACTGAACCTCCTCAGAGGTACTCTGCCTTTCCTCTCCTTCCCCGAGAAGCTCATGGTATCTCAAGCTCTGGTTCTCTCTAGCTTGGACTATTGTAACAGCCTCTTTCTAAATCTACCTGCCTCTACTCTCCGCCCTCTGCAACTAATCCAGAACAGGACTGCGAGACTTGTCCTTAGCCTCAAGCCCTGGGATCGTATCTCTCCAGCTCTGAAATCTCTTCACTGGCTCCCAGTGGATGTAAGGATTCAATTCAAAACCCTCTGCATTGTCCACAAGGCTTTCTGGGGCCTGGGTCCAAATACCTTCAGCTATCCCTCCGCAAATACCTCCCCTCTCGAGCTCTTCCCTCCTCTACCTCCAACTCACTCAGGGTCAGACGTTTTTCTAAGAAACGAGCTGGGGGTAGATTTCTGTCTTCGGCTGGGGCCTTCCTCTGGAACAGCCCCCCTGCCACTCTAAAACTTGAGGAGAACCATCTCCGGTTCCGGAAGCACCTCAAGACCTTCCTCTTTTCTTCTGCATTTGCTCCCCCTCTCCCCTGCTGATCTGTTCTCTCTTGGCACCGTGCACCTGGCCATGCTCTGTCTTTTGGGCCCAGGTACCTGCTCATCCTGTCACCCTCCCGCACTGCCTCCGGGCCACCCCTTGCACTGGGGTCTGTATCTGTACCCATACAGCCCCCCTTTTTTCTTCCTGCACTTATCGGACCTACCCTGTCTGCAGCCTTAAACCAAGCACTTGCAAATTGATGGCTGCATTACCACTGTTTGTTGCCTTTATTATTTATTTATTGTTATTTATCTGTTTCTCCTCTGCTTCGCACTTTCCACCTCTCCCCCCTTCCATGCACTTTCCCCCTCCCCCCTCTCACATGCACTTGCGCGTTCTCAATGTCACTGGGCCTAGTAAGATCGCTGTTTTGTTCTCCCCTGTTCCCCGCCCTTGCCTTGTCGCGCTCTGAAACACTTGTGTACGAGCACGATAGAAATAAAATATCAATCAATCAATTAAGAAAATATATGCCATAGTGGGACTTGTAGGTACACTGCAAATCTCTTTTAATATATGATCTTGATGTAAGCAGCTTTGGAAATATGCATACTTTTATTCCAAGTGTATAAGTTTGCACAGAAATTTGGGAAACGATATTATTGCTCATTCTTAATTAAATATATAACATATCATTATTTGTTCATTTAAATATTTTCTTTTTTTTTCTTGTATAATACTCGTTTATTGTTTTTTACTGATCTTAATGTATAATTGTTTATTATGTGTAAAGTTTTAATTTACTTTCAATCTATATCACATTAAAGAATAAATAAATAAGACTATAGGAAGGGATCAACAAACACACAGCCACACCAGATAGAATACCATGCACAGCAACACACACAACCAGCCTCACTGTAACAAAACCACATTCACAACCACCATAGCGTACTTCACCAACCGTGTAACTAACATTCAAAACCATCACAGGAAACATATAACATCTATCGGGGACTGCCAGCACTGGATCACAAAGCTACCACTTTCGAGCACAAACTACACTGTACTACATCCACAACATCTCAGCATATTCACCTCTCAACAACCCACACACAATAAACATAATTACTCGGGAACCGAGACATTCGCAACCACCTAAGAAAAACAAAACACAGCCAAACTGACCTCACATTGGGATCCTGTTAGACATCAAATCTAATCTAGTTATACCAACCATGACAGAGGGTATCTCTCCCAAAGAGCACACACAAAAGAAATCAAAAGAAAGAAAAACCACAAATAATACAAAGAGCACATAGAAACGGACGTTGCTGCTAGTGAAGCAGAACATCGTTAAATACAGACAGGCACAGGTTAATTAAACCTTTGTAACTGCGTTGAAAAGATGGAATACATACATGCATGCAAACACAACCAGTATCATTTTTAACGTGCACAGAAATCTAGTGCTTTGATATAGCCATACTTTACGTACAATGGCGCTTAAATACAATATAAGGCTCACCAACCAATAATCTCCCTTTCACACTCCAAAGATACTAATGACTCACAGACCATAACTTACTGCTCACAGCAGTGGAACAAGAACCATAATGTAAAATACCTGGCACCTAGCTGCATCATTTTCATTCATCACGTATATGAATGGCAGCTAGCATACCACAATATACATGTGTACATTCACATTTTTAAATATATTAAAGCACGCATGTGGGGTGGGACACAGCAAACTGACATAGTAAAATACAATACATGACCCCTGCCAGCAGTGTTGATCAGGCACCGCTAGCAGAGAAATAAACGCATGTCAGCTGTGTAAGGAAGGGGGATGTGTAGTGTGATACTTGCATTGCAATATGTCAGCAGCAGTGGAACCCTGGTTTGCACAGGGTTCCAGGAATGGCAGTTGGGTTGTTCAGGATGGGAGTCACAGCTCGAAGGATGTCTTTACCTGCCCTCTCTCCCTCCTTCATACTTCATACCCTCTTTATACCCACTGGCTGTCCTGCCTGCATCCTGTGCCTCCCTCGTGAGGCAGCATACTACAGTATCCTTGCTCTACACATCCTGTTGGCCGAGAAAGATCAGCATATTTCATGTGCGGATTTTGTATAGTGCTTAGGCAGCCGGAGGCCATTTGAAAACAGATATATATGTATCAGAATATATTGTGATAGTACGACGCACAGAAACATTTGTAGTACTTCTATAATTAATCAATATTGTACTCCATTATGTGAGATTTGAAGGGTTTACTGAAAATCAGTTTGGTTTGTGTTGTGTCTCTTGTTTATAAGTAAAGTTTATACGTTTCCGTAGAATTCGTTAAATTGTGATTATCTCGCTATCTAACGAAAATGCTGCTGATATGCAATCCGCCCGTTATCTATGACAACAGGCGGATTGCACTGCACTGACGCCCAGTCTCACTTCAGAATAAGCGTGGAGCCTGGGCGTCAGGCAAAGGCGCAGTGCAGCATACTGTTTAGAATGCTCACTGCGCCTCGATGAGAATCGGGCCCCGAGTAATGTTTGCTATACGTATTCTATTAAACCACTTCCACTAACTTCAAGGGTCCAGAGAGCACCTATGATGTGAATGAAATTAAACCAGCTTCAAACTACAGTGGGATTCGACGCTGCTAAAAGACAATGGGGCTCATTCTGAGCCTGCTGGTCCGGAAACAACAGTTCAAACAACGGTTGATTCCGGACCGGCATATTACAGGTCTGCATGCCGGAGCCGCTGTGCCCGACAGGTCGGACCCTGCCGGGCACAGCAGCGACGGTATGCAGACCATCATGGAAGCACTGTCACAGTTAACAACAGGGCCGGTGCTTCTGTGTTCCCCATTCGCATATGGGAATGGGGAATTACAATTTACTGGCGTCTGACATTCCGGACCGCTGGGGATGAAATCTCCCAGTGTTACTTTCAAATCAGGAGCCGGTAAATGTTTATAGGCAACCCGCCGGTAGTATCGGCACGGTTACCGCCGAACCAGTAATGAGGGCCCGTATTTTCCTAACGTTGCTTTTGGAGGACATTTTAAAAGAAAATGACTCACTGAGGGGAAAAGGGGAGCAGCAGCACCCGTTTCATGCCACCAGAACGTGTACAATAAGGCAAGGCACTGGATGGCTGCTAGACTGACACAATCAGCATTATGCCTAAAGTATTTCAGGGGAAATTTCCCAAGCGAAATGCTGATGGAAAGCATACAGAAAGAAAGCCATGCCTACAGTAATCTAGAGCTAAAAGGATAATGTGCGAGTTCCAAACAGAGAATCCTGGGGAGGCTCATTTTATAGTGTGCAAAGATATATTGGGGAATATAACTTCTTGACCCCTTTTTTATTACTTTCCCTATCCTAAGCTCAGCTCTAAAATGAGAAAACTGCTTCAACATCACAGCCAGATGTTCTCCTTTCCGAAAAATGAAACGTATCCTATTTAAAACCAACTAAGACATTTGAGATAGAGGGTGAAATGCACCCAATGCGAAATGTGAAAAAAGTGAATACAATTTTGGGATGTTAAACCCATGTCTCTTTAACCTTCTGCATAGAGTGGCAACATTTTCTACAACTATTTAAATAATGTGCACTGTCACTATAAATGATCCTTTAGCTTAAAGTTGGAGAAGAATGAACAATACATATATAACGACCTTAGTGCTTTGCTGCATTTCGGTCATTTGCGGGGGGTGGGTCACGGCAACCTCACACATCACACAGATACGAAAGAAAATGTATATGTGTATGCGGGGAAGGGGCTCGACACAAACAGGAGACCATAAAGAAAAGGTTCAGCATCTGATGGGTGGAAGGGAAGCCTGAACAGAGGAACATGGCCATCATAGCAAACAAGCATCAACACTTACCAGGCACTGACTGGTCATAAAATGGCAATAGCTGGCACATGGTGTGAGTACTTGGGCATATGCCTAATTCCTACAGACACACAACTGCATTCTCTGATGCCCAGCATGGCCCTTACAATATCCCCGACTAGCCTCAGCTTGCCGCAGATAGGAGTCCGCTGCTCAATGGTGAGCCACTGAGAGGGAGCCGGCATGCAACGCCGGCACCCTCACTAAGGCAACTTCAAACCTTGACTCCCAAGGCTGGAGAATCTTTCAGTCCGTCCTCCTTGCTGAACACGGATTACTTTTTCTCTACATAATCTTCGTGTACACCGTTGTAGCCCCCAAACCCTTTGGGTTGCACACCGACGGAACCCTTGATGATCCTATTTTGCCTTACTGCACACACTCAACATAGTCCCTCCTAGCCTCACTAGGTGTTTTTTTTTCGGCGCGCATCAACACTTCACTGCATTACTGTTCCCCTTTTTCCTGCTGTGATCCCGTATGCCCACAGTGCTTAATATGGACCTTGCAAGCGGGCATGCCTTAAGCCATACCTAACTTTCTCGCAACCATGTAACGTGTAACCTGCACTGCATTACTGTTCCCCTTTTGCCTGCTGTGAACCCCTACACCCACAGTGCTTAATATGGACCTGGCAAGCGGGCAAGCCTTAAGCCATACCTAACTTTCTCGCAACCATGTAACTTGTAACCTTCACTGCATTACTGTTCCCCTTTTTCCTGCTGTGATCCCGTATGCCCACAGTGCTTAATATGGACTTTGCAAGCGGGCATGCCTTAAGCCATACCTAACTTTCTCGCAACCATGTAATGTGTAACCTGCACTGCATTACTGTTCCCCTTTTGCCTGCTGTGATCCCGTATGCCCACCGTGCTTAATATGGACCTTGCAAGCGGGCAAGCCTTAAGCCATACCTAACTTTCTCACAACCATGTAACTTGTAACCTTCACTGCATTACTGTTCCCCTTTTGCCTGCTGTGAACCCCTACGCCCACAGTGCTTAATATGGACCTTGCAAGCGGGCATGCCTTAAGCCATACCTAACTTTCTCGCAACCATGTAACGTGTAACCTTCACTGCATTACTGTTCCCCTTTTGCCTGCTGTGAACCCCTACGCCCACAGTGCTTAATATGGACCTTGCAAGCGGGCATGCCTTAAGCCATACCTAACTTTCTCACAACCATGTAACTTGTAACCTTCACTGCATTACTGTTCCCCTTTTGCCTGCGTTGATCCTGTACTCCTACTGTGCTGAATATAGATCTAGCATGTGGGGCACACGTCAAGCCATACCTAACTATCTCACAACCATGTATCCTGTAACTTGTAACTTGTAACCTTCACTCCATTACTGTTCTTCTTTTGCCGTATGCTCCCCAATCTTATTATGGACCTTGCAAGCGGGGCAGACCTTTACCCATACCTAACTTTCTTGCAACCATGTAACTTGTAACTGTAACTAGCACCTAGATGCCTCTGGGCTTTGTGCACTTCTATAAATGTAAATACACAAATAAATACATAAACAAGCTGTAATGGTCAATTTAGTGGAAGGAACAAATGTGAGTACGCACATTGCTTATAAATCAGAAGACTGAAGACCCACTTGGTTTGTTTTACACTAGGAGCTCATTTAAAGTTGCAATGAGACATTAACTCTCAGATGACTTCTTAGAAATGACATTGGCAGGCACTAAACAGCACACAGTTTAATTTTACTATGTGATAGCACTAACCCAATGTGCTTAATATGGACCTACCAAGCGGGCACATCTTAAGGCATACCTAACTATCTCGCAACCATGTATCCTGTAACATGTAACCTTAACTGCATTACTGTTCCCGTTTTGCCTGCTGTGATCCCGTACGCTTCCCAATCTTAATATGGACCTAGCAAGCGGGGCACGCCTTGAGCCATACCTAACTATCTCGCAACCATGTATCCTGTAACTGTATCTAGCACCTAGATGCTTCTGGGCTTTGTGCACTTCTATAAATGTAAATACACATATAAATAAAAAAACAAGCTGTAACGGTTGACTGTGTCAATGCTTGTAACATTAATTTAGTGCAAGGAACAAATGTGAGTACGCAGATTGCTTATTAATCAAAAGGCTGAACACACACTTGGTTTGTTTAACACCAGCAGCTCATTTAAAGTTGCAATTGAGACATTAACTCTCAGATGACTTCTTAGAAATGACATTGGCAGGCACTAAACAGCACAAAGTTGAATTGTACTATGTGATAGCACTAAACCAAAAAGATCATAGCAGGGTCCGTTTTGTACATCGTAAGAGCAGATAGAGGATGGGAAGGACCAGAGGGGGTAGCATGGTCATGGGCGGTCAATGGCTGGGTAAGAATCTCCTGCCCCCTGCTCAGTTGTGTGGCTTGTAGTACAGAGGCACTGGAGAATGGGCTCCAAGCAGGAGAACCTCATGTGAATGAGTAATGTGCAATCATACCTGGGACTGCACATCTCGATCCTGGCAAAAACTATATTTTAACTATCTCCCACTAGATTCAATCATTCCAGTTAGTGCAGTGATCTAGAGGTTTTTAATTCTCTGCTGCCAGGAATAACAAGCATGGTTTGCCCATTCAGTTCGTTTCGATATACTTGCCTGTAGGTTCGCTGTAGTTGGAGGGAGAGTCTTCTCTGTGCTTGCTCTAGATTGTGAGGATTGCATTGACTGTGAATAAAGACTTAGCAGGCCAATGGTTATTTTGTAGGAACTTGATATCTTATTGGGTCAGGCATTCATCTTAAGGCGATCAGCCCTTCTTGCCTTAACATACAACTTGATGATCCAGTGTAACTTGAAAAGCAGAGTTGCGGATGATCGATACATTGGTAGGTTCGACTGAGTCCTTCTTCCTGAAGTCAGTATTGGGGTACATTGAAAGTGTCAAAACCTGATTACATGCATTCGAACTTTGTTTGTGTTTGGTGATCACTAACGCTTAGAACTACTTGAAGAAGAAGGTCCGTTAGGATCGCCAATCTCTGCAAGACATAGCGATTACATTTGGAGGTATGTCTGGTGGCAAAACGATTGACCTGAGGGATAGTCCAAATGCCCCAAGAGACTGGTGTCCAGCTTCCTTTCCTGTGAGGCATTATGAAGCCTGCTGAGTGCCTGCCATTATTTACTCCAACAAGAGTTTGGAAAATGAGCACAGGCCCCCAGTGCTCTAGCCAAGTGTCAGAGAGTGGCGTTGAGGGCCTTAAAGGTACGGAGAGTAGGCAGACGATAGTAAGGTGGGCAAAGTGTGTTCTGGAAATTCATCTATATCAGAAAAGGAGTTTTCAATATATACCGAAATTACTGTAGGTCTTCACATAAAAAATGAATTACCATACAGCACATTTTCTTTAAAAAAAAACTAGTTTCTGAGTGGATGTTTGCATTCAATTAAAAGTGACATGCCATAAATATTTATGGGTGCAATCTGACCTTTTGTTTGTTCGGTGTAATTTATATATTTGTCCTGTTTCTATTTGTTTAATGGGGTGGAGACTTCCATTGCTCCCAACTCACCATTGTACACTCCTTTCCCCCATTCTCTCTTTCCACCTGAGACTTGAAACTTAGCTTGTTTGTTGGTTCTGTAATTTCTGTAATTTGGAGCAATGCTGTTCTGTTTGCTCCATCCTTTTCCCCTCTGTCAAGTCCTCTCCTGAAACAGCCAATCTCTGTGCCAAGTTTCTCTATAAAAGCACAGATGTCAGAGGAGACTTGCAATCGTAGAGGGTATTTTACTCCTTATAGTTCATGACCACACCTTTAATAGTTGGTTGCTCGCCTGCATTGATGTAATAGATCTTCGACGAGTGCTAGAACTATTCTGTGACTTGCATAATACTTATAGTGCATGCTGTAAGCAACTTCAATTCAACACTACAGCTAAGTCAATGCCTAGTCTGGGATGCTGATGGAAGCCCTTATTGATGTATTTTTATGTCCAGTTCGTTTACTCTGGATGACAACCCTTATATAACACCCCTCTCTCAGAATCCCCCTGACCCAGCTGAGCTAAGAAGTAGGTTTGTTTTGCAAATTTAAAAGGTTTATTTGAAAATTAAACAATATATATCTATCACACTTTTATAGTAAATTAATATTTGATAGCACACTGGTGAGGATGATAGTGATCAACAATGGATAATGTTACAGTGGTACACTCTTTTTGATGGCTTAGAAGTGATATAGAGAGGATAAAGTAGCTGAGAATGCTTTTATGGCTTCAAGGACAATGCAATGATGAATGAAAATGCAGTACAGAAACTTCAACAAAAGACAATGTAATCACTTTTCTTTGACAATTCACCCCCCCCCCTTATGCAAGGTAAAGAGATGGAAGGAAAGCACACAGTTCTCAGGAATGCAATCAAATATAATTCAGTTCCCCCCTAGCAAACTTAGAGGAAAAAAGGTAGGAGTCTTAAACACAGGCAATATACTTTGATGTGGTATGCAAAGAAGTGAAAAATATGCTAAAATGATTTTAATTCCCTCTAGAGGTTCAGGGTGGATGACAGCTACTTTGTATTAGTTCAGGATCACTTTAGCAATGCTCTATGAATGATTGTCAGGTTGCAAACGAATTTCGGTTTAGAGCTTGTTGGAAAGCTTAGAATCTCAGCTTCAAAATAAAAGTTAAATCTCGCTTCTATCACAAACCGTTCCGGAGATACGGCCGATTTAGTAAAGGTAGTTTTTCAGATTTGAAATTTTAAAGCTCAGAATGACAGATGGCAGTTTTCAGGTTTAAAGATGACAGAATGACACGATTCTAGGAGGCAGTTCTAAATAGGTTAAAATAGTTTGGATTAGATTATTTTAAACTAAGATATTGGTTTTGGCACAGTGAGTACTCAAACTATATTTTTGAAATAAGCCGTCAAGGTCTGGTCAGGTTGGACAGGACTTCCGGCAGGTGGTTCTGAAGTCCCGGCTATCTGGGTCAGCCCTGCTCTCTGGGTCTGTCAGGCACCGGTTCTGCTCACAACAGTCTGGTCTGTGGTTCTCTCTGGTTCCGGATACAGCACTGCTTTCTGGATACTGCTACAGGTTCTTGCAAAAGTTCTTGGCAAAGAATTCAAACAGCTCGTCCTGCTGTTGAATAGTTTGGTGGGTTTTGAGGCCTGCTGGTTTTGAGGCCTGCTGTTTTTGAGGCCTGCACTCAGCTTGTGGATTCAGGCCTTTCTGCTACAAATTCTGGAGTTAATTTCTGGTCTCTGGAGATTGATGGATTTGAAGTCTGGATCTCTGGATGTGAAGTCTGAAGTCAAAATGCTCCGCAGAAAATGAAAAAGAAAAGTCCTATCTGGCTTCCAGTGGCTCTTTTTATGTGTTTAGAAAGTGGGTGGGTTGGCTAATTCTGCATGCCCAACCCTCTCAACTTATTATTGGCCAGTTCCTCCTCTCTTCCTTGATTGGGGGAACTGGGTTGTGAGTCAGAGTGATGAGGTAGGTTTATGGTCAGAGGATCCTCCCCTTGTCAAATTGCACACAAATCTATTTCTGATCCAAATACATATTTATCTATGTACCATTTTTCTAATATTATACGTCCAGTTAACATATTTTCTGTAGCACCAAACCATCCGATCCCTGTCTTTGTAAGATGTTGTGTCCACTTATGACAGAATTCTGCCCTTTTCATCCAGATCACGACCTCTAAACCTTTCCAGATTTGACACAAATGTGCACCAGGGATATGGGTTTCAGATGATAAAGTGTCAGATTTTTAACATGCATACATTTGGAGTAACAACCTTTTTTTCCGCTACTATCCCCAAGAACATACCACAGGGTCCTAACACCTCTTAAAATGTGCAAAGAAAAATCACAAGAATGATGATGTTATTTATATAATTTTTACAAGTCCGCACTATGAATTATCCATCTTTTTAAAACCATGCTCTGGCCCCAAAGGGGTGTGGTTTTCCAAAGCACATGGTGGAATTTCTGGTTTATCCACTTCCCCCAAGCTCAGCTTGCTCACAGATGCAGTGCCCCTCCCAGTTTCTCCCAAGAGGAAGCCATTGTATGACCCCCCACCCCAATATAACATTTGCCTGAGTCCAGGACAGGGCTTTGTTCAATTTCTTGCAGTCTGCAGGTACCACTCCCCTAATTCAATCAGAGAGGTGTCATCTCCTTTTGGCAGGGGCAGCAGGATGCAGCCAGGCCTGGGAACACAGCTGCTGAATTCCCTCTCCTGTCGGGGGTAGTTGTCAGGCAGAATCCAGTTTCATTAAGCCAGGCTTCAGCTAAATGTCACTTTTGTTCCCAGTTTTTCTTCATTCAAATCAAACTTACAATTTTTACACATGCAGGTAGAATGCTGATTCTAATTTCAAAACTATGACATTTAACAGTTGCAAACTATGTGACACTCAAAAGTAGGTCACTCATTTAATTTAAACATTTCGATTTTAGTGGTTTTAAATCCAATTTCAGTTAAGCTGCTGACATCCACAGCTCAGCCAGTTTTGTTATAAACATTGTTTTGGGCTCTTCATCTTTCCAGATTTTGTATGCACACAAAACTTCATTCTGCCAGATGTCTGCTGGTGTTCAGTATGATTTTTGAATATCCTGCAATGTTTGAAATAGGCATTTTGAGCTTGCATTCAGGGAAACAAAGGTGATTTTAAAGCGCTTTTTTAGCCAACCGGCACTGCTGTTTTTCCTTTGGCACACATTTCACTCATGGCACTCCTGGCCCATCATGCTTGCACTGGTGGGTGGCCAGTTAGGCAACCATTTTTGTGTGTGCACAAACTGCGCGGTTTTCCCGAATTCTGGCACAACTGTGGGCTTTTCCCCCTTCTTGGATTTTCTAAGCCCACAGCACCAAATGTTGCAGCTTAATAGTCCAAACGTGGGTCAGGACACCCAACAATGCACAGTGGGGGTACCTTATCTCATATACTGTTTACACGCATCCTGACTACTACCATGCAATCTCAGATGAGGAAGAAATACTCATGTCAAATATTCAAGAGTTATGACAAAACCATTAAACCAATGCTCTTAGGCGAGGCAGTCGTATTTTGAGAATATTCATGAACTCGCAGGAGTACTCGAATAACAATGCGTGGATGTGACCACGCGTCGTTCCTTATGGTGAGTTTGATTTGTCCCAACAGGCCCTTCTGACTACTACTGTGTTTGAGAATTGTATTGTATTGAGAGTTATGGGGAGTTTAATTTGTACCGGCCGGCCCCCTTTGCCTACTGCCGTCATTGGTATACTATTATCCCTAAACCAAGGCTTCTTTGTAGACAGTATTGCTAGTCTTTCCTGTAGGAGCTAGTGTGAACAAATTGTCTTTGTTTCTAACTCTGGAGCAAGCCACAAAGGGGACCATGAGAAAAGCATAAAGCCTGCAAAACTATTCCATCTACTTTGAGTTGAAGCGTTGAGATTGCGCTGAAACATCATGGGTGTCCCAATCTACAGCCGAGGTAGCAGCAACCTCAACATAAGATCCGTACATGTAGGGCTGAAGCGTGTAACCTTGGAGTGGCATTCCCGCGCGTGTATGCCTGAAGCATGTAAACTTCGTACTGTTGAAATGGCATACATTCCTCAACTTCTGTGGGAAATGAAGTTTCTATAATTATCATGAGAGATTTGCCACGACATGAGCGAGAACGTCATTGCGGACACTATTGAAGAGACACGCACCGTTTCCTGTCACCCTCATTACTACAAAAGCACTATTTACTACAAAAGCACCGTTTTGTATTACCTGCATGACTTCAAAAGTGAGTGCTGCTAATGTCAGCTAGAATGCTGATAGTGTGGAAAGTTTAGGAACAATGAACTGCATGTGGGGTGTAATCAAAGGCCCCAGACCAACGGAACTCAAAGGCCCACTGGGAAACCTGCACGCTGAAAAATTGGGCCTATTTAGGCAGACTATGCAGGTGTCTTTCTACAAGGGAAATCCACAGAAGGCTAAAACAAAAATGTAATGCAAGTGCAGATTGCAAAAGCACATCGCATTGCGGGCTGAGAAATAAATGCAGCAATGTTTTTCACTGAAACTGTCACCCATCAAAAGAGGGTGCACTGTGACCATTCAGACCCACTTTTTAGCAGAAAAACAAACAGCAAGTAATTAAAAGTGTATTTTGTTAGAAGTTCTGGCAAGAGGTCACAAACCAGATAAAACAGTTGGTATCCCCGGCAGTAACTTGGACACCAAGGGAATGGATGTGTGGCTTGTTTGATCCAGACAATTGTTTACCCACTAAAGCCCAAACAAAACGTTCATGTTAATGGTAATAGCTGCGTGGTTGGTTATTGCAGGTGCTTAAAAACAGAAAAAGTCACCAGGGGTAAGAGACTGGTTAATTAAACTGTGGGGTTTATAGCATTGGAATGGTTGACATATAACCTCCAGGGGGAACAGGAACATTTTCAACAAGAATGGGTGGTGGTTTTGGACTTTTTCAACTGTGACTTTGTGCAACAACGGTGTCCACATTGAATAGTATGCAAAGAAGAATATTTGTTGTCAATTTGAACTATTGAAATGTGTACTGTTGACTCTGCCCAAGTGGGTGCGGGGGGAGTTCAGGGGTTGGGGATGGCGATGGGGTGTAATTATGTTTATTTGAAAATGTTAAAAACATATTTTAAGAGAAACAAAAACATGTTTTTTGTTAAAGACTAAATGAAACAGCCCTGCACTTTCAGCGCAAAAGCAAAGTGAACTTTGATTATTAAAACATGCTGTGTGTCAAAAAATAAATGCTGATGTTAGAAAATGCAATATGTGAATTCCTTTCAGCCAAGGACAAACAGTGGGTCCCTGGGCAAAATACACAAATAACGCCCCCACTGAAAGCCTGGCTTGCATCCCAACTATTAACGATCGCAATAAAATGAGGCCAGATGGGTGTCGAAAATCAAGTTTCCCTAGATCTGCGGTCTCTGGAGGCAGTTCTGAGCAGGCAGATGGCTCTAGCCGGTGCATGCCAGGAATGTGGGGAGGGGGATCTCTGTGTTGTCAAGGCCTTAGGTGTTTACGAGTTGCAGCCTACACTTCAAATGGCAAAGAGACTAATAAAACACTGTCCAATAGAGGGAAAAAATGGTGCTGTGGACAGGACGGCTCCAGTTGGCCTAACCTAAAGATTTCCTATTAATTTAAAAGGACTGTTATCATTTAGCCATTTTTCCCAGCAACCATAAATCATACTTTCTTGATTGATGTGATAGTAATGCCTGCTATGAACATGTTCCAATCCGGTTGCAAGAACTCTTGCAGGGTACGGGCCAAGATTGTAAATTTGATGGTGTCATCACTAGTATAGAAAGTGGATGTCCTATGGGAGAAGGGGAAAGCTGCTGAAATGTACCATCTGACAGCCACAAGGAAACACCAGACGAGTTTCATGATCTCTGCTTACAAAAGGTCAGGGTTTTCCCAACTCTCTTGGAAGCAGATCCATAACCCAGGTTCCGAGTGCCAACCAGTCCCAATTGGGACCTTTTGGACCCAGTCCTGGCACCAGTGGCACCAGGCTCATAAATATGCCCAGTCCCAGCGCTGGAAGCGCCGGGCTCATAATGCTTGGGTGGACTTACCTGCAGCAGACCATGCTGCTTACTTGCCTGCCAGTTGAGCCTCTGATCCTCTTCTGTTTGGAACTACTTTTCCTGTTGGGTGGGGCAGGAGCCACTCCCTAGGTTCAGAACACTGGAACTCTTCTGGAAAGCAGGAACTCTTTTCTTACCTAGGCGTGGCTGTGGAAGGAGACACCTAAGCACTACAGGAGGCTATTTAAACCACACCCGATGGATGAATCTTGCTTTGCGTTATTCTGCATCCTCTGCAGCAGAACGCTCATCGTGTCTTCTGCATCTGATCCTGGGCCTAAGGAAAAAGGCTTACCATCCTGAATCCAGTCTTCAGCAACACCTATAAAGACAAGAAAGAACAGGTTAGCATTACGGTCTTCAGTGACAGCGCTTCACTTACCTGGTCCATCGGCTGTCACCAACGCCTCGCGCTGCATTCCGGCATCTGAAAGACAAAGGCTTACCTACTCTTCGTGCGCTCCGGAGGTCTTCGCACTGCATTCCGGCATCTGAAAGATAAAAGCTTACCAACTCTTTGCACGCTCCGGAGGCCTTCGGCGCTGCATCCCGCATCTGAAAGACAAAACAAGGTGTGTTTAAAGACATTGGGGAACTTTAATACTCACGTGCCATTACTCCTTTCCACATCTAACCCAGTGGGTATTCCGGCACCCTGCAGCCGCTCCGAACTTGTACCTGCAAAATAAAAAGACAGTTAGAGCGCATCGTGAAGCAGGCAACAAGCGCTTACTTACGTGCTTCCAGGCGCTTCTATTCATCACACGGGCTCCATCTTCAACTCACTTCAGCCCGTCATCCGCCATCCCCGGAACCCTGCAAAACAAGAGACATCATTACTAAAGACTTTTAAAGACATTAGAATTACTCGAAACTTACCGTTCGTGCAGTAAACGACGGACAGCAGTCCTCTGAAGTCAAGAGGCCTGCTCCCCTTATCCAGTGAAGAAACTGGTTACAGCACCCTGCCCTGAGGCAGATGGAGAGCACGGCGTTCACTTACCTAAGGTGAGAGCGTTAACCTTTGGGGTTCTACAGGAGAAGAGAATGGGAAGAAGAGAGAGACATTCAATAACCCAGTTCATTAATCCCATATTTTCTATCTGCAGACATCTTACCCTTCGAGTCAGACATACTGTGCACAGAGGTCCAGCCCAAAGAGCCAGCCGTGTGTTACACATCACCTTTGAAGATACGGTATAGGCCCAGTCAAGACCGGCGCCTCTACGGGAATCAGGTGAGCGTTACAACGAGATTGCTGAGCATTGGATCGGGATGAAGCTGTCTAGTGCAGGGGACGCCTAAACAAAAGCTGACTGGGCCATATGGTGAAGAGCTGGGGGAAATTCTTGGGAGTCGAGTGACCTGCTCTGTTCTCCAAGTGGGTTCTTATATGCAACTGGCGTTCCTGAACTTCAAACAGAGGCTTTCAATGTAAGTAGAATTGAGCCAATTGAAACCAAAGGCGGGGGAATCTGCTTGCCTTAAAACCATTCCCTTTTTAGTGGGTGGTGAGGGAGGACAAAACTGTGTAGATCCTTAGCCTTTTTACCTAAACATATTAATTTAATTCCACTTGGCAGAACACCATGGGGTTTTTGTTAACTTTCGAAATTAATAAAGCTCCTTCCCAGTGTGTGCTGAAAACTATAGACTGTATTTTAATTAGGTAATCTTTCTGTTCAGCTTCCCCAACACAGTCCTTTAAGTGGAGGGGGTCTGAAATCCAAAATTCTTCATTCATCCAATTTCTCGGTCAGACTTCCCCAACACAGACCAAAGTGGGGAGGGGGGTCTGAAGAAGTCACTGCTAAATCACCCTGTGTTTATTTTGAGCAAAGGTGTGGGTGAAATAGTATGCCATATGCAATTTCTCCAAATCTATAAGCCAAACTGCTAGCCTTTTAAGCATGCAGGAAAATTGAAATTACACAGCACTACATCTGTAAATTGATTGTGTTTACTGACCAGTGCTAATTATTTCTTGAAGTGAAATCTTTCTTGAAGTGAAATCTGTAGAAAGAAAAGTATTGTAATGTGTGTCTTTCCAAACCCACTGGTGCGATTTATTTGTGTAACAGGAAGTTAATTGTGAGCCACAAAGAAGGTGGCATGTAGTTTAGTGTGATTTCTATTACCTATAATTCAAATAAATACATATATATTTCCTGTACAAGGGCCTGGTTCTTGGCTCATTGGTAGCTCAGGGGAGGAACCCAAGGGCATGATATGAGGCTGAGGTAGGACTGAATAAAAGAACTGACATTAACCGCTTTTTGTGTGACACTTAGCTTGGACCTTCCTGTGTTGAGGCTGGCCTCTCAATAAACCAATACATGCTGAAGTGTAAGTAAAACTACGGCAGACCTACGGCATGAAGAGCCATATTGGAGGGGTAAGCTTTGCCGACCACTTAAAAAAATGTAAAAAATTGAAACATTTATATTTTCTACTTTTTACATTGTCTGCACCATGGAACCTACCCAAATGCCAGATCTCAGATTTGTGGCATGTTGGGAAGTATGCTGAACATTTTGAACAGACACACGTCTGCGTTCCAAAAATGGGGCCTACATTCCTTGTTGACCATTGTGTTCAATAAATCAATCTCTGTTATGCGTTCCTAGATTTTGTCACGCCAGAGCTGGAGGGAGATCCTTCTCAGTTCTCGCCCCCACGCTCTGGAACGCCTTACCTCTTCAACTTCGCAATCTGCAGGAGTTTTTCCTATTTCGCAAGGCCCTAGAAACTCATTTCTTTTAGTCTGAATTATCAGTTCTCCTCTCACCCTCAGCGCCTGGATAGTTTACGGTCTTTGTGAACTTTATAAATATCATATACACACATACATACATACACACATATCCACATATGGCAGGGATAAGCACTGCAGACCGCTTTAAAAAACATTTTAAAATGTATATTTTATACTTGTTTATATTGTCTACACCATGGAACCTACCCACATGCCAAATTTCAGGGTTGTAGCATGTTGGGAAGTATGCTGAACATTTTGAACCGACACACACACACAGCCACAAATCACACATACTCACACATATATATATATTATAGATAGATAGATAGATAGATAGATAGATAGATAGATAGATAGATAGATAGATAGATAGATAGATAGATAGATAGATAGATAGATAGATAGATAGATAACGGGAGTATGGCAATCATTTTTTAGATTTTGTTGCTGCTTCGCATAAAGCCGAAGTAATTTTCACAGGAAGAATGGAACCTCTGCAGCTGAATTCTCCAATGTAAAACGAAAAAAGATGCCAACTGCGTGAAAAGTATTTTAAAACAGAAAAAGACAGCAGCGGACGTAATAATATCCTTTAAATACATAATTGAAAGAAAAGTCTATATCTATGAGGAAAAGTATACAAAATAGTCATGGCTTTGAAAGAAAGAAAATCGTAGCCTTTGAAAACTCCAGACAAAAGTTATTTGATGTCTTTCAATAACCATCTCAGATTGCACCGGCGAATGTTACCTAGGCAACAATAAGTACATTGGTTCTGCAACAATACAGCAATAACATCAAACTGCAAGCCATGCAAAAGGTTCCTCTCAAGAATGAGCAAGCATTGGCAAAGCCGACAGTTTAGGGTTTTCGATAGGAAATCCTGCCACCCATGCAACAGCCCAAACCTTTGGCTTGCCCTTGTTTTTTTTTTTTGTGATGTGGCAAAATCTACGCATATGCTTTAGAGCCAACGTAGAAACTGCAACAGGCAGCTGATATTAACATGTATTTCTAAAGATAGCTCAAAATAATTACGATTACGAACTAAATCGCATTTATGTTTATGTTTATTTTATTTATATAGCGCTTTACGCCAAAGCGCTGTACATTATAACAACAAGAATACAATAACAGTATAAGCAAATACAAGATATGAGTCAAACCATCAATACAGCAACTAGAACAATTTGATTCAATTCATTTTCATTTGAATGGACACTGATGTTGATATTATTCAGAACCTGATCTTGGAACCACTGATGCGAAAAGCAGGACGTCCTCTGAAAGCGACGGTACCAATATTTCTGCTATTGCCTGAAGCTGACCCTACTTTTGACTTAAACCCCTTCCCTTCTCAAAATGTGTAGACAACCACGACGACGTGGTTCTACTGCAGTGCAATCTACTTGGACCTTGTTAACGCAATGGGGGTGGACGTGGCGAGAACGCCAAAGAGCATGGAAGACTTTGCTCTCACCGTTGGCCAAGTTAATAACTTGACTGCTTTTATTTTTTCAACATAAATAAACATAAGTAAACAGTCTTTATGAAGGTATGCCTCACAATCAGCAAACGCATGACATCCTTGCATAAAGCAGACTACATGTATCTATTTGCTTCCAAAATGCTCATAATCTGCACTATGCTAGGTCTTTGCAGCAAACTATACATAAAATACTTATGAAAATGTACAGAACGGCCATTATTGATCAGCAAGCTGAGGTCTAACTGAAGATGCACCAAGAGGGCAGCCAAAGGATTCAATGCTCCCCGAGAATCGCATTCCTGTTCCACCTCTGCTCAATGTCACCAAGGAACAAAATATATCAGACTTTGTGTGGCTGTACATGAGAGACATCTTTCAACTGATTCAGCAAAAACATGCTTACAAAAACAAAGAAAATTGAGAATATTTACAAAAATGTTCAGTCCTTTCCCCTTTGATACACAGCTTGTTTCTGAATAGTTTATACATCACATGGTTGTGTGGCAAAGTGCCTCCAACTTGTGCCACAATTACAAATAAAAGAGAAGTATTTGTTATATGCAGACCCTGGTGTGAGCAAAGACACTGCCAGTCAACCATGTGAAGGCTCGAGAGATGAGGGCAGCAATCCTGGACTAATCAGGAGAGAAGAGACCAGCAATTTCTGACCAATCGACTCCAGAGAGAATTAGCAATGAAATTCAGGAAGCAGGCTGGAGATTTTAAAACCTCCCTTCCCTAGAACATGGGACCAGAGTTCTGAAACATAGAATGCTGGGGAGTGAGGCAGAGCAAGAGATAAATACATCTTTGAAACCAGGATACGGGACTTCCCAACAATGCAGTGACATCGTCAGAGTTATAAATAAGGGGATAAGAAGTCGAGACTAGGAAGAGGTGACCCAGAAGCGATTAGCTGCTGAAGCCTAGAAGAGCGAGGGCATCAAGTGTTCTCTCTTTGATTGGGCTAGGCACAAGCTGAAAACCCTATTGCGTTGTGAGGTTCGGAGACCTGGATGCCGCAGTGGGAATTCATCAGTGACTCCGGGGGACAGTGTCACCAGAGGAGTAAAAGACACTGGAGATGCCGCTGTGAAGGCATGTTTTAATGGGTGGGCATACTGGGAACATGCCTCAGCCCAATTTGGGAGGGAACCACACCTGGCTTCCTGATGCAAAGACTTCAGTGCACATTTTTAACACAGCATCAGCAAAGCATAAATAACACATAATACTGCATAGCATGCTGCTGAACGTCTGAGCCTGATACCCATTGATGACAACTAAGTTCCGATCAGATCAATGAATTATGTAATGCGTGTTGTTGTCATTGTACTCTACTACTTAACTACTTAAGCTGGGGTTGCTGATGGTACTCTTGTTCAGAGGAGAATTGCCTGGCATTTCTGTGCTGGACTGCCCCAGGGCAGGACAAAGACTGATATGCAAATGGCTATTTCTCCTCTGTGAAGGGTGCAGTGAGATAAAACTCGGTTTTAGACCCTCCTGAGTGAACGAAATTCCATAGAGCAGAAATTCCATAGAGCAGGGTTCATTCTCAGTAGAGGGGCTCCCACACTCCTATGTAATTTCTACTTAGCTACTTATGTTCACTATAGTACAACGTGTAGTGAGTGCTTACCCAACTTTAGGCTATAGTATATATATATATGCACTTCGCACTTTATGGTTAAATATATGTCATGCCCCAGCAGTACAATAGTTGAATGATGTCATAATAATGCTTATACCCCAGGTCTATATGCATACGGTATTGTGAGCCATATATTATGCTCTATACAATGAGTAAATGTTCATGATGTATTGTCTAAATGCCTCTTTTTGAGTCACGGGTCTGATGTGCTAACAAATAGACGCTTTCCAGCATGTTTGTGAAGGATTTGTTAAGCACTGTGCACTTTAAGGTATATTGTATTTATTTGTATACATGTAGGCATGCACCCAATAGGCATTTCAATATGGCCAAACACTGAGCAGTCCACAGTGTTGTAGGACAAGTGTTTTGACTGGACCACAGAGTTGTTATGGTGCATGTGCAGCTGATTTTCAATTTTTTTCCCTGTAACTGAAGAAGCAGTTGGATTACTGCGAAACGCGTTGTACCGTGTTTTTATCTATGTCCACGTGGAATAAAACAATGTTTGCACATTATTTCAGTGGTCGAGTGTTTTTTGCAGATTGGCGATTTTTGCCTGGTTCTGCTACTCTGGGGAGTGCAGTCCTTTCCGTGGTACCGATCGCTCTTTCAAACATATATATATATACATATATATAGCATGTGCAATAAACAAAGATGAAATGAATAGTGATAAGCTCAAGCGTCATTATGGTTAAAGAGTGCAGTAAGTCATGTCTGATCACAGTACCAGTTCCTGCAGCCATTCCTTTTAGATTGACACATTTGAGCATATAACCTTGGGGATAGTAACATATACTGTGATTAAAAACAATGCAACTGCACCAGGAAGCTCTAGATATAAACATGAACATAACCTTAGTATGGTGCAGGGCTGGAGCTCTGCCTCTCCAAAAGAGGGTTCTAAAAACTGGACAGCATCCCACAATGTACAGTATAATGCATTTGGTTAGGTAGACAAATTGGAGACAGTGGAACCAATGCGGTGAGGCTCAAATCCTGTTGTTGCCACTGGATGATACTGTGATCCTGGAGAGATCATGTTATCTCACTGTATTGTACTTTCAGTCTTTGGTAAAAACGTTTACCTGCTCACCTATCTGGTAGCATTCTTAGCCCATTGGCTGCACGTTCCTTTCATGTAGGCCATTTCAGTGGAAGTGGGGGCGATGAGACCAGTGTGACCTCTGTTTCCAGGAGACACCAACCCTGCTCCAAGATGCAGGCTCCAATAGGGATATATTTAAGATCGCCCCTGCTCATGTGTGTTGCCCAAACCAAGAACCCCAACCAGGCTTACCAGAAGAGAATGGGCCTGTTTGGAAGGCAACACGCCTAGAAGGCAAACCCCATAGAGTCAACTCACCAGGGCTTCATATAACAGGGATTAGAGAAGCTTGGCTAAAAGGGTAGTAGAGGTTTGTGAGCCGGGGTTAATAAGCAATAGTAGGGGCATGACCAAATTCATTTAGGCACCCCTTGACATATATGTGAAAAGAATGGATGCCTTATCAGAGGAGGGAAGAGCACGAACCATTTAAGCCACTCTGTGACCACTAACCCCCAAGGCAGTTGTAAGAAGATGTAGCCATGAACATTTAGCAAACGTTTTGCAAATGTCACAGTGGACAGCAGGCCTGAAAGCACAGCTCTGGCCCAAACTACTTGCCCATGGCAAAGTGGGAGTACCACCCACAGTACAAACTCACACATCTCACACACCTGGGGGTCTATAAGCAATTATATGCTACTAGGTCCATCCCAGAGAAGGATACAAAGGGAGCAAGAGTTGTAATGGGGTGTGGGGGTCAGGAGTTCAGACTGTGCAGTGGAGGGGAGTTTGTGGCTGTGTGGCAAGGTGGAGAGGTGCAGAGAGAGAAGATGAGAGGTAGAGGAGGTAAAGAGGAGCAAATAGTTGGTGCAGGGATGGAGTTTAGACCATAGGATGCGGGATGTTTTTACCCATGCATCCAGGCCCTACCATAAAACTGTGCAGTACTGGCATGGAAAACATCATGATGGCCAGAACTCCACAGAGAGTGCACAGGGAAAACATGAAGAATAGGCTGCCACTCATTTTTGCCTATGTTGTGAGCACAGGAGGGCACTGCCTAAAACCACCATTGGGCTACACACACAGTAGCCTGAAACCATTGGGAATGGCAATGCTGATTGCCAAAAAGCAACTCAGAACTGTGGGGAATTCATTTTCTTAATCCCAGAAATGGTTGCATTACCAGTACTCACCACTATCAGAAAGCCGGCGTTTTAAAACCACCAGACTTTTGTGTAAAACTGAACAAATGAAACAAAACCAGACCAAGGAAAGACTTGCTAAGAGGGGGATACAATGTAAAACTACATTCTGAAATGACTTGAAGGAAGTAATTATTTATTGTATAGGTAAAAAATGTCAGTTTGATTTGAATGTAGAAAACTGGGAACAAAAAGTGACATTTAGCTGAAACCTGGCTTACTGAAACTGAATTTTGCCTGACAACTACCTCCGACAGGAGTTGAAACTGGATCAACAGCCACTCTTCCCAGGCCTAGCTGCATCCTGCTGCCCCTTGGCAAAAGAACCTGTAGCACCTCTCTGATTAGATTAGGGGTGGAGCACCTGGGAACTGGAAGGGACCGAACAATGCAACTTCCTTGACTATATTGGGGGCGTCGTAAAATAGCTTCCTCTTGGGAGAAACTGGGGGGCAGCTGTGCCTCTGTGAACAAGCTGGCTTGGGGGAAGTGGATAAACCAGTTATTCCACCATGGATGTGGGAAGCCACAACCCTTTTTGACCAGGGCATAATTTAAAAAAAGATGGATGATTCATAGTACGGACTTGTCCGAATTATATAAGTAATACCATTATTCTTGTGATTTTTCGGTGCACATTTTAAGAGGCGTTAAGACCCTGTGGTGTATTCTGGGGGGTTGCTAGCGGAAAATAGGGTCTTACTCCAAATGTCGGCATGTTAAAAATCTGACACTTCATCAATTAATGTCCATACTCCTTGCGCACATGTGTGTAATTTTGGGTAAATATCCGATATTGCAAAACCAGTTAAAAAGCGCAAAATGTTGTCATTTTTGAATGCAAGCCCCCAGGAAGATCAGAGGCGGACAAGCATGGACCATAAGGAATATATAATGTGTACATGTAATGTCAACCACTTGTGTATCTGGGAATATGTATTTGAATCAAATATAGATTTGTGGGCAAACTGACCAGGGGAGGATCCTCTGACCCATAAACAGACCTCATCATGATGACAATCCATTTCCTTCCCCCAATCATGGGAGAGGGGAGAATTGGGCCAATGACAAGTAGAGAGGGGCAGGCTTAGCTAGGCCCAGGCACACATCCATTTTCAAAACACATAAAAAGAGACTGCTGGGACAGGTAGAGACATTCAATTCCATTTGCTGCGGAGCATGCTGACCGACGACTTCACATCCAGAGATCCAGACTTCAAATCCATCAATCTCCAGAACCTGTAGCAGAAATTAACTCCAGAATTTGTAGCAGAGAGGCCTGAATCCACCAGCTGAATCCTCTTCAGCAGGCCTCAAAACTAACCAAACTATTCAACAGCCGGGCGAGCTGTTTGAAGTTTTGCCGAGAATTTTTGCAAGAACCTGTAGCAGTACCCAGAAAACAGTGTTACATCCAGAATCCAGAGAGGCTAGACCAGCAGAGCAGAGCTGACCCAGATCGCTGTGAGCAGAACCGGTGCCTGATTGACCCGCCGAGCAGACAGAACCGCAGCCGGACGTGTTGACCAGATCCGTGACGAGGCCTAGTTCAAATTTATATTGTGAGTACCTAGCAGAACTGTGCAGAACCAATCTCTTAGTTAAAATAATCTAATCCAAACTATTTTAACCTAAGTAGAACTGCCTCCTAGAAATCGTGTCCTCTGTCATTTTTAAAGCTGCACAACTGTCACCTGTCAATTCTGCAGCTGCAAGCTGTCACCTGTCATTTTGAGTTTACTTTAAATCCGAAAAACTACCTTTATTTAATTGTCCGTATCTCTGGAACCGTTAGGAACAAAATTAAACTTTCATCTGAAAGCTTAGAATCTAGGCTTCCCAACGAACCTAGAACCGACTTCCTACTCCCTATACTTTTCCCGTAATCGCGAGACACGCACTCGCGAAATTTACCGCGATTTGCGATTTGGCCCGATTTCTTCATCTGTAGAAATCAGCAGATTTTTGCTTCTCTTTGCTAAAATTCATTTGCAATCTGCTAATCATTCATAGAGTATTGTTAAACTGAGCCTGAACTAAGATAAAGTAGCCATCACCTACCCTGAACCTCTAGAGGGAATTAAAAGCAATTTTAGCACCTTTTCACTTCCTTGCAAACCACATTAAAGTAATTCGCCTGTGTTTAAAACTCATCCCTGTTTTCCCTAAGCTTGCTGGGAGAACTGGAACTGTGTATTGCATTATAAAGTGTGATTTGTTGGGATTCTTGAAGACTGTGTCCTTCCATTTCTGGTATTGCATAGGGGGGGAGTGAATTGTCAAAAGAAAAAGTGATCATATTACCTTTTGCTAAAATCCTAACAAGTTATTTCTGTACTGCATTTTATTCCACCTTGCGTTTCCTTGAACCATATAAAGCATTCTTTCCCACCTTGTTCTTCTGTTCCTATTCATAGTTACCTCTTGCTGATTACTGCTCATATTCACAAGTGTAATATCCATTATCAATTTATTTATAGAAGTGTGATATATATATTGTTTAAATTTTCAAATAAACCTTTTAATTTGCAAAACAAACCTACTTCTTGGCTCAGTGGGGTCAGGGGTATTCTAAGAGGGGGGTGTTATACAAGGGCTGTCATCCAGAGTACTGAACTGGATATAAAAATACATCAATAAGGGTTTTCCTCAGCATCCCAGACTAGGCATTGACTTAGCTGTAGTGTTGATTGAATATCGCTTACAAGGAGGAGGAGTGCTACAAAGGAGGAGAGTAGAAGGTTGAGCCCTGAGGAGAAGATGATCAGTGAGGAGGAGGAGGAGTACAAATTGAGATGAGGGGAGCAGGAGGAAAAGAGAAGTGGTAAGGGCAACAGGGACATAACATGAGATCCAAGGCGCAGGAGAGGAGCATTAAGAAGTAGGAGAGACTTAACACCAGTGGAGAGGGCAGCAAAAGGGAGACAGAGGGAGAGAAAGAGGGCAGTGGAGATTGAAGAGCTTAGAGTGTGGCAGAATGTCAAGGATAACGGAAACAAAAAGGAGCAAGGAGGTAAGGATAAGAGCAGAAAGGTGGAAGTGATAAGGAGATGCCAGTCCCCAAGAAAAAGGGCACAAACAGAAAAGGCTGGCCAACACCCATGGGGCTCTTAAAGTCGTGGAACAGCAGCACTGAAAGGATCCCAACAGCATGTGACAAGGATTAGCATTGGAACACCATTACCTACCCTGATACTTAAATAGTCCTTCACGAGGCCATGTTTATATAGCCCAAGACACCAGAGGTGTGGTGTCAGGCTTTGATGGAGCAGAAGAGAAGTGTGTAATTCTGAAATTCAATAGAACACAAGGGAACCATCAGATCAAGCCAAGAAAGAAGTGCAAGACCGAGTGACTATTTACCTTCCAGGAAGGCAACTCTTAATGGGGAGAGGCAAGGACTTGTGCAAAAGGGTGCTAGGGGAGCATGTTGTATGACATGCACAGGGAACCAATGTAGCCAAGTACTGAAATCGTAGACTGTTCTCAAATCCTAGTTTCGTCTCTTAGCCAAAGTGTGTGATCCAGAGAAACTCAGTAAATCTAAAAGTGCCTAACCTGTCATAAATACCAGTGCCTAAATATTTCAACATTTTCAAACCCTGAGAGTTGTGTAACTGGTTATAGTGTTGCTTCATGTATATACTAACCGTGACCACTCATACTGCATAATGCAAAGTCTTTTCTTTCTTGGCTCACTCATGGCAACGACACTTGAAAGTCATGGCCCTCTTTTTCTCTCTGTGTTGAGATATGTGCTCCATCTTGTTATTTTCTTAATTTGTATCCTCCATGTATGTGTTTATATGTGTTCTTTCCTCATTGCTTCCAATCTGTCTCCCCGAGAACTTGTACGTTCTGTGAGGATGCTACAGGTCTACCTCTGCTTTCCTTGTTGCTTCCAGTCTCTGCCCTGTAATTGTGTTAGAGCACATATACCAGTCAAATGGTTACTAATCTTTGTCCTGTATCCACACACAGAGGCATGTAACTGATATGTGCCCTACTCCTATACCACAGCCCATAGACCTTCCTTGTGGTTGCTACTGTTAAAATGTGTCCTGTACCTATAACAGAACACAGTACTCTCAGTGTGTTCAGTGTGTACTGCTGTTTCCCTTGAATGTCACTTGCTTATTATCAACAATGAACGCAGTCAGGGGATCTCAAAGGGGTTCCTTTGCTTATTTTGATTGCTTCCAGGGTGGCATATTAATCCGAGGTAGTGACTGGGATGATGGGGGTAGTGGGGAATAATGTAGATTCTTGTATCCCTTCGTTATGTCGGTTTGGCGGAACCAGACATCTCGTCTGCTTTTGGCAACCAAAACTATTGGGTTGCTGCCACGAAATTCGTTAGCAGTCTTTTGTGAGCTGGAGGGAATTGACCGATAACTGGAGAGGAGAATGGTGTGCCGTTATACTTAGGTATGTCACTCACTGACATTGACATTGATATCGGGAGAGAAAATACAATGGCAAAGTGGTAAGAGTACACTTGTTAAGCCTGATACTGTTTTTGGAAAAATACCAAAGTATCCTGTGAAAACTGAGAAAAAGCTGGCTGAAACACCCAAACGTGAGAACTGAAGTCAAACAACAAAAGTGTCTAAGAAAGAAAAAAGATACCCTAACAGTGCATTCTGGGAAACATAGTGCAAGTACCAACTCATCTAATAGACACGTAGCAAGATAGAGAGCTCTGGCAAACAGTGAAAGTACCACTATGTCCATCAGGCATTTTGAGAGGAAGAGATCACTATCATTGCATTGTGCGGAAGGCAGTGAATTTCCCAAAGATTCACCAAGAAACATGGCATCTTAACAAATGTAAAATACAACTGTTTTTTGCTGGTTTGCCGTAGCTAAAAGGCATACTCCGTAAGGAACTTTTTATTACACAAGGAGTAGCTAAATACCTGAGATTGACCCATTCATTTTCAGAAAGCTACTTTTGCAAGCAGAAATTCGCTGTTGGTATTAATTCACCTTTATGTGACAGAGATTTAGATAACACAATGGGCCTCATTACGAGTCCGGCGGTAGCCGTGACGGTAAAACCGGCGGGCTGCCGCCAGACTCGTGAATTTTTCCGGCGCCTGGCTTGCCGGTAACAGCGGGAGATTCTAACCCCGCCGGTCCGGGAAGTCAGACGCCAAAAAAATGGTATTCCCCATTCCCATAGCACTCAATGGGAATTGGGAACACAGAGGCACCAGCATCATAAATAACGGTGCGGGTGCATCCGTGAAAGTCTGTGAGCATCTGTGGGACGGCATGGAGGTTACGCATTGACATATTGTTTCAATGTGATAGCCTCTAACATCTCGGGGAGATTTTTCTTCCCAAACCATTGGCCAAGAAGATTCAGGATTTGTTCGGCTAATACCATTGGATTTTCATTAGGAAGCAACAGTGTGTTTCAGAATTTCAGCCAAAAGAAGGCCGGTTAGTCCACGTTACCAAAATTGGACAAGGAGGTTAATAATTTGCTTATGTTTCCAATCTGTTCAGATCCCTTCTGGTGTGCTAGAGGTGTGGGGCTGATTGATCCCTAGACCACTGGTGCCCGGATGTTGATTTGTAACACTGGGTCCTTTGGGTTTCTGTCCTGCCGTTTGGCAATATCGGCCCATCTGAGCTGAATACACATTCCTTTCCACAGCAGAGCTAACTCAGGCATAGTTTATTGTTAGAGATTACCCTATCACCAGCATGGGGTACTTATGATCATCGTAGTTTGGGTACAGGGGCCATATCTTAAAAGTCGGCCCAGTGCTGCAGTACCTTTGCTGTTGTTGTGGCGGTCGAGTGGGAATCTTTTGACCTTTATAATTGCTCTGTGCCATAAGCAGAGCGGGTGCTGCAGATCAGGCTATTGATGCTGCAGGGCACAAGTGCACTATGCTTTTGGCATGGAGTTGTGGCAAAGTGGGACTGGTTAGCAGATTGTCCCTTAGGAGAAGGAATCACCCACATAGTTGTATGTACTAAAAATAAAAAAAGGCAAGGCTTTGCACCATGCCAGATGGCAATTCCTCACAGTCTTTTTGTGTATGAACCGGCACAACCTATCCTTTCATTCTTTTTCAAATAGCATGTATATGTATATATGAGTGGGGTGCAGCCCACTGGAAAAAGCCTCCATGTGGGGCTCTCAAAAATGAAATCAAATGACAGGCTACCTATGCTTATTACCCTAATGCCCACTACTCGTTTATAAATGCTCAATTCCATTGATCAATGACGTGAAGAAATAGATTCCTTGAGCTCAATTTTTCAAACAATATCTTTGTATTTTATTCGAAAATCATAGTAGTTGGGATTCAAACTAACACATATCCTTGAGAATACAATTTGGTCTAAGAACATAAAGACATGGGTACGATACATAGATGACATTTTTGGAGTATGTCATGGAAGTTTTGACTCACTAAAAACATGGTTTGAATATATAAACACCATAGACACCACGATACAAATCACTGCTGAGATTGGTAATCCAGGTCTAGGCTACATGGACTTGTCAGACATTTGTATCTGCAACTACTATGATTTTCAATTAAAATACAAAGATATTGTTTGAAAAATTGTAGCTCAAGGAATCTATTTCTTCACGCATCAAGACTATTAAGAGTTCAGGTTGAACATTAATCACTGGAATTGAGCATTTACAACCAAGGAGTGGTTATCACGGTGTGCCGCCTACACCAACGTCTAATAAGCCTAGGTCCCCTGTCATTTGAATTCCTCACAGTCTGTCTCTCTCCTTTGCTCTTTAGGCTATCTTTCCTTGTCACCTCCTTATTTCTTCTTTCTCTATCCTCATTCTCTTGCTCTCTTCTTCTCCCATCCCCCTCTCATCTCTCCTTTCTTCACCTACACCTCTGCTCTTCTCTGTTCCACCTCTGCACTTCTTCCCCCTCTTTTCTTCTCTCTTCCACCTCTGTTCTCGTCTCCTCCACTCCACTTTCTCCTCCACTCCCATCTTTCCCTCCTCCACCTTAGCTCCATTCCAAACTCCTACTCACTCTCTGTACTTCTGAGTACCATGAAAGCTGTAAATCCTGCCCACCTTTTATCTGTACATGGGGTCACCTGGTGGACCTTAATTATACAAGCTGTGGCGAGTCAGTGTGATGGTGAGACTCTTAGAACATGTTTCACATGGTTTTTTTATTAAAGGAAAATGATAAGGCCGAACTTTCCCTATCACTACAGGTGGCCCTAACTATGGTACTAACTAAGGTGCTCGTCAGTCATTCGTAAATGTCCAAAGGAATAAATCAGCGGTCAAAACTAACCTAACTACCACCATTACAACTAACTTAGCTCAGGAGAATGGCTCCCTTCTCCTGAGGGTACTTCTGGTAAAAGTCTTAGGATTCCTTATTAATATATAATCTAAAAATAGTTTCTCTTTATTTCTTGTATCAGTCTATGTAACTCTTCTCTCCTCCTTGTAAATAGTTTAGTTGATCTTTTATAAGATCTGTATTCCTAATTACTAGATGCAAAGTATTCTTGAAAAATAGTATTCTCTGGTAGGTCTTCACTCCTGGGCAGTTATGGTTCACCTTGTTCTGGTCTATTTTATTTTGCATAATGTTCAACGGGCCAGTTTCTCTTATATCACAACACTTTAAGTTCATCAATTTCAAATTCAACGTTTCCTCGTGAATTTTAGTGGGACAAGTTTCTTGCACAGTATAATGGTTCCCTATAGGCCTCCCATTATTCCCGTTCTCCCCGCTACCTCTGACTGTGAAGAAGTACATCTTCAGAATTCTGATTTCTCTGGGAGCTTTCCTCTTGCTCGGTATTGCTGCTGGCTTGCTTTCACTGGAGTTTCCTTCCTCAGGTTTTCTCTTTTCCTTGCAGCGTCCCAGTGTTCTGCTGAGTGACCAGACACCTTGTTGCTTTGTGTGATAGTTTGCGTGCTGCCTGCCCAACACGGATCCTTTGTGGTAATGCCACCACCTCCCTGAGGGCTCCTGCCCATTTGGCTATTCACAGCGGGGAATCACTGTAACTCTGGCATCTCCATGTTCAGTACAGTGCAAGCTTGAAACTTGCAGGCTTCACGTCTAATGCCGACTCCGCCTCCTTCAGGTGCTATGCAGCTCGGCGACGTCACTTACCTGCGGATGTGTTCCTCTCTCTCCCTGTTGCTCATCGGGTACTCACTATTCAACGTACTTGTCCTAGTGGATTGGATCCTTAAAGGGACATGTTCTGTTTCTGGGTACTAATGACATCTATTATGTTTTTCTTCATCCCAGTCTTGTTGTTTAAATGTCTCTGGTATTTTAGAACATCTCATCTAGGCCACGGTGTGCCCAGCTTTGGGGAGTTACTCACAGGAACGGGAGTCCTTGTCCCCTAAGGGGCAGTCTCTCCCGGTGAGGTCCCACTTGCCTTGACCCCCAAGGAGGGTATTGCAGATCAGGCTCACCTTCTTAGCCTCACAGGAGGGGGGCATCCCTTTGGGTAGAAAGGACAAATTCCCTCGATCATCACAAAAGGGCATTCAGGTGTGACTGTTGGGCAGCATCCTGTGTGAATGGCTAGAGCTTGTGTTGACTACAGAAATGACAGGTGTGGGCACTTGGTTTGTTGTTCACACCGTGGCTCTGCTAGCCGACACAGCAAAAAATCTAGTCGCAATCGTTGATTCACTTCCTATTCAGGGAATGTCACTGTCGTGAAACTGGAGTCTCCTGCTCTCTATCGGGCCCATCATGGGTTGCAGACTCTAACAAGATTAGGATTGCGCATGCAAGCACGGGCATGGTCGCTGGGTGCGCTGCACTCACAAGCTATTGTCTTTCAGCAAACTAGTGCTCACTATTGGATAGCTTGTGGATACCTGAAGTGGAAGCTCTAAGAAGTTATGTTAGTAAGATGTTACACTGCAGAAAAATCACCACCGTAGCAGTTTCAGAGCACCTTGGTAGAGTGGTATACTTGGCCCCTACCAGAGGCATCCAGAGCATAGCCTGCTGGAGAAAAAAAAGAAGCTAAGGAAAGATAAGAGCATGGCAATGTCAGAAATAGATGCTACAAACAAAGCAAGGAAGGGACATGGCAAGGGATGAACGTTTTGTGATAGCATGGGTGCATGTTCGTCCTGTTAGATGAATCATAGTTCTGCAAAAGAGAGGAGGCAGATATGTCATATGGTGTTTTGATAATTGGGTTGTGTTCCCAAAGCAAATTTTAAGTTAGTGCACATTATAATGTTGGATGCAAGTAGGGCTCAAGAATGTGCTCAGGCAATTCTGGAGGTCTGGTGGTATATTTGACCATTCATTGTAATCCTGGTCATATTCTAGAATGCTCGTTCTCTGGCTTTCAAGCATGAACCAAGTATGGTGTTGTCAAGGATACACAGTATATGACAGTGAATGTTGTTGGTAACAGAAGGTAAGGGAATGAAGTTTCTAACTAGTATGATAACATTAAATAAGCATGGCACCTTGATGTCAAAAAGGTTATTTATTAAGAGTATTTTCAATGCCATGTTATGCTAGACTTTATTTTAGTTCACAGTGAGGTAGTGTGGATGGTCCTGTAAAGTGGTCAGGCAGAAGATGGTTTGCGTTAAAGTAAATCTCATTTATTCATGTATTAATGCAACTCGATCATAGCAGTGTTCACAACTCAATGGGCATCATTACGAGTTTGGGGGTAGCCATGCCCTTAAAAAAGAAGAAAACACTAGAAAGAGTATCTAAAGAAATCACTTTGCACATTACACCCCTCTCAGGCGATGCTTAAACTCGGGACCCAGTGCTATCAGACATGGACTCTGTTAGATATAGTAGTCTCAGAACTTTTTGTAGACTATCGGCCTCATTACGACCCTGGCGCTAAGGGGTTAACGGCGCCGTAAAAGGCTGCGGCGCCGTTAACCCCTTAGCGCCTAATTACGAGGTCCCTTTGCGGCTCCCGACCTTAACGGCTGGTCTGGACCAGCCATTAAAGTAGGGACCCGCAAAGGGACCTTGAAGGTAATTACGGTACCGCAATTTGCGGTACCGTAATTACCGCCTTCCCCATTCCCATTGAGCCCTATGGGGCAAAAATGGGAATGGGGAAGGGCCAATGGTGCATGGGGAATTACCGCCCCGCCAACCTTGGAATGGGGTGGTAGTTCCCCATTGCACCATGGCAGACTCGTTACAATACCGGCAGCAACCCTGGTGCTAATAGCACCATTGGTTACCGCCAGTGCTGTAATGAGGGCCTATATCTAATAATTTTCTCTTCACAGCTTTTAGGTTTGCCAATTTCTGCCAGTCTTCAGTATGAGGTTTCCAAAAAATGTGGACACTGTCAGTACATTACATTTGTCACCTGATATTGGCAAGATAAAATAAATGAATAGTATTATTGAGTATCGACTTGGAATGCCCCACAATTCTCGAATTTCGCAAACATCTCAAAACGTGGAATTTTCAAAAGCACCTGACCATGGACTACTTCCCCCCAATGGATGCACAAAACGCAAAACACAGTACTGCACTACTGTTAAAGATGCCAGCCCAAATGCTGGCTACCCATACCATATAAAGTGCTCCGCTGATCTCGAGCTTGGTCTGTGCTTTAAACAATACAATACAATATAACTACATTAAAATAACTATGGGCCTTATTATGACTCTGGCGTTATGTATGCCGGTCAATGTCATGAATTGTTCGGCGCCTGGAAATGGGCCGGTAATTGGCCATTCCCGGGCACCGTAAAATATTACTCCCCATTCCCATTTGGGTCCCATTGGGAGGACGGATGGATGCACCTGCACCATTCATGAATGGTGCCGGTGCATCTGTCAAGGTCTGCGAGCGGGTGCCGTTCCCCCTGCCAGGTCCGGAGTTTGCTAGTCCGGAAACAACAGTACTGGCAAGTTTACTGGTACCGTTGTTTCCGGACCGGCAAACTCATAATGAGGCCCTATGTCTTTGGTACGTAAAGATTGTCCCAAAGACAAATAAGTTTGATTTTACTGATTGAATGAATGGTTGGTGTTCTACTGCTTATATTTTGGAATATTTATAATATTGATCAAGTATTTATGGAACCAGAGACAATGGAAAATGGAAATGCATCACAACGTCTCTCCTACATGGCAAATGGAAGTGTTATTATGGTTAAATAAACCTTTTTACACTATGTAACAATGCCTTACAAAATCCATCACAACATTTTATAGAAGATATTCAAACAATCTACAAATGTAAATAAATAGTTCATAAAATAAAACAATAAGGAATTCAAATTGGGTTACCTCTTTAAAAAGTTTAAACATTGCATTATCTAAAATGGGAATTAATAAACTCTTACATAGAGTTAGAATCTACACAATATTTTTAAATCAAAACTCAGTATCTTCATATTATCACATAATGATTCCATAAGGCTTTCTCCAGATATTTCTCAATTCTTAACCAAATACGATGTAATGTAAAATTTCCTGAATATAGAAGACTCCACGATTGGTCAGAATTAAAACTATCCAATTTGTAACGTAAATTATGTATCATTTGATAAATAGGTCATACAGTTCACGACAGTCAGGTAATAGGCATCTAGGAGAGTACCCATCTTTATTGTACATACAACATAAACGTTCCTTATACAGGATTTTCTACCAAGCACCAACTCTAGACATTGTGGCGAGAAGATCTAACCATACCTGCATTATGAATCTGCTCACTTTTCCATTATAAAGATGTCTAAGATATGTTCAAGGTGCATCCACAGGAAAACCTCGTTTGACATATAGGGCACATTTTCTTTGTTTGCCCAGGGTTAACATGTTAGAATCTCTGTTCCAATTTTTTCGCCAATTTCCTAATCTTTTTTTCCACTATTTAAATATTCATGTCCTCTTCCAAAACAAAACCAATGTCCTCGAAAAATACATTAATCTCTTTTTTCTATTCTCCAAAGACATTAGGAGATGTATGCTACTTCAATAGATCCACAAAGTTTGAGTACATAGATTCCTGGGCCAACATCTTAACATAGAAAATACCCATAAATATCTTTTACAGAATGCATAGGGATGTTAACCCCAATTCACAATGAATCGCTTGAATTGGAATTGAATTTGGTAATCCCAATACTCTCTGCCACCCATTTAGTTTCCACCACAGTATACATTTCCAAACCATATACTAGAAAGGCAACCACCTTTTTTTGTATGATTTAATTAGGCCCACAATGGAATAACCACTTTTATTTTTCACAAAATAAGGGATGGCATTGAACTTTTCTCTATTTTTAAATGGACTTATTTTTCTGCCTCTACTGAGCTCATTGTATCTACTATACACATGCCCAAATAGATATATGAATGGATGACCTCAATCCTCTTCGCTGATATTTTACACACACATTTAGGTTGTTTTTTTCTTTTTGAATCCAATTTCCATAATTTATGTTTTTTGGTGGCTTATAATGAGGCCATTTTCCATAGCGTATCTATAGGGGGCATCTATGCTTCATTGCATACCACTCTGAATTCTATCTATTAGCAGTGTGTCATCTGCATAGGCGAGCAATGATATTTGTTGGCTCCCAACTCCCAGAGGAATATGATGGCTCTCCTCCAGTGCTTTTCCTAAATTTGCAACATACAGATTATAAAGAGTAGGTGCTAAAGGACAACCTTGCTTCAGGCCATGATTTGTTTTTATTTTTCTACTAGGGTGCCCCTCTTGATTGAGTCTTAATTGAACATCTGTAGCTAAATATAAATCCTTTATGAAATTTAGTACAGTGGGATTTAGCTTCCACTCTTTCAACTTAGCCCACATTACATTGTGGTGTGGTCGACCGTATCAAAGGTCGCTATATAAACTAAAAGGAAATAAAAAGTATGCCTTCTTTATTTTTCAAGTCATCACAAATTAAATACAACAATGTCCACACGTTGGAGAGTGTGCCCATGCCTTTCCGCAACCCAGATTGCTGATTTATAGCAAGTTCTTTTGTCCTTAATCCATGTATTTAGCTCTTGTTAACAATAGTTGTGAAAAATGTTTGGATCAGGCATTAGTCATTGCTAACAGTCTATTTAATTTATGGGATTTTCACTAGATAACTTTTTAAGCATTGGGATTTATATGGAGGCTTTCCAGTTTATAGGAATAATACCCGTTAGTGAATGGTTAGGAATAATTCATCTAGAATAGCTGCCCAATTTAAACTGTCTTTTTTATAGATCATGTTGGGTACACTGTCTGGCCCAGGGGCCCTAGATGGTTTTGTTCTTTCTACCATCAATTCCAAGTCTTCTCTTGAGTGTTGTAAAACCTCCATATTATATATGTGGGGCGTTTTATCAATGGTCTTTAGCGTATCACAATCTCTATTACATAGATTATGTTTTTTCCATCTCAGATATACAGTAATGTTTTTCCCCATACTAACAGATGAATACTTTTTGTCCAAATTCCAAAATAATTGTGAGTCCCTATTACGAATTGAATTGAACATTACAAACCACTGTTTTGTTGAATCTGAGATCTTATATCGTTTCAAATTTTTTTATATCTGGTGTTAAGGTTGCAGATCTCGAATTTCTGCTCAACTAGATCACATATTTCAAGCGTTGTTCTTTTTAGATCTTTACTTAAAAACTGTGTTTCTTCTCTGCAATCGTTATATCAAATGATTTACTGTTTTTGGATCTATGTGAAATGTTCGTTACTTAAATGGATGGGGTCAAAAAGTGCAAAGTGTAAAACTTTACATTGCTGCACCCGTTTCTTAACTTTCTTTTGGTTTCCCCCGCTTTCCATTTTATGGAAGCAATGGACACCCCTGCAACTGTCAACACGCATTCAGCATTTTATTTTTGACATTTTCAGCCAAAATATTTTTAACATGTGTTTAGCGTTTTTAGAGAGTTTTGGATTATTGTCAATATAGTGCCTGGCCAGTGTTAAGGTTTGTTCAAGCTCTAGAATTCCAAAGATCTTTATAATAGAATCATCCCAAAACACATTATTGAAATATACATAAAATGTCTGTATATTTGATTCTTTCCACTGAATTCAATTACCTGGTCCATATACAATTACATTACCCATCATTTTTTGTTTTGCTTTAGTATCATTTTTTAGTGCAAATATCTTTACCGCATGATCATTTGCATTTAAATAATATAGCGCTACAAACCCTCAGGCATTTGAGCGCTGCTTATTGGTGCTCATTTATTGACCTCGGAAGAATAAAAGGCTGAGTTTGGCCCTGCCGGGATTCGAACCTGCGTCGGCAGGCTCTGCACTGATGTGAAAGTGAGTGCTCTACTCGCTGTGCTATCAAGGACAACTGATGATCACTCGCAGTCATCAGAATAATCTGGAGACTTCCCACTAATTCAAACATGGACTCTGGAAATAGGAAATAATCTATCCAAGTAGAGAAACTTCCATTGTACAAGTGTAAGGGGTGGCGCGAGAGACGTCATTGTCACTGTACAATTGCAACAGACAGTTAACATTAATAAAGTAAGAACAAAGGTCTGGTTTTGGAAATTCATCATCTATGCAATCGATTATCTGAGCACCAACTCCATTTGTCACTGTTGGGAGATCAGCAATCTCTTCCTCTGCCAATTTTTCTAAATCTTTGATAATTTAGATCCCCCAGAATTATAAACAGTGCATTGGGATTTGCCCTCATCCAGACTTTTAATATACACTCTGCCTTCTCAGAGATCTCTCTAGTGAGTTCATCACCTGGAGGACAGTACACATTCAAGATAAGTATCTGTCGTTCCACTCCTTCAACAATTAATTCAATAGTAGCAGTCAAAATATAAGAACTCTTGCATGCAACAATATACTCTCTCAGTACTAAATCCTTTTTTGCACCCAACATCAAGCCACCAAAATGTCTTCCTCGAAGGCTGCGCTCATATATTTTCTGTATTATCTGATAACCATCCAATGCTAAGTCATGTGTTAACCAGGTTTCGTGGAGGGCAAATAAATCTGCATCCAATATGATAGATGGCCCTACCGGGTTAGTGGTAAAAAAGCAAAATCCTCTCGTATTCCATGTTAAGATAGAGAGCCGAGGATCTAATCGTACTTCTGGTCAATATCATTCATTAAGATTTGCCACTGGATCAGGAGTTTTACCATGGTAGGCCAATGTATTTGTATTCTTTTTTAAAGCTGTAACAATCTGCTTAACCAAGATGTCAGTTTCCACTTCCATGCCTTTAGTCTCTACATTCTTGGTTTTTTAAATCTGGTTACAAGATGTTTTGTTCATTCTCTCCAAGTCTTAAAAACCCATAGCCTATTTCCAAAAAGTTATTAGCACATGTTAATAGTGGTTCTGTGATAATAAGCAAGACTAAATGGATTTCCACCCAATTGGATTACACAGCTTTTGAAGGTATCTCAACTATTGGTATATCATTTGTTGATATCATTTCTAATTGAGGTAGTTGATGTATAAGTTCCAGCACATTTTCTCTATTTAAAAATGGGCTGTTACATGTAGCATAAAGGTCTATGATTTTTATCTTTTTCGTATTCTGACCTTTATTTTTGAGTATATCTCTTATGTTGACCCATTGATTTGGGATCTATTCAGCTTCATCTGAGCCGGCGCCCTATCATTAAACACCTCATAGATGAAAGAATTCTCTTCCCATACCACTTGTTGTTTGTAATCTTTCAGATGTACATGTCTCTCTTGTTCAATCCTCTCTTGATTCATAGCCACAGTTGATTCTGGTTTATTGATTAACCAAGCTTCTAGACGGCCCTGTTGGTGGGTCTTATTATTATTGTTTTCTTCTTTTTTTGCATCGTCTTTTGTTCAGCCACTTGAATCAATTTAAATCCCTCTTCTGATTCTTGGCATCTGACATTTACTAGAGATAATTCTCCTAGTGATTGGGGAGATTTTGGGCCCTTTTTCTTGATTTGCCACTCAAGATGTTTCTTTTTAACAGAGTGTTTCTGACCTTTAGATTGCTGGTGGATCCTTATTCGTTCTCTAACTCTTAGGTTGAACTGACTCTGCAAAGGATATTGATATATCCTTATGCAGCATTTGGATAGTCATTCTCATTAAGTGAGTTTTTATCAGATTCAACAGGACTACTTGTCGTCTGCCCTGCTCTATTACTCTCCCCAATATGTTTCACCACTTGAGCCCCTGTGTTAGTGATGCAACTTGCATTATATAAGACAACATCCAGCAGCTTAGTTAGCCCCTCTTTAAGTGTTTGTTGTTCTTTATAAAATTCGTAGGTATTCCAGATCGTTGTATTCTTCCTTGTCTGATGATTCGTGTGCCGAGAATAAATCTTCTTCAACTGGTGAGGACGCATCTGCGATAGCTTCTATTTTAGCCAAATTAGTTGATGGTATTGTAGTGCTCTCTGTCTCAGCTGCTAGCTGTTTCTGTTCTATTGGTGCCCAGTGGCGTATGTAGGCTTTCTTCTGCCACAAGCCCAAATAAGTGCATACCACCCACAACTTTATTCCACCTCTGCCAGACTCTGCACCTTCACCAGATTCTTTCACTTCTTCAAACTCAGTCCACGTTGTCCAAACTACACCCATAACCCCCATGTTGTCCCCCATTTTGGCTCCATAGCATTATAAGGATGTTTTTAAGGTTACAGGGATTAGAAAGTTATTGTTTCCTCTCTATTAATTTGAGCCTGTCATCTTCTATGTTATGTTAGTTGAAAGAGTGTTTGCTCTGTGTGATCTCTGCTTCCCAAGATTCAGAGAAGGAAGTGTGTTCTAGAGTTCAGTACACTAGAGGTAATTGTTGAGGCTAATTATCTACTTTCGGTTAAGTCCGAAAACAATCTTTTAGAGGAAATGATAAGAACATAAGCTGTCTGCCAACTGCACACAAGTGAGAGAAGGCTGGAACGAGGAATTTTGGTTTCAATGCTAATATCTAGATTCTCTCACAAATTGCCTGCTGTCACTCTATGAGAAGCACCTAGATTGGTCTGTAATATTAATGCAACATAACTAAATTTCTACATCCGGTCTTATGAAGTTTACACATGAAATATTTGCAAGTGGTACAGGCACATCTTATAAAAATGTTGAAAAAAATTAACTAGACCCCGTCTCATGGTTAAAGCTCTGGTGTTCGCAGGGGGCAAAATGGAAATAGGCAAGTTACCTGCTGCAGCCGATGTACTTCCAATCCCTTGGGCTGGAGCGCCATTAAAATATGGCAAAATCACAAGTGACATCTGTAAACTCTGTCTGTGTATAGACACCTCAGCAGAGTAAAGACAGCAGGAAAAGGTTTGTGGAATATTGGGCTGTGCATTCTTACGGTGGAGTAATGGATAAGGGCAACCCTGAACATTCATCGAAACTGCACAATGCACACACCTTTCATAACAAATGAAGTAGCATAGACTGTTTGAATCATTGCTGTCTGTGCAATTGTTCAAAATACCCAACACTCCAAGAGTAAAACTGAGTAATGGTTGGGGTTTCCAGTACAATATTACCTTTGTGGGTGTCGTTTAGGCTATGTGCCTTGCCAGCTCGCATTTAAGGTAATTTAACATGTTTAACTCTGTAGAGTTGGACTGTACAATACATAGGAACATTTTGAGATGTGTGGGTATAGATGTGGATGTCCTGCTGTCATTTGAAGTACTGTTTTGCAGTAAAAGTCCTGCCTTGTATTTAAAATATAATTAATGCAGATTACTTATAAACATCACAGTTATGCATTTTGTCACATACTTTGCAGTTGGTGTTCCTGGTAGTACTGCACATGCAATACAATGTCATCAATGACACATGATAAAACCAGCAGGGATGCCATTTGCCTGCTTAGCACTGAGCAGCTTCTGTAAAGGTGGCTGAATGGATATCTTTACTGGACACCTTTACAGATGTGAAATAGTGTGAACCTTTGGCACACAGTTTTTGTTCTCACCTTTCTATGGCTTTGGGTATCCTTTCACAGATTTCTTGATGCAGTTGTACATTCAGATTTACTCTTTGCCATTTTAACTTCTCTATTATCTATTTCATGCTTGCACCTTTTGGGCAGCCACAAACCTCTGAAATGTGGGGTCAGGGTGGGAAATTAGTGTTTGTTTCTGAACATCATTTTAGTGCCGCCCGTGGGAACTTGGCATAGGCATGCGTTTAATATTGTAAAATGATGCATCATTTTTAACCTTTACTTAAAATGCACTTACGTGAATGGGAACCGATGGGAGCCGATGCTGCAGGGCCTCTTTTCTTTTTGTACAAACTTTTTTCAATAGGGAGTGGGGGACATCACTGCAGCCCCCAATAGGATTATAGTGAATAAGGGTGCGGGGGACACCACTGCATCCCCCACGGACCTTGTTCACTATAATGACACTGAATGGGAGATTTATTCAACATTTTCGGCTGTAGTAATTTTCGTACACCTGATTTTCAAATAAATCTCCCATTCGTTTTTTTTATTCTAACAAATATACAGATTCCTCGAAGAGTCTGAGTACTAGGTGAGTCGTGTCATGAGAGGTAAGTCAAAGCCTGTGGTGATGACAATGTGCGTGCCCTGTTGGCACTGAGGCCCATTCTGTAAGCACCAAAGACTGGGCTGTCAGCACCTTTGCATTTGCTGCTGGCGCTCGGGCAAAGATTGTCAGTGCAACACTGAAGCCTGTTGGTGTGAGTCTGACCTAAGCCTGGCAGTGCGATTATGTGTCTGTGCTGTGTGGTATGCTTTGTGGACAATTGTCTCACCTGCATCTCGTAGAGACATATGGAAGAAGGGCAAGTGACAATAGTTCACTTTGAACATGCCTTCCTGGTTTGTGGAAGGCAGGAATGTGGTTCGACAACTTGTCAAAGCCATTTTGTGGAAAATTAGACAATACAAAACATTTGGTTGGGAGTTTGTCCTAGGCTACTTCATGGTCAGGGTTGGGGCAGACCAATCTGTTTAATCTTTTCGAGAAGGCTAGTTTTCATGAGCGGTGCAGAAAGGTGTAGGGACCAGTTCCAGGATTTGGGGGTTTGAACTGAGAAACTTTCTGTCCAATCATGTGAGTAAGTGTCTGTATGCTTATCACAAAGGGAGTTTACGTGACAGCCGATACATCTTGATTCTAGGAGTTTGGGACCTGTAACGTGAATTGGTCTTTGTGTTATGGGGAATGCCTTTAAGACCATTCTCGGCAACAACTGGGAGCCAGAGAAGTGGCTAGAGAGAGAAGGTGAGTTGCATTGCTTTATGCCAATTGGATACTGACTCTAGCTTTGAGTTTTGTAGGTGTAGGTAGGTAAGTAGATTGATTTTACCTCCTTACTTTTTGGAGGGGAGTGGAATCCAGAACCAACATGAGAATGCAGTGCAGTCCCACTTCCCCCTTTCTGACTTTGCTTTCTGCTTTTTCCGGCATCGGTTAAGGTACCTGTCCATATGGTAAATCACCTGGGGGCAAGGGGCTGCAGTTTTCAGGCTAACGCAGGGCACTACTTAATCTTCGCAAGCTGTGTTGTTGAGGATGTGTCAAAGCTCAGAGTAACCATGGGCTTTCACCAGCGCTTAAGGTTGTACGGTCGTACCATTAGGCATTCACCTCTACTGCAGATAATGCTTCAGGCAACATCTTCCATATTGACCTTTCATTTCTTCACTCTCCTTTAGAGGACACTGCTGTTTGGGTGCGACTGGCAAGGTGGTCTTGCCAGCCATTTCTTGCACCTTAATAAAAGGCTCTGGTAGTATTTTGGTAAAGAAGCTCTTTTACTTTCTGTCACTGAAACTTGGCTTTCAGGCAGATGAAGCTCTGATCTTGTGCAAGTCATTCATCAACATTGCAAAATCAAGCAACTTAACTATTAGTCCTCAGTTGGAGGGGACATGGCTTGTTATAATATGTACACACTGACCTTACGTCAGTGTGGAATGTTTGGAATTGAACGCTCTCACTCAGAGTGTTCAATTCATTTCACATCATAGCAGCCCACCCACCGGGGGCCTTTCATTAAATCTTATACAAAGCTTTCCTGGGTCGTCTCAGCTCGGAGTCTCCTCGAGCAAATACAGAACAACGATTGCATGTTGCCATCGTAGCAGCACTCAACAAACCTAAGCCAAGATGGCAGATGGCTTGGCAGCTGCTCCACTGATTCCTTCTGCAGTGACAACAATGCAAATCTATAAAGGCATCGAAAAGCAAATCCCATGATTGGTACCTTCACGAGGTCAGTTTACAGATGATAAACCAAAACGGGTACATATTTGTGATAAGGAAAACATGTTAATTAGTATAATGGATGAGGGCAAGTGTACTGCGGAAGCACACTGATCCCCCAAACCTCAAGAGCAAAGAATATTATAGACATAGCCCGTAACGTATTTTGCTTTATCTGAAGCTGTCCTGCTTTTCCTTGGGCAAGGGTCCCTGTCCCCTTATATGTTGTGAGGCCTGTCTTAAGTGAACGATTCCACCTGTGTTCTATAACTGTTTAAGCTGCATGTTTTGCATAAGATCACAACTGTGAGGCAGTCAATGCATCTTTGTTTGGTGCATATTTTCTCCTGATTACATCCATATTAAATGTATTGATAATCAGAAGTGTGAAATCCTGGAGAGTAATACATAAATATACACTGACATGGGAATAACTCCTTGTTACTGCCAGAACCCTGAAACTACTGTTCAGGACTCAGATAAGGTTGACCATGTTCCTCATTGTATGCAAACACTGATGTTGTACAGGCTATCCTTCAATCTGTTTTCACTCCCCCTTTTTCTGATTTTGGCCTTCTACTACATCATCTTCCATCATATTTTCTGTAACAGAATGGATGCTTGCCCTATGGAAACAACCACTTAATAAGAGCCCTGGGCCTGGCCCAGATGGGATCCCTGTATATCTTTTATGGGGTCAAGAAGAATTCTGGGCCATCCTATTGACGGTTGTTTTTCATTAAATTTTTCACACTGGTATCTATCCTGATTCCTGGAAACTAGCCATCATATCTCCACCAAACAGGTCACCAACTTCTAATCGCCCTATCTCCTTTTTGGATTCATCATTCAAAGTGTTTGGCAGGACAATTCTGGCTACACTGCAAGATTGGGTTGAAACGAATAACATTCTTGCTCCGATTCAACTTGGTTTCAGTGAAGGTCTTATGATGTAAATAATGAACATTGCTTCAATGTAAGAGGTTGGGGCTTGACCTCTTTATTCAGTCCATACACATCTGCGACACCGGAGAAATCCCAATTATCCAGGGCGCAGGGCCTAGTTAAGCTGGCACACCCAACAATCCCATTTTCAATTTAGTATTATGATGTAAATAGGTTCTGGAACAATGGGCGTGGGAGTTCAGTGTCAGCTGGGCGGAATTGGTGAGAGGTTAAGGCAGGCTTAAATAAAGAGACTCACCTCACAACTGAGTTTCCGTGCATCCTTTCAGAAGGCTTAAAAACTCAGGAGCAGGCTTTTTACCTTGTAGTTTCTAATTACATCTACTTTAAAAGAGAAAAATAGTTTCTAGCTATTATAGATGTTAAATCATCCTTCGATAGGGTGAATAGGCAGAAACTGTGGATGACTCTGGCTTCTATGGGCCGTCCGGAAGAGCTGGTTAATGTCCTTGCTATGTTGCACACAGATAACAAAGCCTGTGTAAGATCTAGATCTAACGGCCATTGCACACATGGTTCTCTGTCCGTGCTGGGGTTTGCCAGGGTTGTGTCATTGCCCGTTTGTTGTTTTCTTTATATGTTAATAATCTTTACAAGCATTTGCTGCAAATCAATGTAGATGTTCAAAAATTGGGTGACATGACAATACCACTTTTGATGTATGCTGATGACACTGGCCCTCATTACGACCCTGGCGCTAAGGGGTTTGCGCCAGCGTTAGCTGCGCCGACCCCTTACCGCCAACTACGAGTTCCCATAGCGCCATGGTCATTTTTCCGCCCGCTTTTTGCGGGCGTAAAAATCCATGGCGCTATGGGACCTCGGTGTTAATTACGCCACCGTAGTGTACGGTGGCGTAATTAACACCTTCCCCACTCCCATTGAGCCCTATGGGGCCGAAATGGGAATGGGGAAGGGTAAATGGGTCAATGGGGACTTACCGCCCCGCCGACCTCGGAATGGGGCGGTAAGTCCGCCATCCGCCATGGCGTAAAGGGACTTTGCGCCATGGCGGAAAAGTCCGCCGATGGCGGAAAAAATCCGCCAGGGTCGTAATGAGGGCCACTGTGTTACTTGCAAGAACTCCACGTTCACTACAGACTATGATTGTGGGCTATGTTGATTTTATGTCTAATCCTGATTCATCTACCAATGCTTCTAAATCGTCTATCGACTTTTTTTGCAGGCTCAGATCCAGTACAGGTCTGTCCGAGTTTTGATTACCTGGGTTTCAAATTCACCTATAGGCTGATTAGAGCACTGAAAGATTCCTCCATGCATTTAAGCGTATGAAATTATTGGTTTTCCTTTGGATCATATGTATAACCCCACCGGTCCTCACATCAAGCTCCTTCTAACTGACTCGGAATCTCTCCACACTCTCTCTACACTCCCATTCTAAATTCTACACAACACATTTTACGTGTGGAGAATTATACATATCTCCCTTTCTCCACAATGGTGAACCAAAAGTGAAAATGTGAAACATTTGCTGCTAGTAGCTTAAACAAAACTGTTAATGAGAGGAACATAGCAAACACTAAGTTTTGTGGGATGGAGCAAAATGAAGAACATTGTAACAATAACATAAAATGTGAATGGGAGAAACATTGTGATCATTGAAATAGTATGGACTGAAAACAACTCATTGATCCTAGTAGATTCAAAACAATAACAATGAACAGAGAACCTTGTGACAACCGGAAAAATACAAATGAAAAGATACACATTCAAATAAAGGCCAAACAAAGAACAGTAGTACTATTCAACATCTCTTAGAAAAGATGACTTCCCACAACTACTAACAGGAAGCTCCCTTTTATGTACTTTCCAACTTTCCTTATGCACTAGTTGATAATTTTCTTTCGTTCTCTGAGTATTCCCTTCCTTCCTCTTCTGCAGACTTTCACACCTTCTTATATACTTGCAAACTCTAATAACATTCCACAACCTTCCATCTGTCACTTTCACAGCACCATGTAACTTTTTAATCACTCTGATGGGTTTAGACTACTTTGAAGCTCCTTCAACTTTTTTCCCGGGCAACTTAATGTGCACCCAATCCCCTTCCTTGACCAGGCATTGCTTGGTTGCCTTCCCTATGTCAACATTCTCTTGTTGTCAATCTGTTTACTGCCAATTCTCTCCTTGACAATATGCATATTGCAATCATTTGGCATGCTCTACCCAGCCATCCTGGACAAACCCTAGTGCTGGCTTTGCTTCTCTGTAACATTTCAAACGGGGATATGCCTGTGGTAACAAGAGAAGTAAATCTGTACGCTTCAAAGACACAAGCTGGGGGTAGATCTCTGTCTTCGGCTGGGGCCTCCCTCTAGAGCAGCCTCCCTGCCACTCTAAAACTTGAGGAGAACCATCTCCAGTTCTGGGAGCACCTCAAGGCCTTCCAGTTTGCTTCTGCCATCGCTCCCCCTCTCCCCTGTTGATCTGTTCTCTCTTGGCACCATGTACCTGGCCACCCTCTGTCCTCTGGGCCCAGGTACCTGCTCACCCTGCCACCCTCCCGCACTGCCTCCGGGCAACCCCTTGCACTGGGATCTGTATCTGTACTCATACAGCCGCCCTCCTTTTTCCTTCCTGCGCTTATCAGACCTACCCTGTCTGCTGCCTTAAACCCAGAACTTGCCAATTGCTGGCTGCACTACCACTGTTTGTTACCTTTATTATGTATTTATTATTATTTATCTGTTTCTCCTTTGCATCGCACTCTCCACTTGTCCCCCATTCCATGCACTTTTCCCCTCCCCGTCTCCCATGCACTTGCACATACTCAATGTCACTGGGCCTAGTAAGATCGTTGTTTTGTTCTCCCTTGTTCCCCTCCCTTGCCTTGTCACACCCTGAAACACTTGTGTATGAGCGCAATAGAAATAAAATATCAATATCAATGCTACAGTATCCTCTGCAGCCTTTTTCCAATCCGTCCCTTCTGAAATAGCCACTGTTATGCTTTCTTTGATGATTCTATTAAATCTTTCAACTATCCCATTTGTTTCTGGCTGGTAGACCGAACTGGTTCTGTGTTCAATACTGTTTACCCTTAAACACTCCTTCATTTCTTCTGCAACACACTGTACACCATTGTCCATCATGATAGAGGTGGGATATACTTCCCTCCTAAAGATGTTATCAAGAAATGTAATTATATATTTTGCACACACTCTTTGCAACCATTACAATTCCACCCAATGTGAAAGCATGTCTACAAGCACTATACCATATCTAGATGTTCCTTTGGATCTCACAGGTCCGATAATATTGAGTCCTACTCTTTCCCATGGCACATACCGAATAGACATGAGAGTCATCAGCTCTACTCACATGACACAGCGTTTGGCCGCATTCTCACATATGGCACATTCTCTGATGATTCTTTCTATCTGCAGATCCATTCCTGGCCACCAGTAGTCCTGTCTAATTAATTGGTTGGTCTTGGTCATTCCCTGGTGAACTTCATGTGCTACTTCAAAAATTCTCTGTCTTACTCTCACTGGGGGAAATATTTTGTCTCCTCTTAAAATCATGCCATCCTTGATTTTAAGAGGATTCTTAATGGGATCAGGTATGGTCCCTCTCCTAATTTCAGTACCTTTCATTCCACACTCCAATCTTTCTTTGACATCAATAAGAACTTGGTCAACTAACATTGCTTCATGCCACTCATTCTCTGTCACTACTTCCTGGCTGACATTAAGAACCTGTTCATCTTTATCCTCTACATCACATTCATCCTCTACCACATTGGTCAATATAGAAAGACAGTCTGGCGCTTTATTTTTGATACCTGGTAAATATTCAATTTCCCAGTTGTAATCCTCCAAACTGGAAACCAATTTCTTGATCCTCAATATCCCTGTATCTAATGCCTTTGTAGTGAGGATCTCCTTCAAAGGTGTATGGTCAGGCCTAATGGTACATTTTACACCCCAAAGAAAAGGTCAACATTTTTCTATTGCCCATTTGAAGGCCAATAATTCTTTCTCTATTGTAGAATAATTCTTCTCTGTGGTTCTCAAAACACTGGAGGCACATGCAATAGTATACTCTTAACCCTGACCCATTTGTGAGAGGACAGCGCCTAACCCATGGTTACTGGCATCAGTTGTCACTACACTGTTTCTCCTGGTGTCATGGATTAATGGTCATATTAATGGTAGTATTAAGACAAGTTGGCTCAGACCAGGCGAATTTAAGCAAGAGACTACAAGTGTGAGGAGAATATTAAATACACGTTCACTTCTAATACAGGAGCTGTTTTCAAGGAACAGGCATCGACACATGCAGAAGCTCCATTGACCACACACTGAAGCGTAGTCAGCAAAATGTAAGTGCATAATCTGTCCCTTGGCTCTAAACAAATTCAATTAGCACAGTTTGATCATTTCCTCTTTCTAACCACAGGATAGCAGCTTCTTGTGTTCAATGGCTAGGTTTCGCCGCGGCACATCAGATAAGAGGACAAAGGCAGGCAACACCATACCAAAATAGAAGTACACGGGTGCACATAAGCCAATAACAAGTGACAGCTTCCTGTTGTAGATGAGCTCGTAGCAGGGTCAAGTAGTGCTTCTGTACTGATAAGCAGCTTTGAACAGGAAGCATGATATGCGGTTAAAGTGTCCAAATCTATTGTCGCGCTTAAACCCCTTCAGAAAATGCATCCAATATAATGGCATTTGAAATAGGCCAGAAGAGAACACAGCGCTTTGCTGGGTCGTAAAGCGGAAGCCCATGCATTCTAATGGAAATAATCAATTTGTATTTGTATTTATTTTGGTTTATAAAGCGCTTTACCCCAAAGCGCTGCACACATTAACAACAGGATACATATGACAATAACATTATAACAGTAACAGTAGAAGCAATTTACAATTGAGAATAAGACCAACAAAACAATAAGTAGAGCAATTAACTGGAGGGGAGAAGGAGAGTAGTGCAGTAGAACTGAGAGGGAAAGGCAGGGGAAGAGAAGGAGGAGGGAAACGGATGAGGTGAAGGGTGAGAATGGGGGAGGGGGAGGGAGATGATCAAGGAGATAAGGCAAGGTGGGAGGGGAGCAGGAAGGGGGAGGGGTTTCATGGCAGGGAATGGAGAAGGAGAGATTTGAGGGAAGTTCGGAATGAGGAAAAGGTAGAAATAGAGCAGAGTGAGAGAGGTAAGGAGTTCCAGTGTAGGGGGGCTAGGAGATGGAAGGAGCGGAAACGGGATGTGGAACAAGGGGAAGGAGGAACAGTGAGAAGGAAGTGGTCGGCAGAGCGAAGGGAGCGGGAGGGAGTGTAGAACGAGAGGAGGGAGGAGAGATAAGGGGGAGCAAGACCGTGGAGAGATCTAAAGACTAGGCAGAGAAATTGAAATTTAAGTTCGGGGTGAAAGGGAAGCCAGCCAAGGGAGGAAAGGGAAGCAGAGATGGAGTCACGGTGGGAGAGGAGACAGAGGGTGCGGACCGCAGAGTGGTAGATAATCAAGAAGCAAAGACAGTACCCGTCACTTGAGTTTTCACAGGTAAATCATGGGTTCAATGCAAAACTAAGCTCAAGAGCATGGTCAGACTGTAGACGTTCTGTCCAGGCCAAGGAAATGACGCACATACTATGTGTAGACTAAGTCACGCGTGTTAATATAACAAGCACAACAGACTAAGGCTAGGGAGGAATTCCGCAGCAGGCAGCCGAGAGCAGACCATGAGATTGTGGGGGGCTGGGAAGAGCATTCGATAGCAGGTCAGGGTGGCAGTCCCCCATGGTCACTTTGCATGCAGAACGGCAAGGCCTGGAAATCGTGTGTTTTAAGTGTGTTGGTTGAACTTTTTTGCATATGTTAGACTGCTGGCATGCTTTATTATGTCACTCCACTCCTGATCATACCATAGCATAGCTTAGACAACATAACATGAACCCCATGATTGCTCAAGTGGGTATGTTAAAAATGATGAATTGTACTTAATCTTTGTTAGACGGCAATCATGTTTTTAGCTTATGCAATAACGCTTTCCATGTATATCATAGTATGCTATGTTATTATTGCTATCATTATAGCAGACATAATGATGATCAAAGCTGGTAGAGAACAGAAGTGATAATAAATATACTGACTTGCTACCTTCAAGTGTCAGCTTCATATTTTTGAGTAATGCTTCATAATAAGGTCTCTTTGAGTCACAACAAACTACACAATATTTTCTGGCTGTATTTTTGTCAAGTATGACAAGGGGTGCAGAACTCAAGGAACTGTCAAAAGCGCTAGGCCGAACCTCTGAGGCGCCTCCCATCATAAATTGGGATTCTGTGCCCACCCCACACAGCCCTACCTAGGGGTCGAGGGTGGCGGGCAGGGAATCACGCCCTAAGCTAAGGAGCAATCAAGTCACTGGAGTCAAAATTGCTTAATGTGGGAGCCTTCATCAGAGCTAATTTAATCTATTGGAATTCTTTCTGTTATGGTTCGCTCCAATGAAATCTCACCCCTTTTTTTTACTAGATTTCTCATGTGAATGGATTTGCTCGCTAGACCTGGCACAAACTTGGAATAGTATTCAGCCATTCCAAGGAAGGATAATATTTTCAGAGGGACTGGGGAAATTCACAATATTGTCCACTAAATCAGCCTTTGGTTGAATACTCACATCTGTTATGTTATGGCCTGAATATTGGATGGTTGCCTTACTGAACCTGCATTTCTCCTTACTTAGTGTCAGACCAGCCGTCATAAAAATGTCTAACACGTCTCTCTATCTCTTAACATATTCTTCACTATCACTCCCATACACTATCACATCATCTTGGAAACACAGGACACCATCCATATCATGAAATAGCTGATACACGATGCGTTGGAATACTGCAGCGGCCGATATCAAACCAAAGGCATGCACTTGCATTGGAATAACCCTTCGGGGATAATAAATGCTGTTATGTTTCTAGAAGAAGGGCAGAAAAAAGTCTGGTGATAAACAGATTTCAGATCTTAAGTGCTCATGACTTTAGCTTTTTTGATGGTACCCAACATCTCAGTGATATTAGGTAAAGGATGCCTATATGGTATTACACATTCATTGACAGATCTCAAATCAATAAACAACCTAAGTTTACCATTGGGTTTATGTATTACAACTAAAGGGGAAACCTACTCAGCAGCTTATATCCTTTCAATCACCCCTTGCCTTTCCATTGTTAACAATTCTTCTTTTACTGCAGTTCTAATAGCCAGCGGAACACTTCTCAGTTTTTGTACCACCAGGACTGAACCTCTTTTTTTCTGATTTTATGCATGAATCCCTAGAGACTCCCTAGTTCTTCACGAAACACAGCATGTTGTGACAGATCATTCATATTTTCTATGGCATAAACACTTTTTGGTGTTTTGGTGTGACCAATTTAAGAGTGGATTACTCCCCTTCTTTGAGACATAGACGTTGCCATTAGCTGATCTATCTTTAAATTTTGAAATAGCCCAGAATCAACCTTCAATGTTAATGTTAATTCTCCTTCCCCCATATGCTACAGGTCTTATGTCAACTGGATTAAGGAGTACATTCTTTTGCATTTTGCTCTCGAAAATATGTTTGGGTAACAGCGTGTATTTAGCTCCTGAATCTATTAAAATGCCAAATTGTATCCCCTCAATCACAATAACAGATACTGGGCCTCATTACAACCCTGGCGGAATGAGTTAAACGGTGCCGCTAATGGTGGCGGACCCATTAAACCCATTGTGCCTCATTACGAGTTTGTTTGAGCCCCTATGTGGGCTCAAATGGGAATGGGGAAGGTCCGGGCCCGGGTTCCCTGAAGGAGGAATTACTGGGCCCTCCAAACTCGGAATGGCCCGGTAATTCCCCATTCAGGGAACCCGGACCCGATTTTCCTCCAAAGTCGTAATGAGGCCCACTGTTTTCTCAGTACCTGCATCATTGTCTTGAATAGTGACAATATCATCTGAAGTAAAATCAATGAGGCACGTGCAATCTTCCATTTCTTCACATAGTTAATCAAAGCAAGCTATATATTGCGCTCTTACCTTGTTATCTGTTATGGTGTCACCTTATTGTCGACCTTATCCCATCCTTGATTGGATGATGGCCAGTGAACCACACGTGGGTTCTGGCACACCGGCTACTCGGTGGAGTTGCAGCGATGCTCCTCGTCACCTGTGAAAGATTCTTCCATGCAGCTAAGTGTATGAAAACTCCTTTATTAGTTTTCCCTTGGATCATATGTATAACCCCACCAGTCCTCTCATCAAGCTCCTTCTGACTAGGAATCTCCCCACACTTTTGCTACATTCCCATTCTAAATTCTACACAACACATTCTACGTGTGGAGAATGCTACAGGCACCCACAGACAGCCATCACAAATTTAAATGTCACAGGCATGTGGAGGTGTATTACGTTTTGCCAAGTCATATAAAGCACAACCTGTGGGCATAATATTGAAAATATAATCTTCAAAGGCCAAGTGACAATGGCAATGCTATGGGCTACCCAATCTGAGGCAAACTACGTGTCAATTCCATGGATTTCTTATGTCAGAAGATATTTGGGTGAAGTAAATGCAACAAATTGTTTGGTTAATCATTCTGCTATCACTATGGTTTACAAAAAAAGTATTTCTGAATAACTGTTATGCATATTTGAAGTAAGAGCATGAACAAACTGAATTACAAAACATTTCTAATCGTTCATATGTTATTTTTTCTATGCCTACTATCCATGATTATCTTCTGTGGATGAATTTTAAAAAAGAGTTTGTATTGATAGCCAGAGCCAGACTTAGGGCAGCATTAGAAGTTTGCTGGTGCGGGAAAAGTGCAGGTAAAGGTCTGGTAATTCCATTACTGACACTCTTCCTGCACTTGCAAACTACAACTTTGCCATTGGAGGTCATTGATTTACCTACAGTCAAGAGCTGGAGGTAAATCAGGCCCCCATCGGCATGTAAATGCTGGTATTACCGGCACCAGAATTGCTGGTGCCGTTAACACTGGTAATCCCCTCAGTGGAGTCCTTCGGGACTCCATGCAAAGGGGATTTACCACCCTTTCCTCTGCATGTAATATCCCGGTAATACAGGGATATCAAGCAGCAGAAACGATAGGTCAGTGTGCCGGTATCCCGCCGGTAATACCGGCTAACTTCTAATGAGGCCCTTAATCTTCGGCGGTTACAGCCAGGTGGTGAAGAGACCGAATGCGAGCGTCTAATGAGCCAGGCTGTTTGCTATGCAATGCTGCCACTGAAGATCTTATGCATTTTTATATCTTTTGACCAGTTTACAAATCAATTAGGGGTAGAACAATAACATTATTACGTGATTTTAATTTTAGACAGTGTAGTACAGCGGTGGTTTTCATTTTGTCTGCTAATACTGTGGTGGCCTGGACTCTGCTTTAGTATTTGCAATGTGCCTTGAGCTTTAGGAAATTATCAAAGAACTCCATACTTGCTTTATGAACCTTTTAACCATCATGTTTCTTTTACCTCTATTACTTTTAATGAACTTGTTTATATTGTCATGTGGTTTATTATTGTTTGTACTCTGATGGATTGTATTTTAAATCTGAATAAAGTTTCAATGACTGAATGAATACAGAACGATGAAATTCAGAGCTGCTTTTACAACTCAGTAGACATTGGCATTGATAAATGCAGGAACATGTCGAAGTAGTTGCTCAATGCTTTGCCACACTTGGGGTCTTCTGGGGCAGGCCAGCTTGGCACAGAAAAAGAAGGGCAAAATGTGGTGGGAGGGCCGCTCATCCATACAATTTACCACCTTCTTTGGTTTAGTGTACTTTATTGCAAATTCTCTTACTCAACAGGGAAGTTTCATTTGTATCCAATCTCCAAAAACATCCTTCAACTCCTTACATGAATGCCTAAGCATCAAATACTGAGTTTGCAGGCTCATTCTTTCTTTCCACTCAAGCTCTCCATTTCATTCTTTATTTTGTTTATTAATAAGCAAACCAAACATTTACTCAAATTCACTTTTGCTCCCTTCTTTTTCATTCAATTTTAGGATTTGCAAAGGAACAGTGAAATGAAGATTAATGTACAACCAGCTTCATTTGACATTTGATTTAAGGTCCCAGCTCATATAGAAATACACTTTCCTCAACATGCATCTTCCTTTAAAAGTAGAATCAGTGTCAATTTGTCCCACAATGTCTATTGGATGCTGGCCATATCCATCTTCACATAGTTAGGTTCTTGCAGCACAACCCCAACTCAATAATCCACTGTTCTGTATGTCTAAACGTGCTAGTGTATAATATACTCTGTAATCTGCAATCAGTAATCTTCAGTCATAATCACTATTGCAAAGGGCTTGATAGAGCCTGCCTCTCCGACTGACACAACATATGATTCTCATAATCTGTAGCTGATATTACTTTATGCTACCTCTATTAAACTTGGTACAATACATTGCATAGTACTCTTTTACACCACAGGTTCTAAGCACAGCAGTCTGCTACATACATTCTTTGGCATTGGCTAAGTGAATTAAGTTTCCACGTTTGAAGCATGCTCTTGCAATCACCATTCCTATCACACTTCTGTCCTAATGTTAGAAAATGTTGCAGTCTTGTTTATGGCCGTAACTTCACCTTTATCACCCTTTCTTTCTTCCTGCAATCAATTTCTTTCACGTGATTTATGTGGTCGAGTTTATGGCTGTGTAAATATTGCAACAAAGTCAAAAATGATCCATAATGTGTTCTTTACGTATTGTTCCACAGTTGCATGTTATGTTATGTTACTTGAACGTTGAATGGCACCGACTGCTATGGATTTGGCTTCAAAGCGTTGCAGAGTGGATGGGCCTATGGCATGCCGTAGTGTCAGAAAACATAAAAATAAGAGAGCATTATCATTGCATGTAAACAGTTATTAGAATTTCAGTGACTGTTCGATTACTAGCAGGAATGCTTAGTTTAAAGACATTATAGTATCCATGCAATGCAGTGTGTTCCAGTGGAGAGAGGACTGTTATATCAAGTACTATGTGACAACTGGACAATATTTTTCATGGGATTCAGCTTTATTCTGTGGGTTGCAGAACTAAACAGGGAATAGGCTATTATAAAATAGTCTATCAAAATATTCTATCAACCCGAGGGGCAACAGTCTACAGTTGAGGGGAAATTACATACACAATTGTATGTCAAAGATGCATTCAAAACATGTCCACTTGTCTGCAACCACAAGTTAATGCAGTAGAAATGATTTATATTGTATGCAAATATAATGTTGTATTATATATAAAATCCACCTTTAGTATCAGCAGTAATACATAGCCATCTATTGAGAAGTTAGCACCACAGAGATGTCAAAAAACAAAGTCTCAACAGGCGGGTCTAACAATGTGCGATATAAAATCTGCGGCATGAACACTGAGTTCGATCTTATGTACTTTGTGTAACTCCAAGAGACTCGAGCCCAGTTGATTCATATATATGTTACTTATGATCTATATATGTTTTACTTATGTTCTTGTGGACATTTTTTTGTCCAATGCATCCACATCTAGTATGTACATTGCTTTGCTAATTTTGATGTTCATTCTACATTAGTGGCACTAATGTTTTTATTTATCTTGTGTATGTTCTAATTAATCCATGCGTTAGTTTGCCTGACTCAACACAACAATTTTCTCTTGTCCAGTGACTGTAGCCCTTCAGATCGCACAGAGGGTGAGCGTTTGCTTACCATTCGCCTACCCCATATAGTGCCCCTAGAGTCTTTTTGCCATTCGAGTGGCGCTTCTAGCCACATGAATTTTTGCCCCGGGTTGTGTCTCTTTGGCACTGCACCTTTTGTGCTGGCCCCCTTGCCCCGTTGGACTGTGTCCCTGTGTTGGCCTGCAGGATCTTCTTGATTTTTCCATTATTTACCTGGCCTGTCATTCCATTACTCTCACGGTGGCCATTTTGTGGCTGTTCGTATTTACCCTCTAGCCCCATGGGGGCACCTTGTAGTTCCTTTGAGCTGTGGTTGTGCCCCCATGCGTGCTCGCGTACATGCCATACCTTTGATTGCACCTTGTGAGCACTCTGCGGTCCCATGTAGGCTGCGTTTATGCTCCCCTGCTGTGCTCCCATAGTTCGTCTGACTCGGGAGATTATCTCCTTTGAGTGTTCATCCCTCGTAGTGTTTGCCGCGTTGCCGTGGCTACTCAGCTTCGCCTTTGCCCACTTCAAGATGGATGTCGTCCTGGTGAACCGCACGCATGCGCGGGGTTGCCAGGACGACTCATAACGCCATACTCCAGTCTGGACGCGCGTTGCAGCGGCCAGACTCCACGGAGATCCTCGCACACTGAGGTACGTTTTTCACAGCACGCCCGTTTCTTTTTATTCCTGCTAGTATCCTTAGCTGATGCAGCTACTTTTCCACCAGATTACTCCGGGTTCGTCATTCGGCCCATTTTAAAGATGGACGTGCATTGGTCCGTGAGGTTCTGTTGCAGCTCCCTGGACACGCTGGATCCTCTTTACTTACATCTCTGTCCATGGCGCCACTCTGCCGTGCACATGGCTATCTGTCCCTTTACATGCAGTATCTCTTTTTCCACTATTCCGTATTGACCAGTAGCCTGTCCCCGCTAGGCTGGTTTCTGTTTCTGATATATGGGTCCTTTATGATCTTTATTTTAGATATTCTATTGGCCGCGTCCCATCTCGGCTCTGTCCTCTGGCTTTTCCACCAGTTGTCTGGCTTTTGACTGGACGCCTCGCTTCTGTATCAGCAAGGTTAGTGCTGTCTATCCTCCCAATCACTATAACATACTCTATGAAATAAGACATTAGACTGATTAGTGCCTTTTCTCTATTACCCTACAGGGTCCATGTTATGAATATTGATGTGAAATAGGAACAGTGAAAGTTTATACCCTGAAGATGGTTCTTTGAACTGAAATGCGTCGGTCATCTCCCTTTTTCTAACATCCAAACAAAAGGAGACTTTTCCACTGGAAGTTTATGCTGTTTTAAATTATTGATTAGGAATGTGTGAAGGAACAAGTTACTTACCTGTAACTGTTGTTCTCCAGCATGGGTCTGGCATGGATTCACATGCTCATGAATATTCCCCGTCGTCAGGCTGGGAATCCTCGGTAAAGAAAAAACCAGTATCAGTTTCGTTTCTGATCTGTCTTTCGTAGTAGTAACCAATCACTGGTCTCTGCGTCATACTGACCACAGCCAACGACTGCCCTCTACCCAAGCCCCGCCTCTGGCAGCCATCCTCAGATTTGGAAGCACGTGAAGTGGCAGTATGACCAAGTGAAGAGCCGCAGAGGGGTAGGCGGGAGGGTTCGCATGTGAATCCATGCCAGACCCATGCTGGAGAAAAACAGTTACAGGTAAGTTACTTGTTCCTTCTCCAGCATGGGGCCTGGCATGGATTTACATGCTCATGAATAAAGAATACATAGCAGTACACACATGCACAACCACGGGAGGTGGCAAAGGCTCAACATTAAGCATTACATCAAACTCAACATTAAGCAATCTTACCTCCTCACCAGGCTCACCTCAGGCGAACAGGTTGCGCAGCACTGCTTGGCCGACCCTGGACTCCTCCCTGGAATCCCGATCGACGCAGTAGAATCTCGTGAAGGTGTGCGTCGACCTCCACGTAGCAGCCCTGCATATGTCCAGCAGGGGCACACCAGATAGGAACGCCGTGGTAGCTGCGATCGCTCTGGTGGAATGGGCTCTCGGACGGACAGGCAGCGGTCGGTTTGCCAACCGATGACAGTACATGATACAGCCGGAGAGCCATCTGGAAATGGAAGCATCCGAGAGAGCCTTCCCCTGATTGACAGGTCCAAAGTTCACAAAGAGTTGTGACGTCTTCCGAAAACACTTCGTGCGGTCCACGTAGAACTTCAGTGCTCTAGCCACATCAAGCGAGTGCAAAGTCCTCTCAGCCGGCGACGAAGGCGACGGGAAAAACACAGGCAACACCAAGGGTTCGTTGAGGTGGAAGTCCGACGGCACCTTGGGCATGAAGGAGGGGTGCGTCCTGAGCACCACCCTCGTGTCGTGAAAAGTCAAGTATGGTGGCTTGCAAGATAGGGCCTGGATCTCTCCCACTCGTCGTGCGGAGGTGATGTCCACAAGAAACGCTGTTTTCCACGACAGGAACTTCAACGGGGCCAAGTGCAGAGGCTCGAACGGAGGTCCCATGAGCTTGGTCAGCACCACATTGAGCTCCCACGCCGGGGCCGGAGCCTTCACCGGCGGGAACGATCTGAACAGTCCCTTCATGAACTCTTTCACCAGACGATGAGACCACAAGGACGTCCGCCCCGTGGTTCTGGTGTATCGGGAGATCGCAGCAAGATGAATCTTGATGGACGCGTGTGCTAGTCCAGCCTTGGCCAGCGTCAACAGGTACGGCAGTACTTGGGGAGCCGTAATCCTTAGAGGGTTAATCTTCTGTGCGTGGCACCAGACAGAGAACCTCTTCCATTTGTGTCCGTAGCATTTAAGAGTCGAGGACGCCCTGGCCTTTGCAAGAACCTCTCTGCAGTCGGCCGGTATGTCGTATCCTCCAATCTCTAGTGCTGCAGGAGCCAGGCCTGCAAGTTCAGCGACTTCGGGTCGTGGTGGAGGATGGCGCCTCCTTCCCTGGAGAGCAGGTCCGCGTCCACTGGCAGCTTGATTGACGGGGACGCTGACAAGTCCAAAAGGTCCGGGAACCATATCTGCCTCGGCCACGCAGGTGCGACGAGGATCATCCTGCACCGTGACCTCTTGAGCTGGTTGATGAGCCGGATCAGCAGTGGCAGTGGAGGGAACGCGTATAGGAACAGGCCTTCCCAGGGGAACGAGAAAGCATCGCCCATGCTCCTCGGCTGGGGAAACCTGCTGGCGAACCTCCGGCACTTGGAGTTCGTCACCTTCGCGAACAGGTCGATCTGGGGTGTGCCCCACCGTTGGAAGAGGCGATCCACTAGATCCTGCCGTAGTTCCCACTCGTGGCACGAGCGCAGCTCCCTGCTGAGTGAGTCGGCGATGGTGTTTTTTATCCCTGCCAGATGAAACAGCACCAGAAACATCCTTTGGGCGACGGCCCAATGCCACAGGTCCTGCGCCTCCTTGGACAGTGCTGGGGACCTGGTTCCGCCCTGTTTCCTGATGTAAAACATGGTGGTGGTGTTGTCGGTGAAGATCCTCACCACCTTGCCCTTGAGGGACGGAAGGAAGGATCTGAGGGCCCAAAACACTGCACGGAGCTCCAGGACGTTGATACGGAGGGACTTCTCCGTCGGGAGCCAAAGGCCTCTCGCGTGCAGATTTTCGGTGTGCGCTCCCCACCCTTCCAGGGAGGCATCCGTGGTCACTGTCTCCTGGTGGCCTGGGGTCTGGAAGTCCATGCCCGCTGTCAGATGCGCGCGGGTGCCCCACCACCGGATCGCTCGTCGGAAACTCTCGTCGAGTGTGATCCTCTCCTCGAAGTCGCCCGTCGTTTGGATCCAGCGCGCGTCCAGGAACTCCTGCAACGGGCGCATCCGGAGCCTGCACATGGGAATGAGGTAAATGCAAGAAGACATCATTCCGAGGAGGGACTTGATGGACCTCACCTTGGCCACGTCGGCAACCAACATCCGCTGTACCTTGCCCAGGATGGCCCTGGTCCTTTCCTCCGACGGGGAGGCCAGAAGGGACACTGTGTCGAGCTTCGCTCCCAGAAACAGTGCGTCTTGCGCGGGTACCAGGTGGGACTTGGCGTAGTTCACGGAGAATCCCAGGTCCGTGAGAAGTTGGACGGTCCTTGCCGTGAGCTTCACGGCGAGCTCCCTCGTCTTGGCTCGGATGAGCCAGTCGTCCAGGTAGGGGTGGACGTGGATCCCCTCTCGGCGCAGCTGCGCCGCCACTGGTGCAAGGCACTTGGTGAATACCTTGGGAGCCGACCGTAGACCGAAAGGAAGGGCTCTGAACTGATAGTGACGCCCTTGGACCACGAACCTGAGAAATTTTCGGTGCCCCTTTAGGATGGGAATATGGAAGTAGGCATCCTCCAAATCCAACGACGACAGGAAGTCTCCCTCCTCCAGCTGCCCCAGGACGTGCTGGAGGGTGACCATCCGGAACTTCTGTGCCTTGATGAACTTGTTCAGCCGTCGTAGGTCTAGGATGGGGCGCCATCCTCCCGTCTTCTTCTTCACGAGGAAGTATCTTGAGTAAACTCCGGAGCCCCGAAGCCTCTTTGGGACGAGTTCGATGGCGCCCTTCCTGAGCATCGCCTTTACCTCCCGGAGAAGCTGAGGGACGTGAAGCTCTTTCCTGGCCACAGGGGGGACGCGCGGGCACCTTCTTTGAAATTCGAGCGCGTGGCCCTGGGCTAGGGCGTCCAGCACCCAACGGTCGGTGGAGATGGGCTCCCACACGCTGACGAAGCTCGCCAGCCGGCCTCCCACCGGGGTGCTTCGGTGGGGGCCCGACCCCACAGCCGGTTCAATCCTGCTTAGATGAGGCTTTGCCGCCTTGACCTCCTTGGCGACGACGGCGGGGTCCGCCTGACTTGCCTCGTCCCCTGTAAGCTTCCTGAGACGACGAACGGGCCGCTTGACGGTAGGTGGAAAATCCGCCGCCGGAACCTTTGGAGGCACCCTTGCCTCCGCCGCTCCGAAAGGGCGGCCGCCGTTGCTGGAGAACCCCGAGCGCCCGGGCCGTCTCCGTGTCCGCTTTAATGGCTTGAAGGGAATCGTCCACTGTTTTCCCAAACAGGTTGTTCCCATCGAACGGCATGTCCAGGACTCTGGTCTGTACGTCTTGACGGAAGTCAGTAGCCTTGAGCCATCCACGCCGCCTAAGGCACACGCCGTTGCCCAACTGGCGAAATCCAGTGTCGGCGATGTCCGTTGCAATCGTGATGGCGTGGTCCGACGCCACCTCACCTTCCTGCAAGATCTCCAGGGCATCCGCCCTCTTGTCGTCCGGTAGGAAGTCCAGCAGGGGAGCCAGTTTGTACCACAGCTCCCTGTCGTAGCGGGCTACGATAGCCAAGGCGTTAGCCGCCTTAATCGTCGTCGCTGCAGACGAGATGACCCTGCGCCCCATCGTGTCCAATTTCTTTCCCTCGCCGTCCGGCGGGGAAGTTGACGTGGAGGCCGCACCCCCCCCGCTTTCTTCCTGGCCGCCGCGGAGACGACGGAGTCCGGGGTAGGCTGTGCCCGGAGGCACAAGGGGGCCGCGTCCGGGACCCGGTACTTCTTCTCGTACCGGTCTCTTCTAGCCGGCGTCGTGGATGGGTTCTTGAGGAGGGCTAGGCCCTCATCCCAAATATCGTCCAGTAGAGGTACCGCGAGGACCGTCTTCCTCTTGGCCTTGCGCCGCTGATAAAGGAAACCTTCCTTCTTCTTCTCCTCCGGGCAGAGCTGGAAGAGCTCGGATGCCCTGGCGATCATGGAGTGAAAAGATCCAATCTCATCGGGCGGGGAAGCCCGGGTGGGAGGAGACGACGGCAGAACCTCGTCGTACACCTCGTCGTCCGTACCCGTCGCGGCCGTGTCAGTCCCCGTATCATCGCCTCGAGTCTTTGACGGGGAGGAGGGCTGAACGGGGAGCGACGGCTGATAAGGAGGTGGAGGGTGAATCCTTCTTTTCTTATGAGGGGGGCTGCCCGAAGGGCCTGGTTCCGGGTCCCCCGACGGGAGGGGTTCATCTACTGGTAACAGCAGTCTCGTCCTTATCTCTAAGCATAAGGACTGTATAGCCAACAAAATGGCCGCCGAGTTGTCTTGCGGCACTGGCAGAGGGGAATGCGACGGGCGGTCAGGGGCCCCGTCGGTACCCTCGACGATGTCGTCGTCTCCTGCGTCGGGATCCCTCCCGACAGGCTGGTCTTCTTCCACGCCAACGCCGTGGCTTAAGACCTCGATCAGTTCTTCCTCAGAGGTTGAGGCTGAATCCACGACGACCTCCTGCCCCCCTTTTTCCTCTCCGTCGGAGGTTTCACAGGGGTCCTGTCGATGGGCATAAAAGAGGACTCCCTCCGCGGTGGCAGGGAGACTCTGAGCCCCGAGGTCGCCACCACTGGTGTAGCCTCCACAGGCTGAGCCAGGGCCGCCGCGACTGTCTCGATAGAGGCCTTGGCCAGATGGATTAAGGCTTTCACCACCTTAGGTGTGCTCACCGCCTTCTCCTTGAGGGGGGGGACACTGCCTCGCTCCCCCTCCGCCTTCGAGCTCGACCGGGGCCTCTCCAGGAGCTTCGCTGTGTGCTCGGCCTTCCTCTTACCTGACCCAGAGCGTTGGCTCGTGGTTGATGGTGCCGGGGAGGGTGCACCCTGCCAGGCGCCCGTAGAGCCCGACCGTTCGGCGCTCCCGGTGCCAGCGGACTCGCGGTGCTTGGCCTTATGTTGAACCCCCGTCGCCGGGGTGTCCTCAAAGGTCTTAGAAGACCGCTCGGATTTCTTCCTCTTCTTCTCGCCGGACGGGCTCTTCCCTTCCAGCCAGTTGGCGAGACGTTGATGGCGGTCCTTCATGGTCCGCTCCGACATGTTGCCGCAAAACGCACAGTCCTTCTCCACGTGCGTCTTGTCCTCATGTAGGCAGTAAACACAAAAGGAGTGTTCGTCTTCCTTAAAGACATTCTGTAGCTGGCATCCAGTGCAGACCCTGAACAGCTTTCCGGGCGTCGAGCTTCCCTTCTCCTGGGCCATGACCGAGATGGGCCTGAGAAACTTCTGGAATCCTCCAAAAGCGTAGCTCGACGAATCTTCACCCTTGAGGGGCGTAGACGAATCCAACACGGGTCCCCGTTGATCGGATGGAGAGTCGGTGGAGCTTGAGGCTCTTTTGACCGAAAAAAACGAAGTTTTTGAGAAAAAACGTGAAAAAATAGCACTAACGCTCGAGAGCAATAGCACGAGGATCCCAACACATGAACGTGCAGTAAAAATCTGAGGATGGCTGCCAGAGGCGGGGCTTGGGTAGAGGGCAGTCGTTGGCTGTGGTCAGTATGACGCAGAGACCAGTGATTGGTTACTACTACGGAAGACAGATCAGAAACGAAACTGATACTGGTTTTTTCTTTACCGAGGATTCCCAGCCTGACGACGGGGAATATTCATGAGCATGTGAATCCATGCCAGACCCCATGCTGGAGAAGTGACACTTTTCTGTATTAATCCTTGTGACTGATTTACACAATGCCAGTCGTTGTAAGGCATTTCCTATGTTTGATAAAAGTTCTGTACATTGTATGCTACATGAACTAATGTGCTCCCTTATGGCTTTAATGGAGGACACTGTGTACATTTGATCCTATCACTTCTAATAACTCGTTGGATTTGACAAATTAAAAATTCAAGAGTTAGCTCTATAAATCAGGCTCCGATTTATATGTACATTTTCTACTGAAGTTTCTAAATGTCATGTCTGTTAACTAATGAGGTATTGCTATTTACCTTTTAATACTAAATGTTTGAATGCAACCAGGTACTCCAGTACCCAGAAATTCGCCTATACAGCGCTAAAACTATTAGAGTTACTTACCTTAATAGAGGGATTTTCTTCCCTGAAGAGTGCATTTGGGCCTGCTCTGTAGCAATACACAGCTCTGGTTCTGCTCGATATAAAATCAAACCCTTCCAATCCAGATGGCTACTCGGAGTAAGGAGCCCTAGTTCGTAACTCAGAGCAGCCATTAGCACGCAATTAGGTACATTAAAACTCCTCCTGCAGATTTTTGCCTCCAGCTTTTCATAGTCCAAAAATCTCGTTACTTGACCAAGCTCCATGGCATTGAACAATGCTGGCACAATTTAAATTTTTATAAAAGTTAACTAATGGGATAGTTGAAAAGTGACACAATTTCGAGTTTATCGTCTTCATTTGTGCTCTCAACTGGTTGGCTTTGACCATGATACCAGTCATAAAGACCCTAAAAGGGGTAGTTCTGTCTGAAATTTCATTGGCCCAATTGACGGGGCATGTATTTTAGAGCAACCATCGATCGTTCTTAAAAAGAATTCCAATGCGACTTATCCAAGTTTTCCTCACTTTAACACTTTTGAAAACAATGGGTTGGGTACCGCCATTTTGTGCTAATCTTATCCGTTGATCTATCGCCCTAAGGTCAAGTGCCCTTGCGGCACTAATTCAGATCACCCGCCCCTAGCCAAATATCAGCATTGTCAAAATTGGTTAAAACCTCTAATGCAGACATTTTTTTTATTTATATATTTTTATAAAGCACTGAAAGCCTGTGGGCATCGGGGCGCTGGAACATAAACACAATAGACGATCCCAAAAACACAAACCAAAATTCGTGGGTGGGCAGAACCGGAGGGACCATGGCGAGAGAGATCAGAGAGCGTTATCTGAACAGGTGAGTTTTAAAATTATTCTGGAATGTCATCAGGTTGCTAATTTCCAAGAGAGATGTAGGAAGGGTGTTCCATGCCTTGGCTGCTTGACGGCGAAGGATTTTCCCAGGCCTTTTTCCCATTTGTATCTGGCACATCAGATTTGATTTTTTTCCGCAGAGCTCTGCCAGGCTCGTAAAGTGAGATGTGTTTTTTTAGATAACACAGAGCAGTGCCAAATATGCACTTATGTGACAGCGATTGTGTGAAGAGAATTCTGTTGCATACAGCCAGCCAGTGTAAATCCTTTCTGTGTTGTGTGACGTGTTTAAATTTCTGAAGTCTATTTACGATGCAAACTGCATTGTTTTGTGTTAGCTGGCATTTGTTTATGTTGATTTCCGATGCCCCCGCTAAAAGTGCATCAATAGCGTAATGGCGTGATGACGTCACCACGCTATTGCAGTAAGAGCGCGTCCCGGTCGCCATTTTGGATCGGGAGTTGATCAAAAAAGCTCCTAGATCACAGTCACTAGATAGGCCCTACTATTTCAATTTTTCTTTGAGGTTTGCATTTATTAAAATCAATATAATGTATTTATATTACACAGTCTGATTACTTGAAGTATGTGACTCAAATCAAATAACATGTAGAAGAGACTGGTGAGCTTAAAACCAACAGTTACCAGGAGCTACTTTTGGCTCCCCCAGGCCAACTAATGTAACGCTATAAGATAGCTCCTTCTTCCCTAGTGGTAGCTCCTGGTGACCGATTACTGCTGGACACCCAGGCCCTACTTGGAATTCCAGCTTATCCAATCCTAATATCGAGCCATGTTTGTAATGAATTCACAATAGTTGAAGAATCTAAACAGAAAATTGGAGCAGCAGACATACAGAAATTCGATGTCTCCAGAGCTCTGGTCCTCTCCAGGATGGACTACTGCAATAGCCTCTTCCTCAATCTGCATAAATCCTCCCTCCACCTTCAACTAATCCCGAATAGGACTGTGAAACATATCCTTGGCCTCAAGCACATGGGCCGCATCTGTTAAACCCAAAAATATCTCCACTGGCTCCCAGTGGCTGCAATAATCAAGTTCAAGACCCTCTGCATCATCCACAAGGCTTTCTGTGGCCAGGGACCCCACTACATCCAACTCTTTCCCTAAATACCTCCCTCTTAGAGAGTTTTGGTCATCTAGCTGCAATTCTCTGCAAATCAGACACTATGCAAAGCAGAGAGTGTGGGGTATATCTCTTTCCTCGGCAAGGGAATCCCTCTGTAATGGCCACCCTGTCACTCTCAGGCTTGTGCCTGAACTCCTTAAGTTCCGGAAGATTGTCAAGACCCACATTTTCTCTTCTTCATTCCCCCACTAATGCCCCCTTCTGTCACATAGACTGGCTGCCTGGTCCCTTCTGAGCTCCATAGGGCACAAGGCCCTCCTTGCCCAGTATACCCCTGCACCCTGTCTTCCTGCCCCCCCACAACCTGCACTTGCCCTTACGGGCCTCTTTCCCCTGACAAGCCTGTCGGGGTGTGCATCCCTACTGAGCCTGGTCCAACCTGTTGTTGCGCTTCGCATGTGGTCATCACTCCCTGCTTCCCCTGGTACTTGCCAACCTGGACTCCCCTTAGCACTTGCCTAGCCCCATTGGCCCTCTTCTTCCCCCTCACCTCCTCCCCCCTGCAATTGTATACCTCCTCTTGCCCTGCACCTCCTTCCCACCCTGCCATTTTCCTTCTTCCTCGAGCTTCACCTCCTCCTCCTCACTCCCTCCCCCTGCACATCTTGTTACTGCTCTTGCATGATCCAGATGACACAAGGCCTAGTAGGATCGTTATTATTTTTTTCTTCCCTGCCCCCCACCATTTGTATTCTTGTAGTTCCTTGAAACACCATTTTTTTATAGGCCCTTTACAAATAACCACTAAATAAGTAAATAAAGTAAATTAAGTCTAAACTCACTGGAAAGTAGGAATTGTGATAAGTGGCTGCAGATAGCAATAGACCAAAGAGTGTTAGCCAACATTGAAATAACGAGCAAAGGAAAATGTCTTGCCAATATGCACTATGAACATGCACCTGTGGCCTTTGCACATTTACATCTTACTGTGGAGGCCCACATGTGGAGGACAACCAGGCGTGCATGCATCAATGCAGAAATCAGTATGATTGCTGGAATACATATACACTGAAGCCATTAAGCCTTTCAAAACTGCGTTCATTCGAGGCATGCAGGAATTTTAGTGATGTGAACTTTATTTTCTTTTTATTGTTGCTCATTGCATCTGCTGCCCTGGCTGCAACAGTCAACCCAGCCTGGTGCGAAATCACCCCATCCTCCCCACCTCCTCTCCCACTCCATCCGTGCCATCTCTATATATTAACCCACCACTTTTGTATTCAAATTCTGTTTCTTTCAGAAAAGAAGAGGCCGCTTTTGGCCAGAAAAACTGGCCCACACTATTAATTTGGCTTTTTCATTTTTGGGCCTTGCCCTTTTGAAGTCTAGGGAAATCCCAGCCTGTCTGCACCTCGCCTAGGGTCATCTTTGAAACAATACGTAAATGTTGTGGAACCAGGTGCATTGCTATTATTCAAATGGAAGTAAATATTTTCATATGTGGGACACTTAAAAACATTTTGTTGTTTTTCACTGCACAGCTTGCCATTAATATTGTTCATTGTTGTGGCATGTGTTCCCAAAATGAAACTCTCTCTGACACGCTGTGAACCCTGCATGAAGGGTTGCATGGCAATGTGTCCTTGAATCCACAGCACTAACAATTTGAAGGCCACAATGTGTTGAATATCCACAAAGAAGTGATAAGATTCACTATATTGAAAGATTGCGCAGGAACGTTAAGTTGCTACTACTGAGATATGTCTTTTGAAGCGGTTAGTCATCCGTCACAGAGGGAGAATGAAACAAGAGACACAATATAAGCAACATTTTAAATAATATTTAAGCAAGTGAGAATCGCAAGTGTGCTATATGCTACATGATTAACATTGTGACGGATGATTGTTCAATTTAACGTAAATAATAGAAATCGTACATGTTAACTGTAACTTAAATTGATAGTTAACATACATATGAACTGTGTATATACAATTATCAATTGGGTACTGAAGTATATTTTTGCATTCTTGATTTTACATAGTTATATTATACCTATGTGCGCCTGTCATGGGCACAGTTTACCGGTCTGCGGCTTCTTCAACCGTAATTGGTCAATAATCATCAACAACGCAGGTGTGAGAACCATTATCTGGGAAGATTTTTGCATTAATAAGGAGCAACATAGCACCCTATAGGTTCTGAAAACAAGCAGATGTGAAAGTGTGGCATTTGAAATTTAAAAAAAAACAACAGGGTAAATTAAAGCTCGAAGAGCCAGAGTGGCAATTGCCTTCCCAAACCGTAGGGAAATACTGATACACAGGGAACGGTTTTCTGGGGAAAAAAGATTCATCAACTTGCCGGTGAGGGCAAGACCAAACAACGAATGATATTTTTGTTAACCATGGTCCTGTTCACTTAGGCACAGGTGGAAAAGCTGGTCTGATGCAGGGAAGGAGGGAGGGGAGGGCAACCAGCACAATGATGTGGGGGAGTGCGAGAGGGGAATTAAATCTCGGATTCTTAAATCTAAGCAGCTAGCCGTCACAAGTGCAGAGATTGAGGCATCGGAATAGTCATGTAATTTTTATTTTAGCATTGATAACTGGAAAGTTCCTTGCAAAAGGGTGGTTGCCCAGAGGGTGGGTGAGGTGATATCAAAATATCACTAAAAAATGCACTGTCCCACTTGTTATGGGATGGGAAAACCCATGTTGTTGTGGGGTTTTCTCTCAATTACATGCAGTAACCCCTGTTGGTATTGGGGGTATCATAAAATGTTGTGGTGAGGCCACAACAGGTGAGGTCGACCGGTTTCGATGGTTCAAGGGTGATTAACGACCATCTTCTTCAGGACAAGATCGATTTTCATATGCTGCTGAGTAGCGACTGTCCTCTTAGTAGGGCAGCAATAACAGGCTGCAGAGGGATCCTTATTTCTGCGGCGGCGAGTGCTGCCGCTGTAGCTGCTCCTTCTCCCCGGCTCCTGCCTTTCCATGGCAGTGAGCAGGAGCCGGGGAGAAGGAGCAGCTACAGCGGCAGCACTCGCCGCCGCAGAAATAAGGATCCCTCTGCAGCCTGTTATTGCTGCCCTACTAAGAGGACAGTCGCTACTCAGCAGCATATGAAAATCGATCTTGTCCTGAAGAAGATGGTCGTTAATCACCCTTGAACCATCGAAACCGGTCGACCTCACCTGTTGTGGCCTCACCACAACATTTTATGATACCCCCAATACCAACAGGGGTTACTGCATGTAATTGAGAGAAAACCCCACAACAACATGGGTTTTCCCATCCCATAACAAGTGGGACAGTGCATTTTTTAGTGATATTTTGATATCACCTCACCCACCCTCTGGGCAACCACCCTTTTGCAAGGAACTTTCCAGTTATCAATGCTAAAATAAAAATTACATGACTATTCCGATGCCTCAATCTCTGCACTTGTGACGGCTAGCTGCTTAGATTTAAGAATCCGAGATTTAATTCCCCTCTCGCACTCCCCCACATCATTGTGCTGGTTGCCCTCCCCTCCCTCCTTCCCTGCATCAGACCAGCTTTTCCACCTGTGCCTAAGTGAACAGGACCATGGTTAACAAAAATATCATTAGTTGTTTGGTCTTGCCCTCACCGGCCATTTGAAATTTAAACCACTAATTTTTTTCTACGCAATGGAACGCCATGTGCGTTGATCAGAAATCGGTGATGGAAAATAATAACTTTCTGTGTGCAAAGACTGAGATTAATCGGTTGAAGAACGAAATAAGCATTATAAGATCACTGTTCACAGTTAAACAAAAAATGACAACCATGCAATGTTCGCAAACTATAACCTCTATTGGAAAAAGTTACCCATGCAACAGATTACCACACAGACTTAATTGCCTCTTTTCAGCATTATGTCAGCGTTATGTCAAAATTAAAAGTACTTGTTACGCTCCGAACTATTGCTGTTTTCTTCAAAATAAACAGTTTTATCATTATTGTGAAAAGAAACAAAGGTTTTGTGTCTGTTGTGGATGTGTGTGTTGATGTTCCTGGTTTTGCATTAGATAACGTTATGATGTTGGTAATGACAGGGTACGTTTGGTTACGCTGCCCCCAAACGTCATTAAAATAGGTGGAGTTCTTTGTGAGCATCTAGTGATGTCAGTGTTAGGAGCGGGTGATCTGAATTAGTGCCGCAACAGCACTTGAATTTAGGGCATTGGATCAACAGATAAGATTAGCACAAGATTGCGGTACCCGACCTCTCGTTTTCACATGTGTTAAAGTGAGAAAACCCAGGTAAGTTGCATTGGAACTTTTTTTAAGGACGATCAATGCATGCACTAAATACATGCCTGACCGACTGGGCCAATAACATTTCGGACCGAAATACCCCTTTAAGCTAGGGGAAGTGTCCAGATTAAAACACAGATAAGTCAGACTCTGTGAAGGGATCAATATCTGGTTGATAATTACCGAAGTAAAACCCATATTTTTTTGCATTCCTGCAAAAGCAAATGTTGGTTGTCTTCTTCTCATTGATCACTAGTTTGTTTTTAGACAAATACTGACTGACAGAGTTCAATTGCCTCTGAAATCCAACTTTCATCCTGTCCAGTAAAATCTCATCGTCCGCGTATGTCAAATAAGGAATAAACAAAGTGACAATCCTTGGTGGAGCAAAGGACGCACTTTGTAGATAGTACCCCAAGTCCGACAGGTAAAGGTTGAACAGGCAGGGTGCTAGGACACAGCCCCGATAAAGGCCTCTATAAGTGGGAAAACTGTCTGTTAAGGCTTCTGACCCGTTCAACCTCACCTGCAGGAAACTGTTCTCGTACAAATGCACCACAATAAAAAGGTTGTGGGAATATGCCAATCCCTTAATTTAGCAATAACAAAAGTGATTAACAGAGTCAAAGGCCTGGGAGACGTTTGTATCCATATAGATGGGGGGGGGCATCCAGATCCCCACCACCCAACTTCCTATAGGCAGTTTACCACAAAACCATTAATTGAGGTAGATAAACTCCTTTGGAACCCCGTTTGGTACTTTTGTAAACAGCCGGATGAGCATGCCCAGGCCTCCAACTCCTCCAAAATAAGTTTTGCAAACATTTTACTGTCACAACCGAAAAGGGAAATAGGGAGATAGTTTGAGGGGCTATTTCTGTTGCCCTTTTTGTAAATAGGTATATTGAGAGAGTGCTTCCAGGACCAAGGGGTGGTTTTTGATGAAATGATAACATACAATAAAATGAAAAGCATCCTGGCCCATAAGTCTGGGTCACAATTACATTAATCAAACCATTCAGCCCAGAGCCCTTGAACTGGAAGGATTCCTAATGGTTCTTTCAACTGATTCCACTGACAAGGGCAACCACCATGGCACGTCCGGGTGGGTGTAATGGGAGGTATGCTCTGATTCCTGATACAAATGTCTTTCCCATAAACCACTGGGCACTGGATTATTCTGCACCTAGACCTGTGACTTCGACATATCGTTAACCAAGGCCCAAAAATTGAAAGAATCTTTTTCGGTCACTACTTGGAGCACCATTTCCCCTTCCTTCTGTAACTGTGTGTATCTATAGATATTAATCCAACTCTGGTAGGAGTGTTTCACGCATCTCACCATTTCTTTATAATCTAGTCCCATAAAACCACCCCTATATATAGCACAAATGTCCTCCCTCAGTTTCTTTTTTCTTTTCCCGATGGCACATACATAGGATCTAAGCTATCAATACAGATTTGAAAGAGATCCGGAGTGATGAACTTGATCTTTTCATCCAGAGGGGCCGCAGCCGATTAATTTTGCAACTTCTAGTTATATCCATCTGCATTCATTATACTTCTTACCACTCTGTTACCCCCTGGATTGACCACCGCATTCGCAAACATAGGATTACCACAGCTTGTCACATCCAGCTTCATTTTTGCTGAGATCATATTGTGATTTTTTAGTGGTGAGCCAACCTCTCTAAATGACAGACATCAAAAAGAGAATTCAACAGCATCATGTAATCAATATAAGAGCATCTTTCCCCATTTTTCCATGTCGATTTGGGGAGAACGTCACCTGCTACTGCACCATTTATAAGTTTCAACTCCCATGATTCACAAAACTCACACCAACTGTTGCCCTCCAAGGATGACCTGTTCTTTGACCTTACATGAAAGAGTTTTTTCGCCATCACACACATCAAGAGGGCACACTGCGTTTAAGTCACCTAAGATCACTCACTTCAGATATTGTTGACAAAAATACCTCTAAGCTGTTACACACTGGGTTTTGGTATATGTTGACCAAAAAGAGAAGTTTGCTAAGTATTGTGTCCTTTAAGGTAGCCTTAACAACTAACAAACCAAATACCTTATCTGAGAGAACATCGAAGCTGTCACTAAACCCCGAAGGTCGGCTCCCCGAACTCGGGGAAGCCAATTGTTGGATCACTGTAAACCCATCCATCACAATTTTCTGCATCAGCCACACCTGCTGTAGATGGATCAGATCATACTCATTTAACTTTTTAGATATAGCCACAGTACCCATAAACTATTAAACCCCAAGTGTTCCAACTTAGTACTGTAAGCCCTCTAGGTTCACTTGGCCGCACACAAGTTCTGTGCAGTAATCCCCCAATTTGCTAAAAGGGTGTGCCCTCTACGAAACTCTCACACCTGAAAGAGGCAGGTTCTCTTGGAACCCAGGATCATCTGTGACTAAGGGCAACAGACTGTAACGCATATCTTGTATATTCCCGTATTGGATATCCCCCTTTGGGCAAGTTGTATTCACTTTGCCTTATTATAGCCCCCTTTTGGATTTGGCAATGCACTTACAATATTCCCCTATTTGACATCTCTTAAGAGGGGAGTTGCGCCCAGTTTGCTTTAGTTCAAATGTTAGGTATTCAAAATGTTTGTTATTACACAGCTGACTCCTTTGGAGCGCCCTGGGGTCACCTGCCGTTCTGGGGTCACGTGCATCAGACCAGCTCACTGGTATGTCCTGGCATCTCCTTCTGACTCGCCGGTTCTTCTTTGTTTGTCAGGACTCCCTCTGTGTTTGACAGCTCATGTAAGTTTGCCGATGCTCACGATGACCATCAAGGGAGCTTTCACAGCTCTGTACGCTCACCAGTGAAAACCTTACACCCGAGGGGGTTACAGGATGCAGAGTGCTTCTCTCTTACTCAGGGTAGCTGGCCTCAGTACAGCTTCCTGCTGCTCATCCTCTGCATAAAACAGGAATCCCGACCTCTGCCACATTCTCTGCATGGCTTAGCGGCATCAGCACAGCGGTGACTCCAACATTTGCTTCTTCTCGCGACTCCTCCTTGGCCCGCAACCTAAAGGCCTTTAAAGGTTTATGTGTGGGTCATTATAACAACAAGACCGCTCATTACAGTTTGGTAACTCTGGACCACTCTTCCTCGCCTGAGTACTAGACTTGAAGTCCATAATGTTCATATTTGTTTTCATATTATTTAGTCCGCTGTGTTTGAGTGATTTATAGGATCTGAATTTAAGGGAAGATTTCAAAGGAAGTAATTGTTTTTTCTTAGGTATATAATCCAAACACTATGTAGAATCATAACTACTAGAAGTAGTAGTATTAACTCCCTGAACCTTTTACACATAATTTTCATGTTCAGGCACTAGGGAAACCTCAACATCAGAAGAGGATGAACACTGCATCTCCCCTGACGGAGTAATCACATGCCCTTGACAGTCTTCCCCCATGTGATCCTCCATCCTAATACCACTGCCAGGGTTAGAATCAGGTAGCGGCTGCCTTTCCCTGACCACATGGGAGGAGACTTTAGGCTGGGATTCGGTGATGACTCTGCAGGATTCATCACACCTCCTACCACAGTCCTCGGTTTCTCCCCAGAGGTTGCTGGTGAAATGCCTTTACAGTGGCTTTCCAATTTCCCAAAGGACATGAGGGGCTCTGGTGATCTTCCGGTCAGCCTTCCTTCACTAGGACTTAGAAGTGCTCCACCTATCATCCCAGCGAATTCAAGGCACTGATTGAAATTTCCCAAATCCTTCTATACCCAGGAGTTTTGTTGCCTTCTCCAAGTTGGTTCCTAATAGAATATTCCCAAGACTATATTGTGTTTTCTCTCTGGGATTAGTTACCCACCTTGTTACTCTTATTTGTTCTTACTAATTTGTTAATGGTCATGCCTTGGTGTTCACCAGAGGCATTGCTAGGGGGGCTCTAGGTGGGCTATAGCCCGAGGTCTTTTGGTTTTAGCCCCGGATAGAATCTCAGGAGCTACAACCAAAAGGCTAGCTAGCCCCCAGTCCTGACAGTTCCGACATTAGCGTAGCCTCGGGTCTTTTCCAGACCTAGCAACACCCCTGTTGTTCACTATTGTTCGTATTACCCTGCATGCTGGGCTGCAAGGTTTCTAAGGCTCCCATGGTGTCCAGCACCATCTTGGAAAATACCCCCCTTCCTGTCAGTGGCTCTGCACTGTTGCCTGGTCTCTCCTGTTACTGTTTTCTACCTGGTGCAACATCTGGCAGCGCTAGAGGGCAGCTTTCATGGCCGGCTCTTTGCCTCACCCTCTCTTGGTTAGCAATGGCTTCAAACGTGCAGGGTTCTTAAACACAGCACGTTTACGAGCAGAAGGCTGGTTGATCTGGTCCACTGACCATTGGTAGATCTGAAAACGCTTTTTAGGACTTGAGGTCGTCTGGGGAGTTAGCACAAAGGATGGTCTTGGGGCTAACCTAACACATGTCAGTGGAGCAGAAGGACACAGTGCTGATGGTATCCTGCGTTTTTACACTCTCTGATTGGCATCTCAGATAGCAGCTGGGTCAACCCCATCCCCTGTGCATCACTCCTCTCATAAGGAAGCATAAGGAAGTGTCCAGAGTTCCTATAACGTACCACACTATGCACAAACTATGTGCATTTCCTCACTCACATTTTATGAGTCACAAATGAGATGCTTGTGTTTACTACTGCAGGCTGCGAGTGCACGCCACAGCGGCTGTTGCTTGAAAACAGGCCTCTCCACCCTAGGATGAAGATGAGGCGCTGTGCATCGAGATGAAAAGCCTGTTTGTCTCCATGACTGTCCCTTTGATGTACAGCCTATGCAGGTGTGCAGTCACCTTACATCCGAAGTCCTTTCATGTTGCTAGAAGCGCATTGTTCAAAGCACTGAAACAAGGTTCAGCTTTTCTTTCACACTCGAAAGAAGTTCTCATGGCTCATCCCAGCATAAATATGGGCCATAATCCAGTTCCAGTGTCCTCCTCCACGCCACTCACTGGTAAATTAATGAAGATGAAGAAATTAATTTAATACTAGCAGTTCATGCATTTACTGTTTACTTCTTTTTAGGGGTTACATCAAAATAAGGCCCCTAGATCATACAAACGTCAGCACATTTGCCATGACCGCATTCTGGGAAATGGAGAGTCCCCATAGTTTTGCATTGTTGCATTCTAATTCCAAGATTCCACTCACAAAGCCCATGCCACGAAATGTAATACAGTCTTTGTATATTGTGTTAGCATGTTTACCCTGCCACAGCTTAACATGCTGGATACATGCATCTCTGATGTTCAGGAAAAGAATTTACAGCAATACCTGAGAGTGCATTGGAGCTTTTTGCAAGCAATGCTTTCCAATTTGGTTGAAATGCCCAAGGACTTTTCCTAGGAAAATGTTATTAACATGGGGCTTTCAAAAATAGACAGAATAGCTTGGAGGAGTGGAGTGAGTGGAAAGATATGGAAGGGTATATAGGACAACAATTAATGGATAGATAGAAGGGCTGAAGCTAATGAGGAGATGATTAAGGATTGGTAGGATATATTTATATATATATATATATCTGATGGACGGAAGGATAGTAGCATAGGAATGATGACATAACATGAAAATGTAAAAAATAGATTGATAAGAAGGATGAAAATATATATTTACAGGAAACATAGGAAGTATTGGCAGATACATCTTTAGGAAGATATGATGAAGGATATATGGATGTGCAGATAGGCAGAACAATGGAAGGATAGATATGAAGGATGCTCTAATCAGGAAAGTAGTCCCAGGTGTTCATGATCATTTCATCGCCCGTCAGTGCAGGGAATTCTGGTCCTTGTAGTTGCATGGTTTCTTTTTCTCATCTCCTTTCCTTCCTCTCCAGTCTACTCCTCTTTCTTACTGTCTCTTGTATCATTATCCTTCTTCTCATTTCCTATTCTTCCTTATATTCTTCCTCCCTTCCATTCATCCCATTTCCTACCTTTCTTGCTTCCTCTCATCTGAATCGTCCTATTTCCTCTTTCCCTTCTATACATCCCAATTTATCTCATTCCACCTTTCACTTCAAAGTCATATTGATTAATGGCCCAATGGAATCTTTATTTACAGAATTAATGGCAGGCTATAAAAGACTTTTCTTACGTATTTCTTAGGTTATAATATTAAAAACAGGACTAAAGATTTCAAGTTGCAAGCCATTAGCCAGGGTATAGTATTCGCTCACCCCTCAATGCTCCACATGCACACAGTACATCATTTCTTACTCGCTGGGCATCAATTATCACTAGCCAATGCCTAGTGGCGAGTGCACATTTGGGGCCATTACCAAAGACATGCGTCTGCTATAACATTTTAAATATAAATCAATACTTGAGAAAATGAAAGTCAAATTGGCTAAATTGTAGACTCTAAAGTTCCATGCATAGGCACTCGAAATCTTATAAAATTGATAATAATGTCCCTGTTATGAATAACATTTCAGGTCTTAAATTAACACATGAGACAAAAAGAGAGCTGCCTGAATTATCCTGATAGGGTTAAGTGGGGGCAGTAACATACACAGTAGTCTTCCGAGAGCCCTATCAATAAACAAGAATGCTAGACCAAAGAAATAGAAAAAATCAATTGTTCGTCATGTTCCTGTAATTCAATTTATTCAAAGAACATAAAAATGTAAAATCTGAAATACAAAAACACAGTACAAACATATAATTATAATTCATACAATCCATTTATAAAAAGATTTCACAATATCAAAGTGAGCTAGTGCAATTCGAACTACAGTACCAGTGCAAAAATGGCAAAATAGATCAACATGCCACAAAATTAAGAAATTGAAGAACACCTCACTTTTCTGAATAATGCAAACGAGGTCAGAAAAAAGATATTGCATATGAGTGTTCAAGTTCATAGTCCCTTATCAATACTGTAATGGTGCAGAGGTACGAGACGGACACAAATGCGGCAAAGTGTTGCTATAGACTTTTATTTGTTTTAACAGAAAAGGGAAAAACCTACCTATCCTTAATACTAAGAGGGGTTTCCCTGCCTCAAACAAACTACAGAGAATGTCAGAATATCCCAAATAATAAGTGTCCACCACTGTGTCAAATCCTATTTCCTTACCGTGCACTTATGATATGATAGGTTATTTCATAACACGCTTAATACCAAGAGGTTTCTAAGCGCGGACCCGGGGATCGAACCTGTGTTGCTCCGTGTCGCCTTGCTTCCAAGGCGAGCACGTTGCCCCTGAGCTATCCTCCAAAGACTTATAGATAACTAAGGATAAAGTCTCTGCTGGGTCAAGAAGAATGACTCCCTTCTTCTGGACAGAGTATTAAAAGTTCCCTTGGAAAAAGGTACCAGGCAGAATGTCTCCCTTGCCCTAGTTTCTCTTCTCAATGCAAGGAGGAAAGGACTCCCTTCCCCAGGCTTCGTTCTCAATGTCCCACAATATAAAGGGGAATGCTTCCCTTCTCCTGGTCTTTCTGCTTCTCTATGCCAGGAGGACATGACTCCCTTTCCCCTGGTTTATTTCTCATTGTGGGTCCCAGACTCTTGTTGGCACACCTGGTTCTCTCCTTCACCAGATACTGCGACGAAGAAGAGAGATGGTGCTTCTCCTGATTCTTGTACTACTTGCTTCACCATCCTGCCAAGTACATGTGTGGTCTCCTCATTTCTCCAAGTGCTTGCACGATAGATCTGGCTCCCTATCCTGCCAGGCACTATCTATTACTTTCTTTGATGACTGGCCACTTTTACTGCTTTCTTGGCTATTCCCAAGCCTCTCTGCATGCCACCACATCGAAGCTCCCCTTCGCCTGTTTGTCAAACCTGCATACATTTGTCTTTGGTTTGCGTGAGTTCCACCACCTCTTCCAGGTTTCTGCATTGTATTGGGGGCTTCCTCCATCTGTCGGGAACTTCTCATCATGTGTGGCAGCTTCACACCTTCCCTGTTCAACTGGGCTGAGCAGCACTTGGTCCACGCTCTTCCCAGGTCTCAAAGACTTCCCAGGCTTCACTCCGCCAGCATGGTGCATGGTCTTGCACTCTGAATTAGCTGCGGAGCATCCTGCTCCCGGGTCAGTGTCCTGGTCTGCTATTCTCCTTCCCGTCTCGCTCAGACACTCGCGGTTCCTCCTAGAAGGGCTCAACCTACTGTTTTATCCTTCTTTCATTTTTCTATCCTGTTAATAGACTGTCCATATTGACTAGTCCACTCCTGATTGTTCGGCAAGGTGCTCTTTAGCTCTCCATGCCTCTTCTGTGTCTCAGTATTCTTTTTGTTATTATTCACTGAGTTGTTGCTGTTCTTCTTCGCCCCACCTTTATTGTCTGAGTCACTTGGAGAGTCCCTACTCTCCCTCATCTCAGTAGGATAGTGCACTGGGATGGTCTACCTTACACATGTACATGGAGTTGTGTGGGACTAGGTTACCCTGCACAGAGTAAGAGGATGAAGAAGGTTGTAAAGGGGTGGGTTGATACTGTGTTCTCCATAACATGTCATCCCTCATTCCATAAGGGGTTTCCCTTCCCATGTTATCATCCCACAGTGCACCACACCCAGTGGGACTATTGGACTGTGGCCACACTGCCCTGGCTCCATGGGAAGGGTAACCCTCTGGGAGAAGGGACAACATCCAAGGATTTGTCACATACCTTTCATCATAAGATAGTGGCCCTCCCATGTGGGGTGGAATGGAGGTCGTCTCCAAATGTTTTATTGGGGTGTGTCTTATCCTAGGACCAAAGGGGGGTGTCAATCGGTTAATTCCTCTTCCTCCCAGTTATCAAAAGGGGAATATGTTGATGGGTCCTTGTTACGAGATTCTTGAAGTCAAGAAAGTCTGATCCTATGATTGTTTCATCAGGAAGACTTGGCATGACCACTGATTTTATCTTGGTCGCTTTGCCTCTGAGGTTTATAAGTAGTGGAGTCCTATGATATATTTCCTGGGCTCCATGTACACAGGTGACCTTGACTGGATTTTCTTTTGTCAGGTATCAGGGTATATCGAATCAGCTGTTACTGCAGTCTGCTTACTGCCTGTGTCCACTAGTGCAGATACTGTGCCCAATGCATGAGACTTAAAGGGAGTGGAAATGCAGAGACAGTTATTTAATGTCTCAATACCTGAGCTATCCTGTTCGTCTAGTTATTCCCATTCGTCTCCCCTAATCCACCCTTTTTCCATGGGTTCTTCTTTGTGATTCCCTGGGCAGTGTCTAGCTACATTCCCCCTTTCACCACAAGAACAATAGGGCTATGGATGGTTTTGCGATGTACCCTTCCTCTACTTTCACCACCCCTGTTCCCTCGTGGTGGATACTTCCTTTCCTCCCTTTTCTCCATTTCCTTGCTTCCTGTTTTAAGGGGTCTAGATGTACTCTCTGGGATACAGTCTTTATTATTATACTTTATTGTTGGGGGATTAGCAGGATGGGAATTTAAGTTTGGCTCTCTACATACTTCTTCAGTTCAATGTAAGGCTCCTCTTAACTGTTTATTGGCCTTCGCAGAGACTTGGGCTATTTCAATGGCAGTTGTCATAGCAGGTATTGTCAGTTGTAAAACAGCCCTTTGTAGGGACGGAGGCAGACTATGTATTAGTTGCTCCAATGCCAAAGCTTCCATGACCTATGGTAGGGCTTTCTTTCCTAGCCATAATGGTAGGGTATTTGTATGTGTGCCCCCAGTTTAAATGCTGTTTGACCTAGGTTGAGTCTTATCGCTCACAATTTACTTCTATAAAAGTGTTCAGTCTGCCCTACCCAAAGCAATAAACAATGTTTGATTTCCTCAAAAGAGAGAATTCCTAACGGCTTTAGGGTCTGATATAACGCTGGAAGTTACCCTCTCAACAATGGGGCTAAATAGCATGTTTTATCTCTTACTTCCAATAAAACTGTTGTGCGAGGCGTTTGAAGTTCAAGAAGAAATTACCTGAATCTTCCCTGTCTCGTTAGGGCTATAAAATCCCATGGGGTAGGATCAGCCTTTGTTGGGCAGTGATCACCAGCTCCAGTCCCACCTGGAATCAAGCGTCAGCCTGTATTTGGTGGTTAACCAGGAGCTCCAATAAGGTTTCTAATGAGTTCATATTTTGGGATGGGGGTTCAGTGTCTTCATCAGATGTTTCTGGGTCCCTCGATATGGGTTCTCTCACTAAAGAGGCAGGAAATATAAAGGTTTCCTCTGATAGTGGTGACCGGACTGAAGTAGGGTTGGATTTCACAAATAGAAAGATTTCCTGTTCAAACTGATCAGGGGATTCTTGCAGCGGTATATGAGAATGGACAACTGTTTTCACTGACTCTAAGGGATCTATTTCAGTCACTTCTGCTACCACAGAGCTATCTGCTGTCACACTAATTACCGGGTCCCTCCTCTGGGATGTCTTTTTTGTTTTTTAAAGCCAGGTTTTATGCCAAGTAAACCTGAAGGAGGTAGGCACTCCTGGGGTTTCAACACAAGTTTTAATATGGTATTCGGACCAATAAAATAATCTTTGAGTTGTGAAGTGTCGCCCAGGGCTGTTCCCCAAAAGAGAAGTCACTGTTCTTTCACAGGAAGCTTTAACTTCTCAAACAATAGTTGTTTGGCCTGATCTTCCTGGGAAACTTGTAATTACACCTCTTTCCCCTGTGCTACTTTAATTGTTATCATCAAGTGTGATCTGTACAGGGAGAAATGGGCAGATCAAGGGGAACCACATCAATAATTATCTCAGGCCCAAAAAAAAGAAAAAAACTTATTTTGAAGTTGGCTATTGGGTATTACTCTGGGTTCTCCCACATTTTCTGGTGGATCAAGATCCCACCCCTGACACCATATATAAGAGTGCAGACGCAAAAGGAAGACACAAAGATGGCATAGTGGTTGCTATGTGGTCTGCTGGGACAAGAGGAATGACTCCCTTCTTCTGGACAGAGGATTAAAGGTTTGTTGGAAAAAGCTACCCGATGGAATGTCTCTCTCCCCCTGATCTTTCTGCTTCTCTCTGCCAGGAGGAAATAACTCCCTTTCCACGGACTTCTTTCTCAATGTGGGTCCCAGACCCTTGTTGGTACACCTGGTTCTCTCTTTCAACAGGTACTGAAACAAAGAAGAGGGATGGTGCTTCTCTTGTTTCTTGTACTACTTGGTACACTATCCTGTTAAGTGCATGTGTGGTCTCCTCTCTCTCTTCTCCTGCTGCTTACATGATACACCTGGTTCACTATCCCGCCAGATACGATCTATGCTTTCCGGGTCCGAAGCCCTTGTTTCTTGGATTTCCCCAAGCCTCCTTTTTCTAAGCTCCCCTTTGCCTGTTCGGCAACCCACGTGGATTTGGTCTGCGTGGGTTCCGGCACCCCTTCTAGGTGTCTGCTGTGCAAGGGGGCTTCCTCCAGCTGTCAGGGACTTTGCATTGTGTGCAGCGACTGCACACCTTCCCCGTTCCACTGGACAGCGCAGCTCTTGATCCACACTATTCTCAGGCCTGAAGGACTTCCTGTGCTTCACTCCGCCAGCATGGTATGTGGTCTTGCCACTCTACATCAGCTTCGGAGCATCCTGCTCCCGGATCAGCGTCTTGGTCTGCTCTTGTTCTTCCCGTCTCGCTAAGATACACGCGCTTCCTCCTAGGAGAGCTTGACCCACTGTTTTGTACTTCTTCCCTGTTTCTATCCTGGTTACCAACAGAATGTCCATATTCACTAGTACGCTCTTGATGATTCCGCTGGGTGCTCTTTAGCATGCTGCACCTCTTCTTCCTTTCAGTAGTCTTGTTATTCTTCACTGGTCTGTTGGTGTTCTTCTTCATCCCAGTTTTGTTATAGGAGTCACATGTGTAGTCCCTACTCTTTCTCGTCTGAATATAGGGTAGTGTGCTGAGATGGTCTACTTTACACATGTACATGGAGGTGTTTGAGACTAGGTTAACCTACATAGGGTAAGAGGGTGAGGGAGGTTGTAAAGGGGTGGGCGGATACTGCTTTCTCCCAAATATGGTGTCCCTTGTTCCATAAAAGGATCCCCTCCCCACATGATCCTCCTATGGTGCATCACCCCCAGTAGGACTATTGGACTGTGGCCGCACCGACCTGGCCCCATGGGAAGGGCCACCACCCTTCCCCCGGCTGGGAGAAGCGATGATGTTGGGAAGTAGGGCGATTGTCCCAGGCCCCCAAGAGGTTCTGAATGCAGCAGAGGCCTAACAGTGTGTTGTAGATACTTGGGGAGGTTTAAGGGGGAGTGGGGGTCTTAATAGAAGCTTTATTGTAGGTAGATTATTGTGTGACTGGGTGTAGATTGCACTAGAAAATGAAACACCATCTTAGAAAACAGAAGCCATCTTAAAATTGAGGGGCAGTAGGCCAAAGCGCGAAACATAAAAATAGTTGTGTGAATGCAGGAGCTGGTTGCAGCTTGGGCAGCAGTGGGGAAGACCAAATCCATGGGTATTCATAAACCTCTCACTAATTCATACTAATAGCATGTGTAAAGCAGAAAGAATGCACCCTATAAGGCCATGAGGAGTCTGAGAGCTCCCTGTGAGGAGCAGTTATCCCATGAGAAGGAGGGCACAAGCCTCTGACCTATTCCAGCCCAGACTCTGAGTTATAGTATCCAGATGCATCTGTCCCAAGAGCCCAGCATTTCAGAATACCAGCCAGTCCAAGACAACCAACCATAAAACTTTTAGAGCACCAATGTGCCAGAAAGATCACAGCAGAATATATTGGGCCCCTGTGATTTGTGCTGTGAGGTGCCAGGGAAGGAAAGTAACAAATTTAAGCCCAGAGTGGGAATAACTGGAACGGTGCTGACGCGTCTGGGATCAAGCTGCGGTTTGTGAGATAGTATGGCCTCAAAAGTACCCTCTGTGCCCATATCTGCAGTGCCAGGTGCACATTAGGCCACAGATAGGGCATGCTATGATTTGTGCTTCTTAATTAGCAATTAAGGAGCTTTGCTCCCAAGGATGTGCTAAGAAGAACCCCACGTGGAAGAAGACGGACAGGAGAAGCTAGGACCATAACCTTGCATCCCATATGGAGCAGGCCGCCCATGTACAGGGTCGCACCAACCAGCTACGTGAATCTGTAACCTATGTGATGCCTTTTTCCTTTATAAACTATTGCCCATGTTGATTTCATCAAAGCGTTCTGTGGCAGCAGTTTCTTTGCTATTGCATACTTTTTGTTTCTGGTTCTCATTGCAAGAGGTGTATTATTTCTGGTGTGAGGGTTGAGAGGTTTCTCTACAACAACATCCAAGGATTTGTCACAATGCCCATCATGTTTTGATCCCAGGAACCAATTAACATGATCTTCTTCAGGGGCAACAACAGTTGTGTGGTGTTTACCACCAAAAAGAAATCATTCAAGAAGCAGAATTAAATTGGGAACGGAATTCAATAGGACTACGAGACTTATCCTTGGCCTCAAGCCCAGGGATCGTATCTCTTCAGGACGGAAATCTCTGTACTGGCTCCCAGTGACTGCGAGGATTAATTTCAAAACCCTCTGCATTGTCCACAAGGCCTTCTGGGGCCTGGGGCCTCAATACCTTGAACTCTCTCTTCCTAAATATCTTCCTTCTCGAGCTCTACAGCGCATCCGCCTCCAACTCCCTCAGGGTCAATCGCTTCTCCAAGAAAACAGCCTCCCTGCCTCCCTGAAACTTGAGAAGAACCTTCTCCGATTCTGGAAGCACCTCAAGACCTTCCTCTTTGCTTCTGCTTTCTCTCCTCTCCCCTGCTGAACTCCTGACTGAAACTGCACCAGTCACCTCGCTACTATCTGAGCTCGGGCCCAGGTGCCCTCCCCCACCAGCTGCACACCTGCACTGCCTCCCGGGCATCCCCTGCACTTGGGGGCTTCTGTATCCCTACAGTCCTGAGGCTCTTGACACTTGATGTAGTATGTATCCTACTATCTCATATTGAGAACGGCGCAACAAAAATAAAACTGTACGGCAGGCATTCTTAAACGGCTCAAAGTGATACTTACTTGGCTCTGTGCATGCATGGCATGTCCCAGAGGCTCTGTATCGTCCACCAATAGCTGGAGAAACTGCTAAGGTCAGGTGGGTGTTATTTATGTGTTGAAAAACTTGCGGAGCAAAACAACATGGAACGAACCATGGAGCATTGCCAAATACTGATATCAAAGTGGTCACCATGAGGGAAGGACTATTAAAGGCATGGAGTATTACCTATGTAGCATCGAAATGTAGGCCCCTTAGTGGCGGAACGGACAGATCATGAAGTGCATTAAAAATATAGAACACCAACCGCCTATGTTGATAACATTCCAAGATAATACTCAAGCAAAAAATATTTGATGAGCATTTAAAAGAAAGCCCACTCGCACGGTGCACCGAGATCAATTTGGTGATAAAGAACATCTGCCACTGATGCGATGCTTAACAAAAATGTAGATACCACGTGAACCATCTAACAGATTGGTGTGGAGTGATTGAACCCAGACCAGTGGGGATTCTTAGGTGAGCCTCATCTGTCTACAAGAGATCATAACCTAGGACTAAAATAGAATGGTTGCCCAGTGGTTACGGTTATAATGCACATTAATTGGAATAAACAGATAAAATATGATAACTTACATGCAACATTGTGCAGTAAAAAATCAATATTGAGGAAGAAATCAAAAGGGTGACAGATTGATCAAGTAAACTAACGCAATAGAGTGTTGGCTCTATGTGATACATACTCATTATTCTTTGTTCTTTTCTCTTTTCTTATGTTATTTTGTTGTGTGTTTGTTAACTGTCTTGTGGCCTGTAAAATATGGTACCTTGAATGAATTATGTTAATGCACTAAAAATGCACATTTTATCATATGTCACAATTATGTTCTTGCCTTTGGCGCACACAATTATTTTGGGGAAAATGATACTGTGGTCAATAATGTTATGACTTTTTTAATTAACTAAGACAATATATGCCCTGATGAAGGACTTGATGAGTCTGAAATGTATTGGCCATTGATGCATCTGCCTATAACTAATTAAAATGCTGTATATCGGTCTCCTTAAACTAGTGAATGAAACTTATTTCAATTACCTCGAGCCATACTATTGACAATGGGATTCTCATCTATGAACAAAAAGGACAGATCATATTCCTCCACATAAAGGTTGACTACACTTGGGGCACAGTGGCACCCATGATATGATATGATATGATATGATATGATATGTCTATTTATATAGCACCTATACACAATGTGTTTCAAAGCACTTCAAGGCAAGGGAGGGAACAAGGGAAAATACAATGACATTCTTACAGACCATGAACAGTAAGGATGTGAAATTAACTATTGTACTCGGCCTGACGACATTTCAGATAGTGCAAGAGCTAAGACATAGATAAGGAAGGGAGGGTGAGAGTGGGAAGGAAATGGAAACAGACAGGCGACAACCGTACTAGGCCTGACGACATTTCTGGTAGAGCCGGAGAAAAACAAAAGGTGAGGGAGCGGGGTGTAGAAAGGGAGGGGAGGAACAAAACAAGCGACTATCGTACTGGGCCTGACGACATTTCAGATAGTGCTGGAGGGGGGACAGGGACATGTAAATGTAAGGGAAGGGGGCAGGAGACAGACTAGGTTGCTATCATACTAGGTACAGGGACAATTCTGATAGAGTAAGTGCATAGAAGAAAGCAAGGGAAGGAGGGGAGGAGATAAGAAAAGGGAGAAAGGGAGAGGAGGAGAGAACAGAGATTAAGCAGTCAAAAAGAGCAGAGAAGCAAGAGGGGAGAGCGAATACAATAGTAACATAATGTTGCAAGCCAGGATACAAGATGAAGATGGGAACAGCATGATTCAGGGCCACCATGAGTGCAAGATGCAAAGGAAGTCCAGCATAATAGTTGAGAAAGGGTGACTCACCGTGAATCAATTCCATAAAAGTCAAATCCAGCATAGGCCACAAGACCGTGATGGTGAAACCAGAATGAATCAGGACAGACTCCTGCAGATGTAGGCTGGAGGGTGAGAGGGGGAGCAGGGTAGAAGAATCAAGCAAAACAGGCAACACCTGTGTGCGAGAAGGGAGGGAGGCACAATGGAACATCATAGGGGGACTAGAAGGGGTGGGGATGGCCTATGGGGACAGAGAGAGTAAACACATGTTGGTGCATGCTCACTTGCTGTCTGAGCAGGGGGTCGGGCCCTGGTCACCCCTGGCCCAAACAGGTCCAAACAGGAATTGCCCTTTTCTTCGACTGCCCTTCGCTTCAGACGCCCGGGCGAGAGACGTCCTTGATCTAAGAGTTAAAAGCAGGAAGGAAGAGGCAGGGCTAAAACGGTGGGTGGTGCTTAGGCCTGGTGACCTAGATCCACTTGCACCTGCTCCCCATCTGCAAAGGAAAAGAGGCTGGAGGGCTCCTTAAGTAGGAAAAAAGAGCGTCAATCAGGAAGGCACCAGGTGGGCAGGGCTTGCTAAGTGGGGACAAAGAGCGGCAATCTAGAAGGTGCTAGGTGAGTGGGGCTTAAGCCAGGTGACCTAGATCCACTTGCACCTGCTCCCCATCTGCAAAGGTAAAGAGGCTGGAGGGCTCCTTAAGTAGGGAAAAAGAGCAGCAACCAGGAAGGCACCAGGTGGGTGGGGCTTGCTAAGTGGGGAAAAAGAGAGGCAACCTGGAAGGCGCTAGATGGCGGGGCTTAGGCCAGGTGACCTAGATCCACTTGCACCTGCTCCCTATCTTCAAAGGAAAAGAAGCTGGAGGGCTCCTTAAGTAGGGAAAAAGAGGGGCAACCAGGAAGGCAGCAGGTGGGCGGGGTTTGCTAAGTGGGGAAAAGAGCAGCAACCTGGAAGGCGCTGGTTGGGCGGGACTGGCTAAGTGGGGAAAAAGTGTGGAAACTTGGAAGGCGCCACGTGGGCGGGGCTTAGGCCAGTTGACCTAGATCCACTTGCACCTGCTCCCCATCTGCAAAGGAAAAGAGACTGGAGGGCTCCTTAATAAGGGAAAAAGAGCAGCAAGCAGGAAGGCACCAGGTGGGTGGGGCTTGCTAAGTGGGGAAAAAGAGTGGCAACTTGGAAGGCGCCAGGTGGGCGGGGCTTAGGCCAGATGACCTAGATCCACTTGCATCTGCTCCCCATCTTCATAGCGGTGCCTCTTATCTGTTTGAAGAGTTTCTTGTTCAATTGGAAATATTTTTCTTTTGTGATAGGGTCATATCAGTGCACCATAAGATATATGTTCGTGTCTCGTTCTCTAGTCCTGAATGACACAAGTCAAGATGTTGTCTGACAAGTTCTAATGGTTACCAGTCAAATGGTCGAAAACATTTGGTCGACAGACAATTTGGTCGACACCATTTGGTCGAATGCCAAATGGTCGAATTTTTTTTTTTTTTTTTTTTTTACCCATTTTTTGGTTTTTTTAGGGGGGGTCCCCCCCCCCAACCCCCTTTTTTTTCTTTTTTATTTTTTTCCCCACACGAAAACCCACAAAACATATATATATATATATAAAAAAAAAAATTCGACCATTTGGCATTCGACCAAATGGTGTCGACCAAATTGCAGTCGACCAGTTTGTCGTCGACCAGTTGACTGGACACCGTTCTAATGCCTCACCTTGGGAGATACACGTGTACAGGGATTCAATGTCACATGAGATCAATACATTGTTCTGATCATCAAATGAAAAATCCTCAACCAAATTATCTGTATCTTTTTCATATGAGGTCATCGCTGGGATAAGTTGACTGAGGATAAAAAGCTGCAAAACCTGACACAGGTTCGAGAACGGACCCAATGCCAGAGACAATAGGTCTCCCTGGAGGGTTATAGAGATCTTTATGGATTTTAGGCAATGTGTAGCAGACAGCCATCCATGTAGGGGACTGGGCCAAGAAGGAAGCCTCATAGGATGATAGGCCACCTCGTTTGAGTTCTAGTTGTACCCGATTTTTGATGTTACTAATTTTTTAGATCTTTGTTTGAATCAGTTTTACCTGCGTGCCTTCATGAAATTGATGCTGCATTGCAGCCGTGGATCGCATTGGCAAGAAATATAATGCTCTTTTATTTTCATCATGTTTCTTCGACCTGTGGTCTGCTGAGGGGCCACACACACCGCTGTGCTTCAAGTCTATGGCTGAAGCAGTGAACACTGTGCAGATATCCAGTGACCTAACATAACTACAACAACACATACACAGATATCTTTATTTTTAGACTGTAGTTCCACCCCATAGAGTGTTTCTACAACTATTCTTTGTGCACAACAACCCTTACCACTCAGGAGCCAAACAGACCTTCTGACCTTATGCATTGCTACCTTATCAGGACATCACTGTCCGTACCGTCATAGATCAGCTATCTTAAATGTTCAAGATGACGTACTCCTAGCTCACAGAATGGGCTTCTAATACTATTAGACACTACCTCATGCTTTCCCATTGCCTTCACCTTTCCAGGTTCAACTCTAGGCACCGGCACATCAGTTAGCAGGCTTCGCAAAAACCAGATACTTCCCTTGGTAAATGAAGTATTTCTTACACAGTAATCTGGTGAAAGCTGTCAGACTACAAAGGTCCGCTTGAGCACATCTCAAGTACATCATGCAACCAAACAACAACTACATCTAGTACCGTGCATTGTCTGGTCGAGATATTGCCATCACAGAAAAGCCTTTGCTTTAAGCAGAGTCTAACATTCTTGACACTTTCTCTCACACTTACTGATAACTAATCACAGTTAGGAAACACACATCCCTACTTCATCAACCATACTAACTCCCACCACTCCCTACCTGTTTTCCCTCCACTGAATTTGTTTGTCCATTGGCTAACCCCCTTTCCTATCTCCTACCACCACCCCACCCCCAAGTGTCTTACTACTTTCCAACATACTAAGGTCTGGCAACACCCTGGCAAGGCCACAATACGCTACCTTATGGATAAAGCTCTGGTGCCATAAGACCACTACAGTGATTATTGGTGTAGTATAAATATTCCAGAGCATAACATAACAAAGTCTTTGCCTTCCCTTACCCTTCTTCTGACCACAACTGCCTCCTAATATCGAATTTGGAAATGGCCTGGAAAGCCGAAACGTCGGGAAGGTTTTTGTACAGTGTTCAGTTGGTTGGTCCTTCAAAGTGCCAAGTGTGCAGAGCATAGTCCAGGTACTGAATAAACACTGTCAACTTCTATTTGGTCTGCTTGAATCAAACTACATTAGTGTTGATTTATTTACAATCAAAGTTAAACAAGTGTCAAGTCCGCCCTACTTTGTGTCATTCAAATCTACAAATAAGACTGAGATCATGATGGGAGGACAGATTGGGAGAAAAGCACCTTGATATATCACCTCAGTCAGTTGTCATTACTTTGCTCGCTAGGTTTTCAGCCAAGTTCTGTGGCTGGTGCAGGAGATATGCACCAGGGAGCAGGGAGGTGAGAGCCTGAAGAAGCAATAGGAAATGAATGTCATTGCACTCAGCAAATAATTCATGTTGGTCAGAAAAGGCAGGGGGTTGGGTGGAAGGGGGTGGGCTGGGAGACCGTTTCTGAATTATTAGTGCTTGGTGTCTGGGCTGTGTCTTTTACTGTGGTGCCCTCAAGTTAATCTGAGATTTAAAGTGGATCTTGTCTACACGTTCAGCATTTCATACATTTTTTAATGCAATGTGTGCTTGTGGAAAAATGGGGACACACTAAAGCAAAAGATATTTAATAAATGTCATCCATATCCTCCTGCTTAGTGCCAAGAGTTGCCCTTGATAGAACGTTCAAGGCTTCAGCCAGGCCTGATAAATCGACTCTGTGGTTAGCAAATATGGCCTTGGTCGTTTAAATTATAAATAATTCAGCTGCACATCATCTGTATTTACTATAGCTGCTCTGTAGCTGCATTCTGTCCACCTACCACTTGCAAATTGTTTTCCAACGTGATGAGTAACTGTGTAGGGATGCAAAAAGCACAGCTAAAGTACAATGTGTCCTAGTCATTTTTAAAATAGTTCTTTCGAATTGCTCAAGCTTTCCCCAACGATTGGTTTTCCTATGAGTTATGTGACACCTGCTCTTTAATGTTAAGAGCATTATTTAACTTTATATTGATTTCAAAGCAAAGATGCACCATGGGTGAAGTAAAAATTGGGTATTACTGACCACCAAGGGAAGTCAATAAGCATTAAATAGCCCTAGGGTTCGAGCAGAAAGTCATAGATTGGAAGTACAATTTCTGAGGGGCATTAATATCTTTCTTCAACAATTGTGATATTGTACCATTTGCCATGATATGATACACTGCATTTCAGTGACTCACCACCTGCACATGCTTTTTTCCACAACATTCATATGCATTAAAGGAAACTAACTGCACTACTCACTCTGTCGTGCTATGCGAAAAGGGCACTTCCCATTTGCAAGGTTTCAGTCGTTCCCAAAATGTTGCATTATCTCCTCTCCGACAGTGAAGGCACTGAATGCCACCCCCAAGATGGAGCCTTTACAGTGACCCAGGAAGTCATGAACTCCAACAATATGCTTGCAACCATTTTCGAGGAGTAGTCTAACATTGCAAGCATGTAATAATTCAAAGGGATCACCGAGGGGCCAATTTTGTGGACCGGTACCAAAATAGAGTGAAGCCAAGGCTCAGGAATTAATCCTGTTTGGACAAACACGGAGTGAAATAGGTTGGCCCAAAGAGCAGGGTCAGCCTTAATGACCATGTTGTTCATGCCATCAGGCCCTATTGTACAGGATGATTTCATTTTGCAAATAAGCCCCACATAATCCGTTTTTTTACATTGTTGCCATACCGGAGATCTGGTCATAGATTTCTTTGGAGCTTTGTCAAGGACTTCATAAGGGTCCAATAGATCTTATTTATATGGGAGGTCCAAACCCCCTCGTGAATGGCAATGGCCCAAAATGTCGCCTTCACAATTGCAACGGATGAAATGCCCAACTTTTTTTTTTAAACACCCCCGTTACACCACGTATTGGTGAAAATCAGTCTGTTGATGTAGGACCAATTTGCGTTGATGGTGCCCCGATGATGGCTACATAAGCATTGCTTGTAGCGGGATTTAACAAGGCGGGACTCAGCCCTTCTCTCAGCAGCTTCTAAGTTGTTATTTCAGCAAATGACCTTCAGGGCTTTATTTTTCTTCCTCTTCTTTTTTGCAATTTCCATGTCGAAGATCGCTCTGGAAGGAGGTGTCTACCCTGGGCACAGCTACACATGCTGACAAAACGATCAAGTTGCCAGTCATATGCCTCCAACCTCTCCACATGATATTTATTGTTGTTGGTCACCATACTATTGAATTTCGTAATACTGGCAGCTGTCCAGCAAAGGCAAGTACCCTGAAGATTGACTACAGGGTTAGCATTTAATTTGGCCCTGAGCTTGGAAGAGCCGGATACCTCCATAGAAAGAATTGCATAGTCACTGAGTTTGGTGGGGCAAACCTCGAGGGCCGGGTTGCAGTTCTGCATGATGTCGTTGATGAAAAAAAGTCAATTCTGCTTTCATAAGGTCCATTGGACCATGTAGGTCTACAGCCTCCTTCCTTGGGGAGCAAAGCAGCCATATCGAATTCAGCAAGAATGTTGCACCAGTTGCCTCCCAGTTTACCCCGTTGGGCCTTGGAGACCCTCACTGGACCGGGAGCTGTGGCAGCCACACAATCCACATTGAAGTCTCCTGCCAAAATAATGGAGCCCCTGTGGTCGAGGGCATACCACTCCTGTAGGATATTTGTAACTGTGGCCTTAAGGGAAGCGGTACAGCCACCGCCCGGTGAGTCACAGATAGACATCAACAATGCAGGACATATGGGGAAAGGGGAGTTGTACATGACCCCAAAGAGAAGGTTACTGTGAGCCCACCTGCCCATGTGAGGTTTCAAATTATATGCAGACTTGGTGCCCATGCAAAGGCTGCCTTTAGGACGCTATACAAGAGGGATCTTAGACAGACTGAAAAGCAATGTAAAACCATGTAGGTCAAATGTGCTTGTCAACCTCCTGTAGGAAGAACATTTTAGCATTCAACAGTTGAGCCTGGCCCTCGCTGTGTGACAAGAAGGAACGGTGTCCTCATGAGTTACAAGAAATAAAATGAATTGTAGAAAGGGAAGACTTATATCAATGTGTGCTAGGGAAACTGTTTAACCATGTTCCGGCTACTCGATCACCATTCCCTATCTGAGTCTTTTTTTGAGGTGGCAGTATCAGGGGCACTCCGAAGGCCCTTTGGTCTCAAATCATATACAGCATCCAGTACTTTAAAAGGTCTAAAAATAGCCACCTCAAAACCAAGTTCAATGAAATCCTCAATATGCTGGCAGATCATCTCTGCTGCTTTGCTAAAGGCCATTGTCACCAAGACCCAATTGGTAAAACTGCCTATTCTGCAATGTCAGTGTTGGTCAAATTATTAAGCGCCGGGATTAAACTGAAAAGTTGGAACAGCCATGTTCGGTTTAGAAAGTGGCTAGAATCAGTGGGGCATCTTTCAACAATTTTAATATATTTAGGATCTAAGAACTGAGACTGATTGACCTGCTCTTGCCGAAACTGGTCTCAATGTTGTTGTGTCGAGTCAACCAGACTGAGCCCAGATGACAGCTGATTTTTATCGCCCGTGTGGTTGAATTCCTGTATATTATTCAGTTCAGCTGATTCCAGCCCAGGAAGGGTCAAATCTAGCCTGTCAGTACTCTGTATAGTCTTTATCACATGTAGGCACCCTCCAGTATGCCAATGATTTTGCTCAAAAGGCGATATCCCTTGCTCGCCAGATCTTATTTTCGTTGACCTACTACTAAAGCCCTTATCAGTCGGTCTGGACTTTGATGGAATGGTGGAGACGGTGGTGTTTGGCTGAGGACTACGATTTTGATTGACATTGACATTTGCCCCCCATCCAGGCTCTTTACAGGACTGCTTCGACCTCAAAAACTCTGCCATCCTTGTGTCCCTGGGGGCAGTGGCGCAGCCATCTAAGGGGCCACGTAAATGGACCTGCCTTACCATGCCATCCCCCAACTCATTTGTAATAGCATAGTATCGCTGAATATGCTTAGCATTATCTTTAGGTTCGGTGAACCAGGATCGGCTAGCTGGACCCTGCCGATTTTGGATACGTGCCTCGTATATCGTCTACTTCATCAGGACTCACGGCTACAGGGCTGTTCAGCATTGACAGCTCAGCACAGATTGCTTCCAACGCGTGGTCCTCGGAATAGGCAACAAAGTTGACAGTATCTTGTTCAATGACTGGTTCCTTGGTTGGTTTTGTTACCCCCGGTGGACGCTAAATAGGAGGAATGCCAGTGACAATGACCCATTTACTATGGGGAGGTTTGGGCCCCAAGGTCATGGAGCTGCCTATTTTATTCTGAAAGCTGGGGACACCAAAAGCCAGTCGCTGTAGGACCTCACCCAGGAACGCGGTGGTGTTAGATTGGTTTTTAGCCAATTTTGTGACCAGCATAGATAGGGCTTCCAAATTGGCCTCAATAGACTGGATAACTTGCAATGGACAGTAGGCTTCCTCCCCGAAGCTTACAGAGTTATTTGCTGAGCTGTCCTCTGTCACTCCATCCAAGTCAGTATCGCTATTGTCTGATAATGGGTTGTATCAGCAAATGTGGCCCAATTAGGGGAGGCAGAGAGGTTGGTTGCTGGCAACTCCACCCCTGCCGAGATGTCGGGTCGCACTGATTTTCAGCTGAAGTTATCACACAGATTTAGGAGGGACCCACTATTGTTGATGGTGAAGGGAGCCTGTGTAGGTAGTTCAAGTGGCTCCTGCACGTCAGACTCTGTGGTGGAAGGACAGCCAGAGGCTTGTTTGTGATGGGGCAATGCTGTCAGTGCCTTATTAAAGAAGCCCATGATACTGGACTGCTGAGCTGTGCCAATTGGGTCTCTTTTCTCTCTTTTTGCCTACGGGAAAAAGTTATTTTTTTTGGGTTATAGTGGTCGGACTGCGACTCCGGCTTCCCTCTCGCAGCTGTGGAGCTGCGTAGGCCTTATCTGGCGTTTCTGGGGTCCATTGTAAGGGAGGGCTGTAGAGCAGGTAGAGCGGCTGCTTCGGATGCGACCACGAGTTCCCAATTAAGATTTTGGAGTAAAAAGCCACAGCTCCGTGTGTCAGGGAAACAAATGATACGCCCAGCCTGAGGTAAAGGGGGGGCTCTGCAGCAAAGAAAGAAAAAACAGACCCAGAGCTGGTAAACAGAAAACTCCTTGCCCTAACCGTCCATCAGAAGAGAAGCACAGAGGTCCAGATGCCCCAATACGGCTCAATTGAATCTAAAGCCAACAGTCACTAACACTCTGGAGGCTGTTAGGCGGGTCACTAAATAATAAAAGGACCGTTATAGTGGTCCATCTCCTTGTCTATGTCTCAATAACCTGTTATATTCATCATTTCCACTGCTTCAGGTATAATAATTTTACACCAAATTTCAGATTGATATACCACATGAGATATTATGTCTCACATGGTTATTCTAAGGATGCAGAAGTAAGCCTTGGACATTATGGTGGCATGTTTTTGGGTACAAACATGTATTAAAATAAGAAAAGGATGGAAAATTGCCTCTCTATCCCTAAAGCTAAGAGTGGTTTTCCCTACTTCAATGAAAACTAGTGAAATTTTCATAAATAGGTCTGTCAGAGTCATATCCAAAAACCTGGTTTTGTACCTAACACTAATAATCTAAAGTAACTGTGCAAGGATGCTCTCTTCTTAGTGTTGTTTGTGTTTGCAATCAACAGAAAAGTTCCTAGTCTCTCAGTTTATTTCAACAATTTCTTTTTCTAATGTTCATGAATGCTAGATCACCATGTTAGGGTTGTGCTCCTTTCCCCATGGATCTTCTCAGTTTCCTTACTTTTTGGCTCTTGAGCCCTTTTATCTTCTTAGGCAAATGGCAGTGGGCAATTCACAGGGATATGTTGTTCAGCTTCACAATCCTTAATCTTGTCAACTTGATACAGTTTGTGATAAAGTGTAGAATTCCTTTTGATCAACTCCAGGGTCCCTCTCAATCTCTCACATGGCAATATAGCTTGGTTCAATCTCCTGCCAAGCTAATATCCTCTCATGGATCCTGGCTTGGGAGGATAGCTCAGGGGCAACTTGCACGCCTTGGAAGCAAGACGACACGGAGCACCACAGGTTCGAACCCCGGGTCCGCGCTTAGAAACCTCTGGGTATTAAGAGCGTTATAAATACCCTATCATATCATATCCTATCATGGACTGTCTCTCTTTCACATGGGTCTCAAACCCTGTTATTCTTCCTTATACTAGGTGCTTGCCTTTCACAATGGTTTGTGTCCCAGACTTGAAAATCGTTAGTATATATACATTTGGTTCACTTTCCTGCCAAACATGAGACTCCTCTGGGTCGTTTGATTTTGTGGTATTGTATGTGTTTGGTTCACTCTCCTGCCAAACACCTGAATCTGTGACCTTAGTTATTCTTGGCTTCTCATATGGGTGTGAGTCCCAGACTTGCAGTTCATTATCATAACTGTTCAGTTCACTCACCTGCCAAATGTATGATTCTCTTCTTTTGGGGTTTCTTAGGGTCCCTACCCTCTTATACTTATGTTTCCATATGGTTGCGTGTCCCAGTCTCACAATGTCCCTTCAGGGTCCCAGACCCTTCTACTCCAATGTGTATATTCACCCCCTTGCTGGCCCGGACCTCCAACGCCTCCTGGAAAACACACATACTTGTTTCCTTCTTCTTGGTAGGTACCAGCGCTTCTCCAGCCTCTGCATTGTTCCTCAAGTCTCTGGCAGCTCTCTGGTGAATGGCGGGGTCTGCAGTGGTTCTGCAAGCATCTCTCTCTGCCCAGCTGCGTGTCCTGCATTACAGGCAGCTCACTGGAACCTGGGGCACCCTGAGGTTAATATCGACAGCAGCCCGAATGATCCTTCTAGCGTGGACCGCGCTCGGGTTCTCCTCCTCCTCGCTTCATGGCTTCTTTGCCTTTGGCTTTCCTCAGCCCACCTGGTGCTCGGCTCCTGCAGTTCCTCCTTGGAGGATCGTTTTCCCTGTGCTGAGTTCCTTTTGAACTCCATCGTTGGACAGCTGTATTAGATCAGTCAATTGAGTTCTCGTCATAAAAGCTAGACTGCTCAGTCTGCTTCTCCCAAGTGATCCTTGGACTCTCAATGAGCTTCATCGACACAGCATTCTCTTTCAACTCAGATGCAAGATACTTAGTATTCTCTTGTATTCTTGTGTTGTCAAGTATATTAAAGTGACTGACCTTGAAACAAAGTCATTTGTTCAACCTGGGGGTGGGGGGTATTTGATATTTGAGAAGGGGTTGGATGAATGAAGACGGAAGAATACAGCATTCCTGAGAATAGTCATCCCCAATCCCAAAGGGGGTTTCCCTCCCCATGTGATCCTCCCTCAGTGCACCACCCCCAGGCGTGCCATTTTACTGTGGACGCACCACCTTGGCCCCATGGGCAAGGTCTCCCCCAAGAGAGTAAGGGACGGCATCCTCAGATTCATCACATTACCTATACCATATGATTTCTGTACCAGAGAATTATTAACATAGCATGACAGGTGTTTTAGTAGAGCGCACGTTCACCTCCAGAGGGGCATATTGGCGCTATTGACAGATAATAGGAATTTATTGTTTTCCAACTTAATGGTTCTCTCCTCACATTGTCCTTCATCTACAAAGAACAAGTTAGAATCATGATATAAGTGGAAATTGGATATGTGTGAGGGCTTGGTCCAGTTGGCCTGCTGGTATCAACAACAGGATCAGGAGGGTAAAAAATAGGGTCTGCCATTAGTAGGGGTTCAGATGCAGCTAATTATTTGGCATAGTCTTCATCAGTCAGCCAATTTGCGAGGGTCTAGCATGTGCATACAACATGTCCCTCTTTGCATTTAGCAATTGAGGTGATCAATCCTATGAGCATATTTGTTACATACTCCCAGGTTCTCCCTGAATCAAAAGCTCCCCCTTGATATGCCACGGTGCATCTCCTGAAATACCAGGTCCGTGCTTGTATGTCAGATGTGGTTAACCTTTGACTAGCTGGTATGTGTCATATATTGATTCCAGAATCGAAATTTACATAAGGAATAGCAAAGTGTCAAAGTCCTGTGAGCAGGCTAGCACCCTGTGCTTCATTTCCTGGCTCCACACTCCTCTTACACGGGTATGTGAACCAACGGGACTATTTCGTACCTGTCCCAGAGACAGTGAAGATGTATTCCATCCTCCCCTCCTTCTCAGGTCAGACCTCCAAGGCTACAGAGGACGAAGCCCTGTCACATCCCTTGAACAAGAGAATGAGGTCAGCCGTGAGGATGACACATGGATCTTTGAATTTGCAAAGGTCTGGCATATTTTTTTTAATTTCTTTATTTGTTTTTAGTTTATAAAAAACATTTTCAAAATTAAAAAATCAAACATTACATTTCTTCTTCTTGATAAAATCATAATTTTCAAGTTCTACTTAATCACACAATTTTTTCCCTCAATATCATCATTTCATAAAATGTCCTATGAACTTAATACCTCAAATCCACATTTTACTCTATTTTACATACATTTTTTAAAAATGCTAGAACTCTTAGCCTCATGGACATTGATTGTCCATGTAACATTCTTATCAATAAGCAATCTCTCAATAACCATACATTATGAACAAATTCTTTAAAGTACCTTTCTCTTTCTATTAACAACTCTGGACATTCAGACATTAAGTGACATAGGGCCTCATTACACGGAAGGTGGTAAGGGTTAACGGTCACCGGTAATGGTACCGGTGACTGTTAACCCCTACCGCCTTACTACGAGGTCCCTTTGCGGGTTGGTACTTTAACGCCTGCTTTTTAGCAGGCGTTAAAAACCAACCCGCAAAGGGACCAGTGTGCTAATTACAGTACCGCAATTTGCGGTACCGTAATTAGCACCTTCCCCATTCCCATTATACCCTATGGGGCAAAAATGGGAATGGGGAAGGGCAATGGGGGAAAGGGGAAATACCGCCCCGCCAACCTTGGAATACGGAGGTAATTCCCCTTTCCTCCAATGCGGTGCCGGTATTTTAGCACCTTGCTAATAGCACCTTGGTCCACCGCCTACCGTGTAATGAGGCCCATAGAGTTTTTAACTCTTCCTTTTCTTTGCTGAATCTACTTGATCCATCTTCCATACCTTGGGCCTCATTACAGGTCTGGAGGCAGCCGTGGTGCTATTAGCACCACGGCTGCCTCCAAACCCATGTCCGGGTCCGGGTAGTCGGAATGGGGACTTACCGGGTCATTCTAACCTTCGAGGACCCGGTAAATCCCCATTCTGAAAACCATTTCCCATTCCCATTCAAGCCCCCATAGGGCTCAATGGGAATGGGGATGGAGCTAATAACGGGCCTGCAAATAGCGGGCCCGTTATTAGCTCCCTGGTCCCTTAGCAGCTCCCGCTAAGGGTGGCTGGTAAAACCAGCCGGCCTTAGTGGGACCCGCTAAGGGACCTCAGAATGCAGCGGTAGTGGGTTAACGGCACCGGCATCCTTACGGGTGCCGTTAACCCCCTACTGCCGTACTCGTAATGAGGCCCTTGGTCTTGTTCTTAAACATTTTATTTGATTAGTAGAGAGTACGTTCATTCGAAATCTCATGAAACCAATTTTCATTTTTTTATTTAGAAATGTCTTTAAATAGGGTTCTAGTTCTCTGACCATTTTTTCTGCTGTTAATACATGTGCATACAACTTTGAATTACAGATTATCAATCGAGTTTTTTCCCAATCCGTTACCTTAAGTTTTTTCTTTACCTTATTCGGATTTGTTTCCATCGCTTCCATTGACTTACCTATTTCTTCCAGAATTACTTCACATTCCAACTTTGGGTTTATAATATACCCATCTGTATCATTCACTCTCAATTGTTGATACAAAGTTCCTTCTCTGGAAAAGTCACATTTGCTCAGAAGACAAAACTTCTTCCACTGTATCATACTCACTAGTGATTGAAGACCCATATCGTACCTTATTACCTCAATTGGAATACATTTAGGCAAAAAGTACAGTATGGAGCTCCAGATTCTACTTTCAACAGCTCTGTACTCTACCTCCATTGCTTTTGCCAAAATTCACTACCATACATAATTGTTGGGAGTAGTTTGCTTTTATAAAATTCTCTGCACAGTTCTAACGAGAATTTACCATACTTGTTATCAACTCTTTTCATTTGGTTTAGCATTCCATTTACTTTGGAATTTAGGTAGTTTGCCAGAAGGATTTTACTGTACTTCACCACTACAGGCTAACCCAAGAATTAGAAGTTTTCTTTTACAACTAGTTCTTTATTTTCCCAATTCCAAACAAACTTCTTCTTTCTATTCTTTTTCCCTCCTTTGGTTACCTTAATTATCACTGTTTCAGTCGGATTAATCTTTAACTCAATTCCTAACATGTAATTACCAAATGTTGTTATGAGTCTTTGTAGTCCCACAGGAGTGGTATCTATAAGAAGAAAATCGTCCGCGTAACCTACCCAGCTGATTTTTAAATTCTCGATTTTGGGAGATACAAATGCAGTTGTTTCCAGGGCTTTACCTACTCCTGAGACATATAGATTATAGAGAGTAGGCCCCAGTATACATACCTGTCTAATTCCATTTGTCTGTAATACACTCTCTTGATTAGGGGTGTCACGGTATTAGTTTTATGACGGTACAATAACCTTCTTGCCAAATGACGGTATATTATGGTTATCGCGGTATAGCAGGTGGAGTTAACTAATCTTAACAAATATTTTCTAAAAGGTCATAAATTGTCAGATTTATCATCACAAACAAAACCATGCACCCAGGGCCAGAATTGGGCTTTTCAACATACTTTCCACTGAAATGCCACCCCTTGCTTGCACCAAACACAAACGCACGTGTGGAGAGGAGGAGGGGGGCAGGGGGGAGCCCTGCTGCGACTGGCAAAGCAAACTGAATAGCTTTTCTTAAGTGGTCATTTAGGCTTTTAGCTCCCCCACTGGCTACTGGTGAAGATGAACATGTTGCCATATTGATAATCTGCATGCCACAGATCAATGGCGTCTGATGGTAGTATACGCTTGTGCGCATACACACACACACGCACACGCACTCTCTCTTTACGTTACAGCCTTTAGTTTACTTCTGAGCCAAAAGGTGTTTAGTAATCACGGACACGTTACCCTTTGGTATGGCAGCAGGGAATACCCACAGAGATGATTAAATTTCGCAGTGTGACTTATTATATGTAAATTCAATGATAGAACCAGGGAAATCCGCCATTGTCATATGTTTAGAAAACATTATCCATTATAAATATATAAACCCCAAAGCCGCCAACCCAAAGTCCCGGGAGGATGGCTCAGCGGCAACGTGCGTGCCTTGGAAGCAAGACGACACGAAGCAACACAGGTTCGATACCTGGGTCCGCACTTAGAAACCTGTGGGTGTTTAAGCGTATTATAAATACGCAACTAAGACAAAAACAATTACGCAACTAAATGAACAAAACCAATTTCTTTAACAGCGCCTCTGAAGTGGGAGAATGGAAGACCAGGCTCCCGTCCTTCACCTCTCGCGCTTGGCCTAAAGGGTCACGACCCAGACACCCGCCACGAGAAGAGTTTGCCCATCTACCAGACGACAAAATACCCTGGTACAGGAACATACGGATGTGTCCATCTGCCTGCCCAGCAGCCCGCACTGGCCATGCCGACACCTGCGGCACGGATCAACTAGACTAAAACCTACACGTCGTTAGAGATGCCATGACGACCTAGCCAACGGTCAGCACACCTGTACAAATATACACACTGGACACTCCCGCACCAATCTACACAAAGAATATACTCAGTGCTATGACGTAGGCGACAGACATACTCACGGACGTGCATCTTTATTATTTTCCACATAGGCTTTCAAAATGCAGAAACGCAAGACGCATCATGAACTCATCTAAAAGAGCTTGCTTACGCTTCTCCTAAAACCAGTTGCCACAATGAGAAATATAATGAAGACACGATACTGGTCATAAGACAATATGGTACTGTAACCTAAAGCGCCTGTGCACCAAACGGTTCCACTTATACACCAGGCCTAAGTAGGCCGCAAGCAAGAGCTTCCATGGACGTTAAAACAACAAGAGTCAGGTTGCTGATCCTGCAGAATGAGCCCGGCGAAGCAACCAGCCAAGGTCGCAATGTTGCAAACCCACATTCCGAGAGCAAACCATCAAGGGCACGATGTTGCAACCTCGCACGCCGCACACCAACGTTAAAGTCACACCTGCAAATTAAACCAGGCACACAGTGGAAAAACAATATTAATTGTGCAGAATTCTGCCTCAAACACGGTCCCACCTCACGTGACCAAGCCGAACCTGACAGGATGCCAAGCCCAGGAGGAAGAAGGCGTCTGGATCCCTCGTTACAAGACATAGGCAGATACAATTAAAAGGATCAATGGACATCTGCGACAGGGGGAGTAGTCGGCCTTCCAGCTATGAATAAGTCCTCACATTGTCTGCACGTACCCATAGTGAAACATTGTTGCAAATGACAGGTACACCGAGAGCTGGGAACAGCGATGGTCCCAGGCTGGGAAGCTCGCGGGCGCACCAATCAGAACATGGGGCTCCTATCACTGACGCCATTAACATTAACCAATCATCAGGGGTCTTCATGTAACAATTCTCATGTATCTAATTGTAGGGACAACCCAGATATATCACCTGACTAACCCTTGTCCACTAATATTGTTCTCTATACGTGTGCTATACTAACCCTACCACTCGAGCAACCAATTAAGAGTGGCGATAGGTTTTTTGCTAACTTTCCAAGGTGACGCAAGTAGCGCGTCATACTAAGGTAAAAAGGGCCTGCGAGCCCTACGATTGTGTGTGTGTCAGGACGGACGCGTACGCTCCATGACCCATCCCTGCCGTTTTTGTCTAATAAACAGCAGAGTCACCTTGCTTCTTGCGTGTGTCTCATACTCTATCTCATCTGGGATATACGGGAGGAGTTGGGGCCTTCCTGCCCGGAGGTCTGCGGACGGCCCGGCCGACCCCGGCAGAATTTCCCCCTGACAAGTTGGAGGCACTGCTGAGATCTGTTTAAGATCCGGCTTTTTATTTTTACTTTTTCCAGGCACTCTCGCTGCGAGGAGGCCCGGCGGCGCGGCCCCCTCTGCCGTTGCCCCCTTCTGAGGACTATAGGACCATCGCGGAGCTGCGAGAAGACCGGACAGCGCAATCCGGATATAGGCCCTCGGGAGCCGGTTGAGAAGTATCCCGCCCGCGGTTGGCGAGTGTCCAGACGTGGTCCAGACGAGGGGAGGTGACGAGCCGCTTGGAGGGGTGCACGCAGTCGAGCGGCCCCGCATCAAGAGAACTTGGTGAGCATGTCACGCACAACAAGCAATGCGAAATTGTGAGGGAGGGGGGAGGAATTAAATAAGGGAGGAGGGAGGTGTTGCACAGGTGCGCGGCGAAGGTTTGACAATCTAGTGTTGGCAATGGAATGAATGGTAGTGGAACGAGTGCGAGAGCAGTCGGCTACGTCACGCGAAAGAGGGGGGCGGAGCACGAAAACATCACGTGCGGCCGCTCGTAGACACTGATTGGCCTAGGTCGCGACTACGTGTAAGGGTGGGTGTGTGTGGTTTCCTACGATTTGGCATTTATTGATCAATGAGTAGATGAGGATCCCTATTGTTCGAGCAAGAAACTCGATAGGTAGATGACGTTTCCCTGTAGGCGGTAGCTAGTTAGTTCCCCAATACGGAAGATAATTGGCTGGTTAAGCCCTCCTGTTGAGGGGCGTATCACACGCGAGGCGACGCAGTGTGCGCAGTCCGATTATATTATTGATTTCATTACCTTGTTCCAGGAGTGACAGAAAGACAGCTGTAGGGTTAACGGGGGTAGATTGCAAGTGTATTTTGAACTTAAAGAATATACGAAGAACTTACCAGTAGCTCGAAGAGATCGGTGACGTCACCAGTAGGGCTTTCATAGGATATCGCGAGCACAAGGCATCTTCGTTTTGAGAGTGGTGGGGAAGAGAAATATGGTAAGGGAGTGGAAACGGAGATAAACGGTAAATGAGTTGATCGGGGAAAGGAGAAAGGGGGGCGTGGCTGCGCACGGAGAACGCCGGCCACGGCAAGTGTAAAAGGGGGAGGAGCACGTGAAAATAGGACGACTGTCTAAGAGCGTCATAAGGGGTACGCAGCCGCAGGGGGCTACGTGCGCCTCGGCCGCAGGGGGCCGTAAGAGTGGTGTATAAAGAAAGAAAGACAGAAGAAAATATACAAATGTAAAATACCATATTTTTTATAATTTTCATTAGCGGATTATCGTAAGTCCCCAAACTTACGGGGCCAGGTAAACGATATAAGGTTGTATATTGTAAACTGCTAGTGAGATAAACTGCTACCTGATAGGGGAAGGGTAACAAGTGGAGCGCTACTATGTCATACGGGACAGGATCGGGAGGGTGGGGGAACACCCTCACTACCCCACTACAACACATATGCACAACACTGCCACCCCATAGGGAGAAACTGATTAAGTACAGCATAGAATGGACCCAGGGGACGGATAACAAAATGCTAACACCGTGGCCGCCTAATGGTAGCTTCGATCCATATGCCCAACATTCACTGCTAAACCATCTGCACAATACATACAAGGGGAAGAAGTTGGCAAACCATGTGGAGGTGTTTAACTTATGGAGGATGTTCCAGGGGTCCCGACCAGGACCAAATGTAATGTTCACTATGGGGGAAACACCGGAAGAAAAAGAGATTAAGGAGGAAGGAGAGGATGGGAAAAAGGGGAGTGAAAGCAGAAAGAACACGGGGAACGGAGGAGAAGGAGGAGAAAAGAATAATAAATCAGATGACATAAAAAAGGAACCGAGCAACGAGATACCCATAACACAGGGAGTGAAAACAGAGGGAGGGGGGTTGTACCCTTTAAGAGAATTAGGAGAAATAGAAAGAGGACAGTTAAGGGCGGCTGAGGGTTACTCGAACCCGGCATACAGCCCTCCACCATATGTGGCTCATAGGAAGATGCCAGCGGGGGAGGGGAGGACTGGAGAAGAACAGACTGTGGAGATAGGAAATGATGAGTGGGTAGCTGCACAGATATTATTAAAATTACGAGGTTTATTAACTGGAGAAGAGAAGGAGGTAGTAAAGAAAACAAACGAGGATAATGCCAGGGAGAGTGAAATGAGGGGGGAAGAGCTATTACGACAAAAGGAAGAGATTTTGGAGGAACGACTAGCAAAGCTAAGGGATGAGCAGAATGAATTGATCAAACAGCTCGAGAGGGAGGAGAGAGAGAGAGCGAGGAAAAGGAAAGAAGGTAAGAACGAATTGGAAAAAATAAGGGAACGGAATGAGGAGCAAAGGAGAGAAGCTGAAAGGGTAAAAGCAGCAGCAGAAAGGGTATCAAGAGTAGTGCTGCGAGAGAAGAAAAGGGAAGAAGAAGAAAAAGAAAAAGAAATGGCAACGTGGAAGAGGAGGTTACTATCAGAAACAACTAAGAAATATGAAGAAGGGAAGGTAATAGAGAGTATAGTAGAAAGAGAAAGGGTGAAATGGGAAAGGAAGAAAGAGGATGAAAGAATATTGGAACAGATGAGCAGTGAAGTGATGGAGGAATTAAAAAGGAAAATAGTAGGGAGATGGAGGAGAGAAGTGAAGGAGAAAGAGAAGATAGGAGTAGGGAGAGTGAAAGATGGGGGGATGTATATAGAAGCACAGAAGTAGCGACAACATCAGCACAAGGGGGAGCAGTTGGTAAAGGAGAAAAAGGAGAATTGGACCTAATAGACTTACAAACAGTAACAATAAAAGGGAAAAAGACTGAGTGGGGGGTGCCGTTTATGACTGACTTTTGTAGTGAGGAAGAAGAAGGAGTGGAGAGGGAAGGAAGAAAAAGTGAAAGGGAAAGCTTAGATAAACTATACCTCACCCGAACCAACATAGACTTACCATGGATCAGTAGGAGAAAGGATGAGCTGGAGAGAAGTGAGGAGGGAGAGCAAGGACTAGCGGAAAGACAGACACATGAAGCCACACCATCCCCATCCCCATCACGCCCTCCCCCATCGCACCCTACATGCTCAACCACCTCACGCTCGTTACGCAAAATAAAACTCGCGCCCTTCACAGACGAACTGACACCCTATGCATGCCGGCTTAGAGACCTCCCTAGTCGCAGGCAGGACAGACGAATACACATGCCCACATTAAATACAGGAAATGATGGAAGAAGGGGAAAAGATGGAGAAGAAAGAGTTACGAGCAGGGGTAATAAGGACGAAATTGAAGATGTAGAAGAAAGGGAAGAGGAGGAAGGGTGTGAGGACTCGATATTATGGAACATAAAGGGTGAAACGAGACACAACTTAATGCCACTTTTGGAGAGAGGAGGGGTTAGACCACAGTATGTCCCTTGGAAGCATACAGATAAAGAAAATATAAAATGCAGGCTCCCATCATTAAGTGGAGGTGCGGGTAAGTGGATATATGAAATGGAAAAACACACCGCAGGACAGAAACTGGCAGTAGGAGATGTAAAGGGCCTTTTAATATCAATATTAGGGGATAGAGCGGATGACATTTGGAAGAGAGCGGGATTCCATGGGGTAACAATAACAAACACATCGCATGATGGGGCACCATTTGCAAACTGCAGACATGCCCTATGGCAGGCACTGAGGGTACAGTACCCAGACACATCAGACATAGGAGCAATTACCTCCCGCAAGATGCGTGAGAATGAAGATCCTGTTGATTATATCCAGGAGATCCAAGAGAAGTGGCGCATGGAAACTAGAGAGCAATGGGATAAAACACCAGCAATATTCTATCATATACTAGTACAAGGGCTCCCAGAAGGAGTTCAGAAACAACTAAAGAAAGTAGTGGGAATGGGAGCAAAACCATGGCCAGAAATACAACTGACTATAGTGCATCACTGCAGGACATGGCAAGGAAAAATGAAACAAAAGGAAGAGGACAGGAAAACGGAAGAGGCTAAACTAGTACAGAAAAAACTTACTAAATACACAATGGAAGGGGCACTAATAACTGCGCCCACAACAATGGCCCAGAGCCCCACACAAGTAGTGGCTGCACAAGATTCCGCCCAAATACCACCTTCACAGACTGTAACACAACAGGCGCCGCCACTGCAACCATACACAACCAACATGGGAGGAGGATACCCAATGCAAGGAGCTGGGTATTATAATTATAACAGGGGGAGAGGAGGATTTATGAGAGGGAGAGGATACGGATATAACACCCAACAGCAGGTGGGAGGACTTAGAAATTCCTACCCCACAGGACAACCAGTATACCAGGACAACACAGGGAGCTTCCCATGGCAGAGTAGGGAACCACCAGTGTGTTGGAGTTGTGGACTATTAGGACACATGTCACGCACGTGTAGAGTTAGGCCAGGAACACCATCATGGAGTGAACAGGGACAACCAAGGCCCTCACAGGAACAGCAGGGCCTACAACAACAGCAGATGTTGCAACAGGGAAATGAACAACAACAACAAATAACACAACAACAACCACAGACATATTCGCTGCCACAACAACAGGTAGCGATGACACAACAACCCCAAGCACAACAAACACAATTGGGTAGGGTGACGGTCTTGGGACACAACCCTTACACAGGAAATGGCCAATCATTGTACCCTCAATAGGACAGCCCACAGACGGCCTTGGTGTGTCCCATCCTGTCAGTAACACCTAATAGTGCGGAGGAGCCACGCATAGAGGTAACGATAGGTGACAAAAAATGATCATTCCTTGTTGACACCGGGGCGACACGGTCTTGGATAAGGGAAGGTAAATTTAAGATGTCAGGCGAAGCCATGAACACCCAAGGATTCTCTGGGGCTAGAGGGTTGGTTCCCTTTACTGATAACATTCCCTTATCTATTGGAGATTATGATCTGTCAGTTCCACTTTTATATTATAGTACCTCACCAGTAAATATACTGGGGAGAGACATAATGAACAGGTTGAATATGACGATCTCCTTTACAGAGGACGGCATAATTTGCTCTACTCCAGGGATTAACATGCTCACAGCACGACAGATTATGCAAGCATACTGCGGACAGACAGCGATTAGGGCGGAGCCAGTAGATGGCGAACTATTCCAGTATGGAACAGATATGGCATTTGCATGGATGCCAGGGATAGAAGGGAAAATATGGAGGAGGCCAGCAGCCTATCTGTTCAGACCAGAAACACCTGTTAATGAACCAGAAGGAAAGGTGGTTCTAATGGACATTGAGAGCATTATTGCAACAGCTGATTATATTGCTGTGCATGCCCAAGACAAAGAAGGAAGAGCATGGAGGGCAGTGATAGCACTAGCAGAAGGATGTAGGCTAACCCAGGTGTCAGATGAGGAGCTGTTCTCAGAAGAAAAGGAGGAAGGTGAAATGGTGTTCATGATGAGTGTAGAAATATGGCTAAGAGTGGCTTACAAACAAGTAGCACAGAAAATTGCAATGGCACTTGAGGCACCCGCATGCACCCCAGTCCCCTTCTTTAAGGAGGATATGTCAAAGGTACCCAAATCATTGTGGACTACTAGCCCTTATGACGTGGGGTGCATGAAAAGCATAGGGGGAGTAAGGATAAAATTGAAAAAAGGTGCAATACTCCCCAGAGTGAAACAGTACCCACTGTCAAAAGAGGCAGATGAGGGCATATATGAAACCATAACGGCCCTTATAAACAATGGCATATTGGTCCCCTCAGAATCACCATGCAACACGGCTGTGTACCCAGTGCGCAAGGCTAAAGGGGGGTCTTGGCGCTTCATACAGGATCTCAGGCCCTTGAACAACATAGTTGAAGCAGAATATCCCGTAGCAGCAAACCCGGCCACAATATTGTGTGGCATTCCAGCAGAAGCATCACGATTTACAGTGATCGACCTTAAAAATGCTTTTTTCTCAATACCATTGCACCCAGACTCACAAGATCTGACGAGCTTCACTTACCGAAACACAAAGTGGAAGCATACCAGATTGCCACAGGGGTATTGCGAATCACCCTCAATTTTCAATAGAGTAATACAGATGGATTTGGGTAACATTGAAGTGGAAAGCACAGTGTTGCAGTATGTGGATGACATAATAATTTGCAGTACAAACGAAAGTAAATGCAGAGAGGACTCCTTAAAGATGTTGACAATATTGGCTGAAAAAGGTTACAAGGTAGACATGGAAAAGATACAATACTGTCAAGAACAGGTACTTTACATTGGTCAACTTATATCCCAACATGGAAGAAAGATTGCACCACAAAGAGCACAGGCCATTTCAAGCACTCCAATGCCACAAACTGTGAGGGAACTGCAGCAATTCCTGGGGCTGTGCAACTACTGTAGAGCATGGGTATTTGATTACAGCTCGTACATAGGACCCCTGCTTGAGGCTTTAAGGGAAGCTAATAAAGGGGAGAAAAAGCTGGGGTGGACGATGGAAATGAAAGAGGCTTTTGATGAATTGAAAGATGCGATATCAACTGCTCCAGTACTGGCATCCCCAGACTATGAGCGACAATTTTTTATATTTTCACATTGCGACTCAGCAGTAATGAAAGCAGTGTTGGCTCAAAAAACAAGCATGGGCTACAAACCAGTAGCATTTTACAGCGGTCACTTAGATCCTGTGATGTTAGGTCACTTCCCTTGCGAACAAGGTCTCGCTGCAGCTGCTTTTGCAGTGGAAAAAGCATCAGCAATCACCATGGGGTGCCCAACTACACTGTTTGTGGAACATGCACTATTTGCAATATTGAATAAACCTAAGTCCACCCTAACCACGCAGAGGGCATCAGGTTATGAGATCATTCTATCTAGAGCTGAACTATCAATTGTTAGATGTAGCACGGTTAACCCTGCAAGGTTCCTAGCAGAAGTAATTGAGGAGGGAGATTATGCCCATGACTGTACGCAAATAACTGAAATGTACTCATGTACTAGAAAGGTTGAAGAAAACGCACTAGAGGGAGGTGAGCTTTTGTTTATTGATGGGTCATCAACTATCGATCAAAGGGATGGGATAAGGAGAACTGGGGCAGCAGTGGTAAAAATGATGGAGGTACCGGTGTGTGTGGCTATGAAATGTGTACAATTACCACAGCATTAATCCGCTCAAGCAGCGGAATTAGTTGCACGGATCTTGGCGTTGAAGGAAAGCTTTGACAAACGAGTAACCATATACTCTGACAGTGCATATGTTACATCCACTGTCCACTCAGGGCTGTCGAAATGGAGAAGAAGAGGGTTTAGGAGAGCTGATGGCACTCCAGTGCAACATGCCCTCTTATTGGCTGAACTAATTGAAGTAATAAATGACCCCCAATAATTAGCCCTAGTAAAATGCACCGCACACACCAATGGTGAAGACCACGTCTCAAAGTGGAATGCAGCAGCAGACGCACATGCGAAGTATGCTGCATACTTTGGTGAGATATGGAACCCCCCAGAGTCACAGAGAGGGAGAGGGAGGGGAATGGCTAAGGAGATGTTGATAAGAGAAGGGTACACCCATCTCCCAGCCACACAGATTATGGAGCTACAAGCGGCTGCACCAATGGCCGAAAAAGAAATATGGGTAAAAAGAGGATGCACAATGTCACCAACCGACGCACTATGGCGCCAGGGTGGCACTGGAAAGGTTGTAATACCATTGGCACTTTTGAACACCGCCCTGAGCCAACTACATCATCCAGCCCACACAGGCAAGGAAGTAATTGCAGCACGAATTAGAGAAGATTGGTTCTGCCCCGAGTTAAATTCTCATGTGTCAAATTTTATCAGCAATTGTCTCACATGTCAACAGTTTACGGCCGGCCATACCCTAAAAGTAATAAGAGGTACTATACCCCGGCCAGAGGGACCTTTTCGGCATCTCCATATTGACTATGTTGATATGATCAACATATGTCAAGGTAATAGGTATATGATTGTAGTAGTATGCCCATTCTCTAGGTGGATTGAAGCAGGGCCCTGTTCACACCCAGATGCATTTAGAGCAGCTAAATTCCTAGTGAGGGAGGTCTTCCCCAGGTGGGGAGTGTGCGAGGTGTTAAGGTCAGACAATGGCCCACATTTCGCAAAGGAAATGTTCCAGCATATCACATCCTTGCTGAACATAAAGCATAAATTTGCATGTGCATACCACCCACAGGCCAACGGTGTATGTGAACGCCTGAATGGCCTATTAAAGGAGGCAATTGCAAAGATACAGCAAACAACAAAAAAAAGTTGGTTATATTGCCTTCCATTAGCCCTATTTGAGCTAAGGAATAGACCAGGGTCCGACCACCACCTCACCCCACACGAGGTGGTTACCGGACGTCAAATGCGCCTTCCCCTAACGCCAACATCAAGAGCATTTACCGACCACGAAAGCACAGCGAGTGTTCTTGGTGATGAAATGTACCAATATGTGTCTTCTTTGATTACTAGTGTAGTGTTTGTGTCTCAACAGCTCGAGCGCACAGGGGGCGGGTCTAACAGAAATCAACAAGAAGACGCGGATAAAGAATTGGAAAAGGAAAAACTGTGTAAAATTGCTAAAGGTGACCACGTGCTACTTCGCAATTTCAACAGGAAATGGAATAGTGCACGATTTACTGGCCCCCATCTGGTAGAGGAAGTATCAACAAGAGCAGTAAAGCTACAGGAAAAGCGTGCCTGGAACCACCTACACGATGCAAAGATCTACAAACTGCAGACCCGCCCCAGCGCCACCGACAGGTCCATTGGGAGAACAGCAACAACATCACCAACGGAGGAAGAGAGTCCTACCACAGCCAACGACCCAATTGTTCCCATGCCCTGTCACTCCCCAGATTCCCCGGAGACAATAACTGAAGAAGAAAGGGGTGATCCCCATACTGCCCACCCCATGGTCACACGCTCAAAGAGTAAAAATACTTCTGCCAGCTGAGCCCAAACCCCCTGCCCATTGACCCCTACCCCCAATACAGTAATAACCGAACTGAAGGACATTGCCTTGCACACGTACACATGTAAACACGTGAATGCTCTCTTTTCTCTTCTCTCGCACATGCAGGAACTGCGTATTATTGTATTGCTAAGAAAATAGATAACTAACAAATTCACTGCCCAGGAGTAGATGGTACCCCCAGACGATAACTACCCGGAAGAATTGTCACACCAATTTGTATATGAAATAAAAAGGCCAACGTACCTGAAAAGGAGAAGGGTACGTGTCTACTACACAGCATTCCTCTTGGCCATAGAATATTCAATGCCCCACCTCCACCCATACTTGCCTGTCCTAAGAGATAGATCACTTAGAGTAGCGTGGGAACAGCTCTTCGCCTGGGCACTGAATGACTATTTGATAGGGAGAGCTTAAAGAAAAAACAACAACTTACATTTAATAACCAGCATTTTGAGAATTTTCAGGCGGGCAACTTTAACGTCGCAAGAATACGCTGCCAGGACTGCAGCAAGGTAAGAGCAAAATGCCGGTGAAATTAGCATATGTAATAAAACTAATAGGGATTTTGATGATCACCGGGTTCTTGGCTGCCTCTGTATGGCAGTACAGCTATGCTATTCATCTTATTGCTGCACCCAAACCTAATACACCCCCATCCCCTGCTGCAACAGGTGTTACGTCAGGTGATACTAGTAAAATTGCACACAAGCAAAATAGAGTTAAACGCAGCACATACTCAGATAATAAAGGTATTGATAATTATATACAAGATTCAGCACACGTCTCAAACAACATATGGTACCAACACATGACCCGCATTGGTAAGCAGACAACAGAGGACAGCTGCTACGTTTGCTCATTAATACCATACGCCATGAGCGCTTCTCGAACATTTGTTGCCACAGAAATAGATGAAAAGACAGCACGATGCATAATATACTTGGCACTGTTCCAAACGAAGGGAAGATTCCAAGGGACAGTGGTGCATATGGTGTGGAAAACACGAGACTCATACCCATATGAAAACAACTTCCTCAAGACTTATTTGAGTTACCTCAAGAGCAGTCTACATGCTGAAGCATTCAAATACATAACAAGTGGTCCTGCAAAAGGGGAAACAAAGAAAGTAACACTGCAGTATCTACCATGTGATTGGTACGCCACTGAAGTTCCTGGTAAACCAGGATGTTGGGAGAGGCCACTGGTGACGATAACAGGGAAGGTGTACCTGGACAACAATTGGGAGATAGGAGTGATTGGCAGCAACATGGTAACAAAAGAAACTATCTCAACTATCGAGGCACACAACCACAGATGTTGGACGACGTGGATCAAGTACGTACCCATGCTCACGTGGGTGGAGACGGATGAAGACCCAATAACAATACTGCCGCTGACTGCGCCTAAGGTATGCTACCAACATAAAGGAGAGGTGGACGTAGGATACAACACCAACTGTGCAAGCGTGATGGAGTTACCTGAGGGGGGAGCAGGAACAGCAGTAATAATGGACCATTATTGGGCCTGTGGAGAAAAGGCATACCATACACTGCCTCCCCTGTGGAATGGTGTGTGCACAATGGTGCACGGCAATGTACCATCACTAGTGGTACCCCAGAAGCATGTGAATGTGGCGAACGTTCCCAAAATGGATGAAGGGGACAAAAGAAGGAAGAGATCTGCACCACCTCAGGAGGAGCAAGGGAACAGGACCAACAGCAATGATACTGTCCTAAACAGAAGGAAAAGACAAGGAGAACCTCTGACAGGAAATTACCTGTGGGGAAGGTCGGAAACGGCACTCACTTCAATCCCGCCAGAACACAGACTATTCAGCAGAGCAGCAATGTTCTTCTCCTCAATAATACATCCGGGACTGCAGGCCTACGCAAACGCAAAATGGCTCCAGATAACTAGAAGGGAACTAATGATGACCATCAATTCTACAGTAAATGGATTTAACGCAATAAAAGAGGAGCTGCGAGCTATAAGGATGGTAGCACTCCAGAACAGATATGTATTGGACCTCCTCACAGCCATGGAAGGAGGAGTTTGTGCAAAGATAGGACAATCATGCTGCACGTTCATTCCTGCCAACGATGCTGACAATGGTACACTGACAGAAGCAGTTTCACAATTGGCCCAGATGCACTCCAAAATGATGGATGAAAGTAACGGTGTAAACAAGGATAAGAGCTGGTTTTCACTATTATGGTCATGGATGCCATCTTGGCTGTCAGATGGACTGAAAATTATAGTTGGTTGTACTATTTTGGCTGGAGCTACACTGATCATAATAAGATTTTGGAAGGCCCGGAAGGCACGCACCACTGACGAGTTGCTTGAAATGGTCGGTATGCACCCCTTGATGCCAGCAGATGACGGCCAACACACAGGCATAATAATACAAGAGAGGGAGAAGTTGCGCAACCAGATCATCACCAACCATCTGGACCCACCATCGGTGAAGATCGAGAACCCAAGAAACCCCAGGAGCTACATAGGGAAATGGGTATACTGTACTCCTGGAGGAACCTGTGAATATATGTATTGGTCATTTGAAGATCATGTGAACCACTATGGACATTTAGGAGGAATAACTAAGATATGGAGAGTAAGAGGAGATAATGAAAAGGATATGTTTGTGGTCGACAAGTCGACCAGAGGGGGGACTGAAGTGGGAGAATGGAAGACCAGGCTCCCGTCCTTCACCTCTCGCGCTTGGCCTAAAGGGTCACGACCCAGACACCCGCCACGAGAAGAGTTTGCCCATCTACCAGACGACCAAATACCCTGGTACAGGAACATACGGATGTGTCCATCTGCCTGCCCAGCAGCCCGCACTGGCCATGCCAACACCTGCGGCACGGATCAACTAGACTAAAACCTACACGTCGTTAGAGATGCCATGACGACCTAGCCAACGGTCAGCACACCTGTACAAATATACACACTGGACACTCCCGCACCAATCTACACGAAGAATATACTCAGTGCTATGACGTAGGCGACAGACATACTCACGGACGTGCATCTTTATTATTTTCCACATAGGCTTTCAAAATGCAGAAACGCAAGACGCATCATGAACTCATCTAAAAGAGCTTGCTTACGCTTCTCCTAAAACCAGTTGCCACAATGAGAAATATAATGAAGACACGATACTGGTCATAAGACAATATGGTACTGTAACCTAAAGCGCCTGTGCACCAAACGGTTCCACTTATACACCAGGCTTAAGTAGGCCGCAAGCAAGAGCTTCCATGGTCGTTAAAAGAACAAGAGTCAGGTTGCTGATCCTGCAGAATGAGCCCGGCGAAGCAACCAGCCAAGGTCGCAATGTTGCAAACCCACATTCCGAGAGCAAACCATCAAGGGCACGATGTTGCAACCTCGCACGCCGCACACCAACGTTAAAGTCACACCTGCAAATTAAACCAGGCACACAGTGGAAAAACAATATTAATTGTGCAGAATTCTGCCTCAAACACGGTCCCACCTCACGTGACCAAGCCGAACCTGACAGGATGCCAAGCCCAGGAGGAAGAAGGCGTCTGGATCCCTCGTTACAAGACATAGGCAGATACAATTAAAAGGATCAATGGACATCTGCGACAGTGGGAGCAGTCGGCCTTCCAGCTATGAATAAGTCCTCAAGATGTCTGCACGTACCCATAGTGGGAAGCTCGCTGGCGCACCAATCAGAACATGGGGCTCCTATCACTGACGCCATTAACATTAACCAATCATCAGGGGTCTTCATGTAACAATTCTCATGTATCTAATTGTAGGGACAACCCAGATATATCACCTGACTAACCCTTGTCCACTAATATTGTTCTCTATACGTTCTCTACTAGCACCATGGTTTACCGCATAGACCGTGTAATGAGGCCCTATATCTTGAGAGGAGACCATGCTGGTGTCTCACATCTTCAGCAACATGAGTGCCACTGTATTGGAGGATGTCTCTGTGGTGTCAGTTAGAAGAAAGCACTGGCTAAGACCTCGCCATGGAGAGGCAACTCAGAAGGCCATACTGATGTGCCTGCCTTTTTCTGCATCAGAAGCTCTTCAGTTCCAAAAATGTATAAGTTGGTCAAGCGGGCGGAGGAAGATAACACCCTTTCGGTGTCCCCTAAATCTAAACTGACCTAGGTGCAGGTTCCTTATAGTTACACGTCCAGACAATTCTTAAAGGCACTCAGATGCTCCATGAGCGGGGAAGAGAATGCTACAAAATCCCATCGAGCCCCAGGCTGTTCTCGTACCTGCCTTATCTACTTTCTTACTCCTGGAGACCAAATCCCCACCCCCAGTTCAACAGGGTATGGGTTAAGAGGGTTAACAGCTGCTTGGGTTTGGGTTACTGTAGGCAGAGGCTATTTCATCCTTCCCCCTAGGCTCAGGTGTGGTGGTCACTCTATGTCCCAGTGGTCCCTTAGAAGAGGAGGGCACTCCAGGAGGGGATCCTGCTACTCCTCCAGAAGGGGTGAGTATTCCCAGTGCCCAGAGATGAGAGGGTGTGTACTGTATCCTCTTCCTGGTGGCAAAGGCCTCAGTGGAACTGTAGCCCATCAAAGAACTGAAGTGTGTCTACAGGTTCATCAAGGACCCTCCAAAGGATAATTCCCATGATTTTCAAGGGAGACCTCTTAACCCCCCCCGAATCGATATCAAGGATATTTCCACATCTGGTTCTCAGTTGGAAGAGATCAGTTCCAGGTTGTGACCTTTGGCCCCCTCCCCACACCAATGAGGCTTGCAAAAGTGCTGGATCCATGTTGGCAATCCTTCACTACCTGTGCATCAGTGTTCATCACTACCTCGAATACTGGCTCATCCATGCTTCTTTTTCACTTCTTGCAAGAAGGGGCATGACTAATGTATACAGCCTCCAGAAGAGGTTCAGATGGGTGTTGAACATCAAGACGTCCTTGTCAGTTCTCACACAGGGAATGGAATTTATTAGGTATCTCCAACATCAGAAACAGAAGAGTCTCATTCCCACAAACGAGGGCACTCAAACTGCAGGCCAGACTCGCCAGTCTGCTGAAAAGAAAGTTTGCCACGGCTCAGCAGTAGCTGTGTTAGAAATTATCTGAATTAATGTAATGCTCTTTATTGAATAATCCAGACCTAGAATGGCTTTACCATAAAACATCATGTAATTAAAGTAAAACACAAGAGCAAATGTTTTATTGAAAAAAGAAATTAGGTAATGCAAAAGAGAGTCTATAACTATGCTGCCATTTGAAAAAGAAATATAATAAACCACAACTTGTATTTTAGCTTTCTACAAGGAAATGGACACAATGTTAAAAGCTAATCATGAGAGCTTTAACCCCTTAAGTGCTAAGGACGAGTATGCTTGTCCTATTTGCATAGACTTACATAGAGATCCCCATGGGGTTGAGTATATTTAGGAACAGAACAAGTTATTATTTTATTTATTCCAAATGAAGAAAAAGAAACGGACAATTTCTTCTACCTGGAATCAAATTGATCTCATCTAGGTTTTTCCAATTGTAAACATATGATGTTAACTTTGATTAACCTAAAATGTATGTTTGTGCAAGTGTCTGTTTTCTGAAAACAGGAACTTTCAAAGGCCCCATTATTATTGGCTTTGATAAATGCGTAAATGGACACGGCTGTATTCACCAAGGATTAAAGCCTATTTTCAAAAAACAGAAAAGAATTCCAAATGTATTCCAAGCTCAGTATTTTCATGTCCTCATGTTTGTAAGCTTATTTGTAGGGTCACCCTGGTGAGAGATTGATGAATACATTGGGCCTCATTACGAGGTTGGAGGTAAGGGGTTACCGGCACCAGTAAAAATGCAGGTGCCGGTAACCCCTTACCTCCGTATTCCGAGGTCCCTTAGCGGATCCCGCTATGGGCGCCTGGTTTTACCAGGCGCCCTTAGCGGGAGCCGCTAAGGGACCAGGGAGCTAATAACGTAGCTCCATCCCCATTCCCATTGAGCCCTACG